>NC_090448.1:280456950-280775165 GCF_031143425.1 Pleurodeles waltl | reverse complement strand
ACTACAGTGGTCCCTTGCATCACTGCACTCACGGTGGAAGTCCGACCACCGCATCCCTGGTGGTCTGCCCACCATATTACGATGCTGGTGGTCGGAACTCCACAACACCTCCGCCACATCCAGGATCAGAGATCCCGACGAGTTGGCAGAAGTGAAAGTTGTGGTTGGCAACGACTTTCCTTTCCACTAGCCTTTTCGTGGTGGGGCCCCCCGTATGAAAGGCCGCTGGAAAGGCAGAGTTGGGGCCACAGAGGGGCCTCTACACTGCCCACAACCATGTTAAGGGCAGTGCAGAGGCTCCACAGTTAGCACACTTGGAATGTGCGCATTCCAAGTGTGCTGTGTGTAGCGGCATTTGGCCTTGCTCTCTCTGAGACCCGAGGTCAATGCTGTTGCACTGTTTCTGCCCGTCAGCCTGGCTGAAACATTGTAATATGGTGGAAGGAGGCCGCAGGCTTGGCAGCTGCCCCCCCAACCATTGTTTTGGAGGTCCAGCGGTCTCACCCCTGTGACCATTATCAGGCCCATAATCATTAATGAACATACAAAATATTTCTTACATTAAACAAATAATTACAATACACATTAAAACAATAAATACATATGTTTGAATAAAAAAGTTATCTTACATCACTAAAATAATTATAAGTAATTAAATACATAAAAAATAAGTAAAAAATGTTTATGTAAAGTAGAAACATTTATACAACAAGCAAGATATTAATAAATATGTAGATGCATTTATAAGATTCAAAACTAGATATTAAGCATTCTAAATAAAACCTAAATTAGTGTTTGCCATACAAGGATATAATAGATAAAAAATTCAAACTAAAACTAAACTAACTAATAAAATCAAACTATAATCAAACTTAACCAATACGATCAGACAAACAATTGGATCAATAATATAAAAGGCACACAAATTGTATCAAATTAATAATGCAAATGACAAAAGCTGTAAAAGGGTGTAAACTCTGCCGGCTTCTTTGACCAGACACTGATAAAAGAAATATATATGTATTGACATCTACCTTACAAAATAAGTTAACACTTTTATTTAAATTGATACCAACTTGTATTTAAAATTAAAATTGTAAAATAGAAAAAAATTAACAAAACAATCCCAACTTCTATTCCTTTACATGTACTTACTAAATGAAAATACTACAACTTTTAAAAATGGTAACCTGCCTAAAACTAACACCAATCACAAAACAGAAAAAGGCATAAAAAAGTAAGTACATGTAAATTATTATAAAATAGAAACTTACCCCAAAACTGATTGAAATAAATCCTACCAAAACCTCTACAAGCTACCAACAAATAAACATTTAAAATGAAACTGATGCTCTTTTTCCCTTCCAACTGAAAAGAAAGCACTTGCTCCAGATTGCAACACCCTCTTTTGGAAAGCTGCAAAGAAGTGTGAAACATCTAAGAAGAACATACATGTAACTTTATTTTATAAAAATAGTTGCATAATTTTATAAGCATACAACAAACATGTACAATTTAAAAAAATATATATTTACACTATTTCACCACTTTCAGACACAAAGTTAGAAAGATCGAGATACATATTATCCCAAAAAGGAAGCAATTAATAAGTCACAGGTTCTATGGGGGTCATTACGACGTTGGCGGTATAAGGCGCTTACCGCCGTGCAGTAGACCGCCACAGCTATTATGACACACATCTCTGAATCTGCCGAAATTCAGACACCCACACAACACCGCCACACCAAAGGTCAGCGATAAACATGCGGAAACAAATCCTCCACCTCCACGCCAACAGAAACACACCCATGCTATTACGACCCACGAATCCAAGCGGCGGTCTTTCAACCGCGGTATTCCATTGGCGGTACACACCGCCGCGCTCAAAATACACACACAGCTCCAAAACACCGCCACATTGGACAATTACAAATACACACACCTGATACACATACACACACCACTCCCACACACCCAATACAATATAAAACACACACCCACATCACACACAAACCCCTACGACCACAATTTCTGAGAGAAGGCCAGAGAGAGACAGCACAGAATAGAGAACCCCATCAAACAGAGGCACACTACACCATCACCCACTCAACACCCACTCACAAAACACCACATACCACTACACTCACCACACTCATCAACACTTACACCACCCCACACATCACCTACACCACCCCATGGCACGCCAAAGACACCCCCGCTTCTCCGAGGAGGAGCTCAGGGTCATGGTCGAGGAAATCCTACGGGTAGAGCCACAGCTATTTGGCTCACAGGTACAGCACACATCCATAGCCAGGAAGATGGAGCTATGGCAAAGAATAGTCGACAGGGTCAACGCTGTGGGACAGCACCCAAGAAATAGGGAGGACATCAGGAAGAGGTGGAACGACCTACGGGGGAAGGTGCGTTCCACGGTATCCAGGCACAACATCGTGGTACAGCGGACTGGCGGCGTACCCCCACCTCCTCCCCCACAACTAACAACATAGGAGGAGCAAGTCTTGTCCATCTTGCATCCTGAGGCCTCGCAGGAGTCGTTGGAGGAACGGACACTGGTAAGTCAAATTTCATCTATCATATCCCCCACCCTACCTGCATGCTATCACACCCCCCCCACCCTCACACCCTCCCCTATCACTCCAAATCCTCACCTATCTACCCATGACACCAACCACCCATCCCAAACCCAAAACCTGCATGACCTAACTAAGCATGGATACCATCACTAAAGCATGCCCACTGCACAGACCCACAACACCCCCAACTATCACCACACAAGCCCCCACACAGGAATGCCTGCACTGGGGTACACGCACACCCAAACATTGCACATCATGAAACACTCATGCAATAATCATGTACTCATACGCCCGCAGGAACCCGAAGGAACGTCACCACACCAGAGGGTCCAGACAACACCACTCCAACACCAGAAGAGGCCCACAGTGACGACAGCAGCTCTGCCCCACTGGATTTTGATGACCAGCCCGGACCATCGTGGGCCTCAGGACAGTTGGTTCCCCTTGCCCAGCCACAGCCCAACACCAAACTGCCACCCTCTGGGAACACCAGCACAGCACCCACCCAGCGGGCCCAAACCTCCCTACCCAGGACAGGTCAATCAGCGGTGTGTCCACCACTACAGGGCACCCAGGCGAACCCACCACCCCAACAACAACAGGGACCTGGGGGCAGTGGTAGTGGGCACACGGTCCAGGGGACGGAGGCACAGGAACACAGGGGAACTGGGAGGGCTGCTGTGCGACAGAGGGAGGACAGGCCAAGGGAACCTACTCTCAACGAGGCCCTCTCCTCCATCATGGGAGCACACCACCACTCCCAGATGACGATGACAATGGTACTGGCCAAGTTGCAGGAGACCCTGCGTCTGCAGGAGGAACAGTATTTGAGGTTCAGGGAGGAGCTCAGGACCATCGGCTCCGCCCTGGGCACCATTGTAGGGGTGCTGACGGACATTCAAAAGACCTTGAGGGACACCGTGGCACTCCAAGGGGCCCCTGACACTAGCCACAACGATGAAATGCCCACTACCTCCGCCGGCGCTAGTGGACAGGAAGCACCGCCACAGGACCAACACACCAGCACCCCATCCCCTGCAGACGGACCACCACCACGCAAGCGGTCCCTGAGATCCAGGAACAGGACAGAGCAAGATGGCAAGTCCCCCGCCAGGAAATAAGACCACCCTGATCGTTCTCCCACTGTCCCACTTTGTTACCCTGTCCAAATCGGAACTGCCCCAGCTCCACTTCCAATGCCCAGATGTGCAATGTACCTGTGAGACTAATAGACTGGACTCTGCCATGGACATTCCTCCACCATCACCCATCCCCATTTCACAACCCCCCTTCATTGTTATGCACTTAAATAAACACCCTTGAAACACTAATAAAACTGGAGTCAGTCAATGATTGTGAACTTTGTATTGTCAATTACAGTGTTAAAAAAGGTTACCCATTGGAAGGCCAACATACCAATGTCACACATCACAAGCCTTTCAAGGGTGCAAGCTGTTGACACGTAGGTTACCACAAAAGTGAAACTGAAATGGAAGGGGACAACTCAGTTAACAAATAGGGAGTGAAATGTAGGTACAGGATAGAGGTAGACGTGTTAAAGTTAATAATATGTGAAACATGAAAATGTACTCACCTGTGTCTCACTGAAAATATTGCTGTATGACTGACTCCCTGTTGTCGTTTTCATCTTCATCAGCTTCCTCCTCATCACTGTCCACAGGCTCCACAGGCTCCCCCGCTGCAACAACACCGTCATCTGGATCATCCTCCTGCAGAAAAGGCACCTGGCGTCGCAATGCCAAGTTATGGAGCATGGAGCAGGCGATGATGATGTCGCACACCGTCTTCGGTGAGTAGAATAGGGATCCACCAGTCATGTGGAGGCACATGAACCTGGCCTTCAGGAGGCCGAAGGTCAGCTCGATCACCCTTCTAGTCCGCCCATGGGCTGCATTGTACCATTCCTCTGCCCTGGTCCTGGGATTCCTCACTGGGGTCAATAGACATGACAGGTTGGGGTAACCAGAGTCCCCCAATAGCCATACACGGTGCCTCTGGAGTTGACCCATCATATCAGGGATGCTGCTATTCCGCAGGATGTAGGCGTCATGCACAGAGCCAGGGAACATAGCATTTACCTGCGAGATGTACTGGTCTGCCAAACAGACCATCTGGACATTCATGGAATGATAACTCTTCCTGTTCCTGTACACCTGTTCATTCCTGCGGGGGGGACCAGAGCTACATGGGTCCCATCAATGGCACTTATGACGTTGGGGATATGTCCAAGGGCATGGAAATCACCTTTCACTGTAGGCAAATCCTCCACCTCAGGGAAAATGATGTATCTCCTTACGTGTTTCAGCAGTGCAGACAACACTCTGGACAAGACGTTGGAAAACATAGGCTGGGACATCCCTGATGCCATGGCCACTGTTGTCTGAAAAGACCCACTTGCAAGGAAATGCAGCACTGACAGCACCTGCACGTCAGGGGGGATTCCAGTCGGATGGCGGATTGGTGACATCAGGTCTGGCTCCAACTGGGTACACAGTTCCTGGATTGTGGCACGGTTAAATCGGTAGGTGAGGATGACATGTCTCTCTTCCATTGTCAACAGGTCCACCAGTGGTCGGTACACCGGCGGATTCCGCCATCTTCCAATATGTCCCAACTGACGGTGCCTAAGAAGGACAACAGCGAAGAAACTGTCAGCATTCCTCCAGGTATGTACCCACAGTCACACACAAGACTACAACAGACAATTAACCCATCTGGGAAAGGTTTTGAGTGTAGGCCTCGGTATGTGTGACGCAGTAGTAATTGAACCCATGTGGGCCCCTGAAATGGCGGCTGCCTGACCTCTAAACTGGGACAATGGGATTGTGGGGTAACTGCGCTGGCGTTGGACACCGTCGCGGTAGGCGGTCGTAGACCGCGGCGCAATGCTGCATTGGTTAACATTGGACCCTATGGGTCCCAGGAGCCAATGAACAGGTGCGCCGCCGGTGATGATACGCACCGCCGCGGACGTCACCGCCGCGGACGCCACCACCATTTTCTATCTCTTCAATCACTAGATACCTGACCTTCGACAGGAGAGGACCTACACTGCTAGTGCTGCTGTGACCTCGGTCTGGAAGCGACGATGGCTGCTGCGTCTGGGGAAAGGGCCCCTGCCTTCACTGCACAGGAGTTGGAGAAACTTGTGGATGGGGTCCTCCCCCAGTACACGCTACTCTACGGTCCTCCAGACCAACAGGTTAGTACACAGGGAGCACGTTGTATGGGCTAGGCTTGGGTGGAGAGGGCTGGGTGGATGAGGGAAGGGGGCAGAGTACATAGAACAGTTATGCATGGGGATGAATGGGCCACAGGGATAGAGTTGGGAGGGGGCCAATCACAACTACGGTGCAGTAGGTAATGACTGTCCTCTTTCCTTGTGCATGTCATGTAGGTCAGCGCCCACCAGAAGAGGGACATTTGGCGTGCCATCGCCAAGGAAGTCCGGACCCTGGGGGCCCACCAGAGAGGGGGCACCCACTGCCATAAGAGATGGGAGGACATTCGCCGCTGCAGCAAGAAGACGGCGGAGGCTCAGCTGGGGATGGCCTCCCAACGTGGGAGGGGTGCCCGTCGCACCATGACCCCCCCTGATGTTCCGGATCCTGGCGGTGGCCTACCAGGAGTTGGATGGGCGCTTAAGGACATCACAGCAGACACAAGGGGATGAATACTACCTCATCATATGGACTTTGCGTGCAGTGGAGGTGTCTGGGTGGGGGTGGTGGGTTGTGGGTGTCCCTAGGCCAGGTCGAGTTAGGTAGGCAAGGCCCCTCCGTTATGTAGGCCATGTGGCACTGTACCCCAGCTCAAAACAGAGGGAAGTTGATGTATAGTTGCCCCTTTGCCATCCATGTGGGCAGATTACTACCATTGCCATGTAGGCCATATCCCAGAAATAGCATGTGCAGAGGTCAGGAGCACGGCGTAATGCATGGGGCTGCTGCGTCTGTCTTGTCCGCCAACGGTAGCGGTATGCCATGCACTAAAACTCTCTTTCTTCTGTCTCCCCCCTTTTCCTGCTCTCCCTGTTCTTTTGTACATCAGCATCAACAGGCGGAGGTACAGTGGCACCGGAGCACGAGGGACCTGCATCCCACATGGCCTTGGAGGGCCACTCCACAGACTCTGAATTCACCAGTGGGACGGAGGGCGAGGGGAGCTTCATGTCGGCCACCAGATCACCAACCAGCGACATGGACTCGTCCGCCGATGGGAGCTCCCCTGTGGTGGTGGCACCATTTGTGTGTCCTACTTCTACAGGTACAGCCGCCACCTCTCCTACCAGCACCGCCCTCCCAGCAGCCCCTCAGCGTGTGTCCCGTGCCCGCTCACCCAGGAGGGTGGGCATCACCTTCGCCCCAGGCACCTCAGGCCCTGCCCAGTCCCCCCTGCTGCCCTCAGTGAGGAGGCCATTGACCTCCTCAGGTCACTCACTGTTGGGCAGTCTACCATTGTGAATGCCATCCAGGGTGTAGAACGAGAGTTGAAACACGGTAATGCATTCCTGGAAGGCATTCATTCTGGTCAGGCTGTCCTTCAGCGAACCCTGCAATCTCTGGCTTCAGCACTGATGGCAGCCATTGTCCCTGTGTCCAGCCTCCCCCCTCCAACCTCCTCCACCCAGACCCAATCCCCTGTACCCCAGCCCATCCCAAGCACACCTACAAACCAGCAGGCACACAAGTCAACACCCAAAAGTAGCTCAAGCAAACATAGGCACCACACACACCACAGGCACTCACACAAGCATCACACTCATACAGACACAGCAACATCCACTGTCTCCACTGTGTCCCCCTCCTCCTCTTCTCCCTCCTCCCTCCCAGTCTCGTCTACACACACACACCTGCATGCACCACATCTGCAGGCACTAGGACTCGCACCAGAACACCCAGCACCACAAGCCGCTCACCTGCACTCACCACCTCCACTGCCATTTACACGTCCCCTGTGTCCTCTCCCAGTGTGTCTGTGACGCCCCCTCCCAAAGTACACAAACGCCGGCAATCACTCACCCAACATCCATCCACCTCACGACAGCCTCCAGTAACTGCACCTGCACCCAAAACACCTAAAGTGACACCTCCTACAACCACCTCCTCTACCTCCACTCCCAGACCCCCTCCAACTACCCATCCCAGTGTCCGTCAGAAACTGTCCCTCTGTCAAATTGACCTGTTTGCCCCCACCCCTCCAGTTCATCAGTCCCGTCGTAGCGCCTCAGCCAAAAAGCCTCCAGTACCAGTGGTGCGTGTTCCAGGTTTTTGGAGTGCACCGTCCACCAGGGCAGGCAGTAGGACCCGGAGCCAAGGCACTGTCAGCCCACCCCCTGTAAAGGCACCGAAATTGGAGAGTGGACGACGGGACCGTGTCAAGACTCCTGGTGGGACAACAAGTGAAATGGGATCGAAGGCGATTGGTGAATCAGCTGTAACTCCAAAGAAGGTGGGGAAGGTTCCGAGGAAGTCTGCCCAGCCTGTTGTGAGTGTCATGGCGGAGAAGTGTGCCATCATTTCCGGCGGTCCAGACACAACTGCCAGCACCGTCGTTACTGGTCCAGAGACCACCGCCAGAGTCATTGCCCAGGAGGGCCCAAGTGTCGTTACTGCTCAGTAGACCACCGCCAGAGTCATTGCCCAGGAGTGCCCAAGTATCGTTACTGGTCAGGAGACCACCGCCAGAGTCATTGCCCAGGAGGGCCCAAGTATCGTTACTGGTCAGGAGACCACCGCCAGAGTCAGTGCCCAGGAGGGCCCAAGTATCGTTACTGGTCAGGAGACCACCGCCAGAGTCATTGCCCAGGAGGGCCCAATTATCGTTACTGGTCAGGAGACCACCGCCAGAGTCATTGCCCAGGAGGGCCCAAGTACCGTTACTGGTCAGGAGACCACCGCCAGAGTCAGTGCCCAGGAGGGCCCAAATATCATTACTGGTCAGGAGACCACCGCCAGAGTCAGTGCCCAGGAGGGCTCAAGTACCGTTACTGGTCAGGAGACCACCGCCGGAGTCAGTGCCCAGGAGGGACCAGGATCCCACAGCCCCGCTGGGCGATGATGGAACGTCAAGCCACACACCAATGTCCAGTGTGGAGTTCGTCATGCCACACACCAATGTCCAGTGTGGAGTTCGTCATGCCACACACCAATGTCTAGTGTGGAGTTCGTCATTCCACACACCAATGTCAGTATCCGAACCGCCATGTCAGAGCACCGCTGAACAAGGCCAAGACCGCCATGGCAAAGCACCGCTGAACAAGGCCAAGACCGCCATGGTGAAGACCGCTGAACAGGGCAAAGACCGCCATGTCAGAGCACCGCTGAACAGTCCATAGACCGCCATGGCAAACCACCGCTGAACAAGGCCAAGACTGCCATGGTGAAGACCACTGAACAGGGCAAAGACCGCCATGGTGAAGACCACTGAACAGGGCAAAGACCGCCATGGTGAAGACCGCTGAACAGGGCAAAGATCGTGTGGGTATGAATAGGCCACCACATCAGGCATCCTTATCCCATGTGCAGCTGGGACAGTGACAGGACAGGAACTTTCACGGGGAGACTCATCCAGTCTGGGCACCAGTCCCACCCAGTACCAGTTGAGAACTGCATCTACTTGCGATAATGTGGCTTTGCACTCCAAGATGGCACAGTGGGCAAACCACCCACTGTATAGACTTGTGAGACTGTGGCCTTGCACTCCCCAGGATGGCACAGTGGGCAAGCCACCCACTGTAGAGACATGAGAGACTGTGGCTTTGCACTCCCCAGGATGGTCCAGTGGGCAACCCACCCACTGTAAAGACTTGAGAGACTGTGGCTTTGCACTCCCCAGGATGGCACAGTGGGCAAGCCACCCAGTGTAGAGACTTGAGAGACTGTGCTTTGCACTCCCCAGGATGGCACAGTGGGCAAACCACCCACTGTAGAGACTTGAGAGACTGTGGCTTTACACTCCCCAGGATGGTCCAGTGGGCAACCCACCCACTGGAGAGACTTGAGAGACGGTCGTGGATCTGGCTTTTGCAGTCATGTGGCTGAGGTGCCCCCCCTTCCCTTCCCCCTGAGGTGCCTGTAGTGTTTCAATCTGATGCCCCGGCAGTGTTCTCTCGGATTTTTGTCAGGTATCTATTGTGGCCTCGCCCATGCATTTTTGGACTGTTGGTGCATATCGGCACTACTTCTTGTATTGTATATATAAATATGACAGATTTCGAGATATGATTCAGTATATTTTTATATGACATGTATACTGGCACATTACAATATTTGAACGGATCTCGCTTTGTCTTTGCATTCTTCCGGGGGGATTGTGGGCTGTTAATGTGATATTTTTGACTGCATTGGTGTGTATGTTGTAATGTGCGAGGGTGGGGGTGGGGGTGTTTGGTGGGTGTCAACCTAACTTTTGCCTCCGCCGTGTTGTGGATGCAGTACTCACCAGTATGTTCTGCGCCTACGTCGCTGTTGTTCGTACAGGAGCAGAAAGACAAGGGCAGGTAGTATTTGGAGTTCCGGCTCCATGGAGTCGTCGTTCCTCGTGGAGTGTGTTGAGGTGAGCGTTTTCCCATAGCAAAGGCTGTTTCCACCGTGTTTTTATCCACGGTGAATCCTGCCCCGGAAAAGGTGGCGGATTGGTGTGTTGTAATAGTGTGGGCGGTACTTTGTCTCCCGCCTGTCTGTTGGCGGTGACCACCACGTTGTTTGTCTGTACCGCCGTGGCGGGCGAAGTGTTAAAGTGGCTGTCTTTGTTGGCGGTTACCGCCAGGGTCGTAATTCCCTTTTTTTTGCCGGCCTGTTTGCGGTATTACCCCACCTTTTACACCGTCCGCCAGGGTTGTAATGACCACCTATATCTGCAACCAAGAAAGTACGCCAATTGAAAATGTGAATTGGAAATGTACCAAATGTTATTCTAATGCATTTTATGGGAGGAGGGCCAGTACAAATATGATGTTGTATTTAATGTAAGGGAACTCAACAACCCCTCCCAAATGTGCTAGAAATAGAAGTAAAGAGTTTATTGCAGGATATAAGAGAGGCAAACACTAGCTCCCACTTGTGACAGTCAAAGTCCTAAAAGATAAACTCACTACATAAAGATCCCAAACACATAGGCCAACATATACTTACTTTAAAATGCTCATATGCACAAACTAATAAAGTCCCCAGCGATACCCCTCCTAACCCTACAATATACCAAGATATAAAAATATCTGAACACCTAACAATTACACATCATGAGGAACCCTTCCTGTTATATGACAACCTAAACAATGCCAGGTAAATCCTAATATTTTCAACAGCAGATAGCTCACTAAAATTAAGCCTCTGTCATACCTGGATGATGGATGGGGCTGTCAAAATGTTCCCCAAACCATTCACTCAGATATACAAGATATGTTGTGAATATTAAAACATAAACCTCCCTTTGATATATATGATACTACAGAAATAGTGCGTTTTCACGGCGGAAGGAGGAAGGGGCAGGCCCAGGAGGCCCCTATTTACTGCATTGCACTCCCGCTGCATGGGAAGCGCGCGGGCGGCGCCCAGGCAGAGCCCGGGCCTAAGGGCAGTCCCGTCCTTCGCCCGTCATCGCCAGGAAGAGGCTGGGCTGGGCCACCCCTCTGACATCTCCCTTACGACTGTGTCTCTTTTTTAATAATCTCTCTGCTACTTGTCAAGGATATTCTATCCTTATTGTTATTTATGAGGAACCCTTCCTGTTATATGACAACCTAAACAATGCCAGGTGAATCCTAATATTTTTAACAGCAGATAGCTCTCTAAAATTAAGCCTCTGTCAAACCTGGATGATGGATGGGGCCGTCAAAAAGTGCCCCAAACCATTCACTCAGATATACAAGATATGTTGTGAATATCAAAACACAAACTTCCCTTTGATATATATGATACTACAGAAATAGCGCGTTTTCACACCGAGGAAGGGGCAGGCCCGGGAGGCCCCTATTTACTGCACCGCGCTCCCGCTTCACGGGTAGCGCGTTTTCACGGCGGAAGGAGGAAGGGGCAGGCCCGGGAGGCCCCTATTAACTGCACCGTGCTCCCGCTTTGGGGGTAGCGCATTTTCACGGCGGAAGGAGGAAGGGGCAGGCCCGGGGGGCCCCTAATAACTGCATCGCGCTACCGTTTCACAGGACGCACGCGGGCGGCGCCCGGGCAAAGTCCGGGCCAAGGGCGGGCCCGTCCTCGCCCGTCATCGCCAGGAAGAGGCTGGGCTGGGCCACCCCTCTGACATCTCCCTTACGACCGTGTCTCTGTGACATGCAAAGGTTTGGCTGCCAGGAGGTACTCTTTTTTAATAATCTCTCTGCTATTTGTCAAGGATATTCTATCCTTATTGTTATTGTTATTTATGAGGAACCCTTCCTGTTATATGACAACCTAAACAATGCCAGGTGAATCCTAATATTTTCAACAGCGGATAGCTAACTAAAATTAAGCCTCCGTCATACCTGGATGGATGGGGCCATCAAAATGTGCCCCAAACCATTCACTCAGATATACAAGATATGTTGTGAATATCAAAACACAAACATCCCTTTGATATATATAACACTACAGGAAATAGCACGTTTTCACGGCGGAAGGAGGAAGGGGCAGGCCCAGGAGGCCCCTATTTACTGCACCGCGCTCCCGCTTCGCGGGTAGCGCGTTTTCACAGTGGAAGGGGCAGGCCCAGGAGGCCCCTATTTACTGCATTGTGCTCCCGCTTCATGGGTAGCATGTTTTCACGGCAGAAGGAGGAAGGGGCAGGCCCAGGAGGCCCCTATTAAGTGCACCGCGCTCCCGCTTTGCGGGTAGCGTGTTTTCACAGTGGAAGGAGGAAGGGGCAGGCCCAGGAGGCCCTTATTAACTGAATTGAGCTCCTGCTTTGCGGGATGCGCGCGGGCGGCGCCCAGGTAAAGCCCGGGCCAAGGGCAGGCCCGTCCTTCGCCTGTCATCGCCAGGAAGAGGCTAGGCTGGGCTGGGCCACCCCTCTGACATCTCCCTTACGACCGTGTCTCTGCGACATGCAAAGGTTTGGCTGCCAGGAGGTACTCTTTTTTAAAAATCTCTCTGCTACTTGTCAAGGATATTCTATCCTTATTGTTATTTATATGTTCAAGTTCAGCCTGTAGAAGCTTGCAAAAGTTATCCTTTGTCTGTGGTTGCTGGGGTGGGACCAAGCCCCTAAAAACTGCAATTGTGCTCCCTCTGCGCAGTAAAGTGTTGGATCCCATTTGTGGGTGTTGGGGGTGGCCCAAGCCCCTACAAATTTGACATTGCGCCCCCCCATCTGGGAAGTGCCAGATCTTGTCTGTGATTATTGGGGGTGGGTTCAAGCCTCTACAAATCTGACATATTGCTTTTTCTTGCCACATCCAAACCTGAGAAATCTCACTAACTTAATTAGGATGGGGAAAAAGAAAGCCAGCGGCAATTCCACTGGACAGGGAGGAACGAAGAAAATACCCCGACATGCTGCTGAAAACTGTACATTGTCTCAAATTGATGACTTAATAGAAGAAGTTGAGAGCTTGTTAGCTACCAAACCTTCCAAGTTCACTAAGAGAGAATCTGACATTGCAACTAAAGACATAAAAATGTTTTCTACTCCTGTGACTCCTGTGAACAATGAGTTGTTGTCTGTGCTACCACAGGGGACCCAATTAGAACCTATTATATCAGACACCCTGGTTAATCTCTTAGAAAGCCCTAAAATGAGTGTGGCCAATCAGCAGGATAGTGTATCACCCCTTATAAATTGTTCTAATCGCTTCTTATCACTTGCTTCTTTGGTAACCCCTAGCATAAAGATAAGGAAAACTGAGGAGCTATTAACACATTCAGTTATCCAGGAGGAACGTCCCGTAGAGGCTCGGCTAGTACAAATGAGAACTGAAATAGTGAGCTTAAGAGAGTATCTCACTTCCTTTAGTCACATGATACATGAGAAGCTAGACAGCATAACAGCTGGGATTGGGGATATAAGGAAATCTTCTCTTAACCCTGAGTTCAACTCTTTATCCATGCAAACCCAGCAAACTGAAGCATCTATGGAGGGAATGCATAGGGGGAATAATGCAGGAGTGGTATCACAAAACTGTCAACTGGAAGTTTGTGTAGCCTCGAAGTGGCCAACTTAAATAAATGTGACACAAAAATTGATTAGAGGGGCAAAGCAAGAGATGTCCAGAGACAAGCTTTTAGATAATGTTAACAAAGATCCCCTGTGGAGCACTCCACCATGCCGGACTAAGCATAGTCAGTATGATGTATACATGACGAACATTCCAAAGTTGAGTTATGGATCAAGGGAACAAGGGGATTCACTTAAGAACAAAGTAATCCACTGGATAAGGGGTGTAAAGAAATGCAGGTCCGTTATACAGGACGACATAATAACTGCCCAGAGATTTTCAAGCAATAGCTCAGAAACGGACCTCATAGGGCTGAAGTTGAATAGCCAGAGTCTAGTAAAGGGCCTTTTAGCGCTTGAGCTAAGAACGAGACCTGGCATTTTGTCCCAAGTAGCTCTTGTCCAGATGATCCCCCCTACGATCAATTTGTTTTTTTAGAGGTAGCTCTAAATACCAATTTCCTCCCAGTACATGTATTTGAAGACGGGGATGCAAGAGTAGTACAACTACTATTGTATATTGACGCAAAGCCCCAATAGCGGAGGCAGGGAGGGATTATATCTTTGGCAAAAAGTCTTTGGACCCGTGTGACCTAAGCAATCTATCATTGTGCACTGTGGGAGGTAGGAGTATATTGCAATTACCACGTAGAAGGGAGGTACTGTGGAGTTACATCCTTTAAAAATAAGGGAAAAGAGGGATTGCAAAATACTGGGGATGGTAACGAACCCTTAATCAAATTCTTATCCTGGAATGTGTCTGGTGTGGTATCAAAAACAACCAATCCAGAGTGGTGTAGTTTTATGGATCAACATCACATTATTTTACCGCAGGAGACATGGGTCCATTTTACGATTTATAGAGCAGGATACTGGACTTTCCAGAAGGCTGCACTTCCATCGCCATCTGGTAGGGCATCTGGGGGACTGATAATCTGGCTCAAGCACGATCTGTTCCCTAAGGCAAAGGAGCTACCTACCCCCACTAGAGATATATTAGCCATTGAGGTTGAACTCAGCAGTCCAAGGGGGCCTGTTCGCATAGTACTTGTAAACATATACATTAGGCCTGGCCCACAAAAGACTCAGATTGCTCTGCTAAACTTGCTTCTAGATTTCTTGCATCATTTACCAGGGGGGCAGGGTTTAATCGTTGCAGGAGATTACAATATACAATTGAGCTGCGAGGACAATTCCCAGCAAAAAAGAATCCAGTTTGCATACCTATGGAATAGATTAGGACCGGCCCAGGTTGAAATAAAGACAACAGGGGGAGCATTAGATCTACTGGAAGACTCAATAAAAGCATTGGTGCTAAGGATAGCTAATGGGAATACGAAGTCAGATACCCCGGCGTTGCCCACGTATAGGAAAGGCCCATATTCGAGCCGTCTAGATTATGTTCTAGTAGACGATTCACTCTGGAATTCTCTTATTGATATGGTAGTCTCTCCACGAGACGGCAGTGACCATCAAGCTCTTTGTATATCTTTCTCAACTTCTACATTTAATTGTAACTCACTAACCAAGTGGGTGAAGAGTACTACCCTAGCTGTGACAAACAACTATAAAAACGTGAGATGGGACATGGTGGCAGATGATGCAAATTTACAGGCATCAATATATAAAGTAATGATATCGACGCTTCTCCCCCTGAAATACATTGACTCTGTATAGGTTGACTTGATCAATTTGCATAGTATCTTGGTCAACCAGTTAAGGCCCTATTTCCAGGTAGCAAGGAGGCAGATAGAAGCTACGGACAGTCCCTTGAGGTGGTTCTCTAGCTCCAGCCGACAGGCCAATCACAGCTTTTGGGAGCACTGAAGGTAAGGAGTCGTCGAGAGATAAGAGCTACCAGGACTGCGTATAAAACAGTACTGAAAAATGCTAAAAAAGAGTGGGAAACCAAACACAGGAACGCCTTGGTAGACGCTCTTCATGAAAAGGACTCAAAACTGTTTTGGAAACTAGTGGCAGATAAAGAACACTTTCAAAACGTGGAGACCTACCCAGTAATCCAGCCAGCACTCTGGGTGTCACATTTTGGAAATTTGTATAGAGCGGCTCAAATTAGTAGCACCACTGTTCCTTCATCTACCGAGGGACCCTCCCATCCACCAACTTTGGCGTCAGTTACTCCATCAGAATTTGATCTGGATCTTTTCTCCTTAAAAGAAACAACGCTGGCTCTCCAAACGCTACGTAAAGGGAAGCCTCCTGGGTTAGATGGTATCCAAGGTGATTTATATTTGTCCCGACCCAGAACATGGTCCTTATATTTAAATACACTTAGGAAGGAGATTCTGAGGGGTGGTGGGTTTCCCTCCACATGGCAAGGAGCAATCAGAATCCCTGTTTTTAAAAAGGGCTCAAGGGAACTACCAACCAACTATAGGCCAATAAGTCTAATCGATATTAGCCAAAAAGTTTTTTGTAAGCAAGTCTTGACTAGACTGCAGGCATGGATAGAGGACTCACAGATCCTTTCTGATCTTCAGGCAGGATTCAGGAAAGGAGTGAGCACAATAGATCAGGCGTTTAGGTTCAATCTCCTTTGTTGGAAATATTTGACACTCAACAAGAGCCACTTGTATGTGGCCTTCATCGACCTAAAAGCTGCTTTCGACATGGTCCCAAGGGACTTATTGTTGAATGTCCTTGAGACCTATAAACTCGACAAAGAGATGCTGAGATTGATCAGGTCTCTCCACGAGGGCACTCATGCCCAGATACGCTGGTCTCAAGGCGGAGACTTGACAGAAGCCATACCTGTTGACAGGGGGGTCAGACAGGGGTGTGTCTTGGCCCCCACTCTGTTTAATCTCTTTATCAACGGTGTGGTTGACCAGCTGATGAACTGTAACCATGACGCCCCAAATTCCTGTCCCTATCTTAATGTTCGCGGATGATACCTTATTGATCTCAAGAACCCCAATGGGCCTTCAAAATGAACTTGATGCTTTTTCTAATTTTTGTACCAAGAGGGGCCTTGAGATAAATCTCTCCAAGACCAAATTTATGGCCTTCAATCCGCACAAGTCTTTTAGGGGGAAAATGACTATAGCAGGACAATCGGTAGAGAGAGTCAGTCAATTCAACTATCTGGGGATCAGACTATCGGATGACCAACAGTGGTCGGCACAGATTGAGAAGAGTTTGTCCGTCCTCCGACAGAGGTCAGTTGTGATAGGGAGGAAAATTGCTAATACCTCAGAAGGAGAAATCTCACCTGCCATTATAGTATATGAGGCAGCGGCAGTGGCTGCTTCAACTTATGGTGCTGAGTTATGGGGGCATTGCAACTCTAGATGTTTGACGATGGTGGAAAGTCGTTTCCTGCGTAATGTTTTGTGATTACCGATGAGTACTCCTCTCATACCCCTTAGATTTGACTTAGCTCTAAACAAGATCCACAATGAGATTGGCTCAAGACCTCTTATGCACAGGGTCCGTCTTTGGACATCCGAATACTTGTCCACCTATCAAGTAGCAGTAGCTGATCTTTTAGCGGATGGTGGTGTATTAAAAATTCCTTGGCTTAAATACACTAGAGATATGTGCCAATTCATCAAAATGGAGGAGGTGTGGAGAGATCCTTGTAATCTAACAAAGGAAGTAAAGGCACAAATAAGTTGGTGGTACTGGGAGACTATCTTGGTGCAAACTTGGACCAACAATGTCCAAGGTAGCAGGACGCTACAGTTTCTAGACCAAAAATGGAGCCCCAAGTTTGAGGCCTATATGGATAACATCAATCCCCCATGTCAAAACCCTTTTTATTAAATTTAGGCTAGGGGTATTGCCACATTCACTGTAAGATGGAGCAAGGAGGATTACAACTCGAGCTTTTGTCATTTTTGCCCTGACCAACCAGAGACACTTGCACACTTTGGTGGTCATTACAACCCTGGCGGACGGTGTTAAAGCAGCGGAAATACCGCAAACAGTCCGGAGGACAAAAAAAGGGAATTATGACCCTGGCGGAAACCGCCAACAAAGACAGCCACTTTAACACTTCGCCCGCCACGGCGGTACAGACAAGCAGCGTGGCGGTCACCGCCAACAGACAGGCGGAAGACAATGTACCGCCCACAGTATTACAACCCGCCAATCCGCCACCTTTTCCGGGGCGGATTCACCGTGCATAAAAACACGGCGGAAACAGCTTTTGCTATGGGAAAACGCTCACCTTAACATATCCCACGAGGAATCCATGGAGCCGAACTCCAAATACTCCCTGCCCTTGTGTTTCTGCTCTTCTACGACCAACAGCTACGTAGGCGCCGCAGACAACGGTGAGTACTGCACCTACGACATGGGGGAGGCAAAAGTTAGGGACACACACACCAAACACCCCCACCCCCACCCTCGCATATTACAACATACACACCAATGCATTCACAAAAATCACAGTAACAACCCACAATCTCCCCAGAAGAATGAATACACAAAGCGAAAATCGGTCAAACAATGTAATGTGCCAATATACATGTCATACAAAAATATACAGATATATATTTGAAAATCAGTCATAATTATATACAAGACGAGAAGTAGTGTAGATATGTACATAACAATGTCCGTGCACCATCAGTCCAAAAATACATGGGCGAGGCCCACAAACGATACCTGACCACAATCAGAGAGAACACTGCCGGGGCATCAGATAGAAATACTACAGGCATCTCAGGGGGAAGGGAAGGGGGGCACCTCAGCCGGATGACTGCAAAGCCAGATCCACGACGGGGCTCCATGCCCATTTATGCCCTCCTGGGGAGTGCAAAGCCACAGTCTCTCAAGTGTCTACAGTGGGTGGTTTGCCCACTGTGCCATCCTGGGGAGTGCAAAGCCACAGTCTCTCAAGTCTATACAGTGGGTGGTTTGCCCACTGTGCCATCCTGGGGAGTGCAAAGCCACAGTCTCTCAAGTCTCTACAGTGGCTGTGTTGCCCACTGTGCCATCCTGGGGAGTGCAAAGCCACAGTCTCTCAAGTTGATGCAGGTCTCTACTGGTACTGGGGGGGACTGGTTCCCAGACTGGATGAGTCTCCCCGTGAAAGGTCGTGTCCTGTCACTGTCCCAGCTGCACATGGGATAAGGATGCCTGATGTGGCAGGCCATTCATTCCTACCCGGTGCATTGCCCTGTTCAGCGGTGCTTTGCCATGGTGGTCTTTGCCCTGTTCAGCGGTGCATTGACATGGCGGTCTTTGCCCTGTTCAGCGGTGCTTTGACATGGCGGTCTTTGCCCTGTTCAGCGGTGCTTAGCCATGGCGGTCTTTGCCCTGTTCAGCGGTGCTTTGACATGACGGTCTTTGCCCTGTTTGCGGTGCTTTGACATGGTGGTTCAGGACTGTTCTGCGGTGCTTTGACATGACGGTTCAGGACTGTTCAGCGGTGCTTTGCCATGGCGGTCTGTGCCCTGTTCAGCGGTGCATTGACATGGCGGTCTTTGCCCTGTTCAGCGGTGCTTTGACATGGCGGTTCAGGACAGTTCAGCGGTGCTTTGCCATGGCGGTTCAGGACAGTTCAGCGGTGCTTTGCCATGGCGGTTCAGGACAGTTCAGCAGTGCTTTGCCATGGCAGTGTTTGCCCTGTTCAGCGGTGCTTTGACATGGCGGTTCAGGACAGTTCAGCTGTGCTTTGCCATGGCGGTTCAGGACAGTTCAGCGGTGCTTTGCCATGGTGGTCTGTGCCCTGTTCAGCGGTGCATTGACATGGCGGTGTTTGCCCTGTTCAGCGGTGCTTTGACATGGCGGTTCAGGACAGTTCAGCGGTGCTTTGCCATGGCGGTTCAGGACAGTTCAGCAGTGGTTTGCCATGGTGGTCTGTGCCCTGTTCAGCGGTGCAATGACATGGCGGTCTTTGCCCTGTTCAACGGTGCTTTGACATGGCGTTTCAGGACAGTTCAGCGGTGCTTTGCCATGGCGGTTCTGATAAGGACATTGGTGTGTGGCATGACGTTCTATACACTGGACATTGGTGTGTGGCATGACGTTTCATCATTGCCTAGCGGGGCTGTGGCAGCCGGAGCCCTCCAGGGCACTGACTCCGGTGGTGGCGGTGGTCTCCTGACCAGTGACAATAGTGGGGCCCTCCTGGGCACTGACTCCGGTGGTGGCGGTGGTCTCCTGACCAGTGACGATACTTGGGCCCTCCTGGGCTGTGACTCTGGCAGTGGTCTCCTGACCAGTGACGATACTGGGGCCCTCCTGGGCTATGACTCTGGCGGTGGTCTCCTGACCAGTGACGATAGTGGGGCCCTCCTGGGCTGTGACTCTGGCGGTGGTCTCTGGACCAGTGACGATAGTGGGGCCCTCCTGGGCACTGACTCCGGCGGTGGCGGTGGTCTCCTGACCAGTGACAATAGTTGGGCCCTCCTGGGCTGTGACTCTGGCGATGGTCTCCTGACCAGTGACGATAGTGGGGCCCTCCTGGGCACTGACTCCGGCGGTGGCGGTGGTCTCCTGACCAGTGACGATACTTGGGCCCTCCTGGGCTTTGACTTTGGCGGTGGTCTCCTGACCAGTGACGATAGTGGGGCCCTCCTGGGCTGTGACTCTGGCGGTGGTCTCCGGACCAGTGACGATAGTGGGGCCCTCCTGGGCTGTGACTATGGCGGTGGTCTCTGGACCAGTAAAGACGGTGCTGGCGGTTGTGTCTCGACCGCCGGAAATGATGGTGCACTTCTCCGCCGTGACACTCACAACAGGCTGGGCAGACTTCCTCTGGCCCTTCCCCACCTTTGGTGGAGTCACAGCTGACTCTCCAATCCCCTTGGAACCCATGTCAGTTGTTTTCCCACCTGGAGTCTTAACACGGTCCTGTCGTCCACTCTCCAATTTTATTGCCTTTACAGGGAGTGGGCTGACAGTGCCTTGGCTCCGGGTCCTACTGCCTGCCCTGGTGGCCGGTGCACTCCAAAAACCTTGAACAGGCACCACTGGTATTGGAGGCTTTTTGGCTGAGGCGCTACGACGGGACTGATGAATTGGAGGGGGTGGGGTGGGGTGGGGCAAAAAGGTCAACTTTACAGAGGGACAGTTTCTGACGAACACTGGGATGGGTAGCTGGAGGGGGTCTGGGAGTGGAGGAAGAGGAGGTGGTTGTTGGAGGTGTCACTTTAGGTGTTTTGGGTGCAGGTGCAGGTATTGGAGGCTGTCGTGAGGTGGATGGATGTTGGGTGAGTGATTGCTGGCGTTTGTGTACTTCGGGAGGGGGCGTCACAGACATACTGGGAGAGGACACAGGGGACGTGTAAATAGCAGTGGAGGTGGTGAGTGCAGGTGAGCGGGGTGTGGTGCTGGGTGTTCTGGTGCGAGTCCTAGTGGCTGTAGATGTGGTGCATGCAGGTGTGTGTGTAGATGAGACTGGGAGGGAGGAGGGAGAAGAGGAGGAGGGGGACACAGTGGAGGCAGTGGATGTTGCTGTGTCTGTATGTGGGTGAGGCTTGCGTGAGTGCCTGTGGGTTGTGTGGTGCCTATGTTTGCTTGAGCGACTTGTGTGTGCTGACTTGTGTGCATGCTGGTCTGTAGGTGTGCTTGGGATGGGCTGGGGTACAGGGATTGGGTCTGGGTCGAGGAGGTTGGAGGGGGGAGGCTAGACACAGGGACAATGGCTGCCATCAGTGCTGAGGCCAGAGAATGCAGGGTTCGCTGAAGGACAACCTGACCATAATGAATGCCCTCCAGGAATGCATTTGTTTGTTGCAACTGTCTTTCTACACCCTGAATGGCATTCAAAATGGTAGACTGCCCAACAGTGAGTGACCTGAGGAGGTCAATGGCCTCTTCACTGAGGGCAGCAGGGGTGACTGGAGCAGGGCCTGAGGTGCCTGGGGAGAAGGTGATGCCCCCCCTCCTGGGTGAGCGGGCACGGGCGAACGCTGAGGGGCTGCTGGGAGGGCGGTGCTGGTAGGGGAGGTGGCGGCTGTACCTGTAGAAGTGGGGCGCACAGATGGTGCCGCCACCACAAGGGAGCCCCCATCGCCGGACGAGTCCCTGTCGCTGCTTGGTGATCCGGTTGCCGACGTGAAGGTCCCCTCGCCCTCCGTCCCACTGGTGCATTCGGAGTACGTGGTGTGGCCCTCCATGGCCATATGGGATGCAGCTCCCTCGTGCTCCGATGCCACTGTACCTCCGCCTGATGATGCTGATGCACAAAAGAACAGGGAGAGCACAAAAAGGGGGGGGGGAAGACAGAAGAAGAACAGGTTGAGTGCAGGGCATACCGCTACCGTTGGCGGACAAGACAGACACAGCAGCCCCCTGCATTACGTCATGCTCCTGGCCTCTACATATGCAATTCCTGGGATATGGCCTACATCGCTATGGTAGACATCTGTACACATGGATGCCACAGGGGCAACTATACCTGTACTTGGCACTGTACTGAGGTGGGGTAGAGTGCCACATGGGCTGCATTACAGAGGGGCCTAGTCTACGCATTTCTGGCTGGCCTAGGTACACCCACAGCCCTCCTCCCCCACTCAGACCCCTCTACTGCGCGCAAAGTCAGCAGAATGAGGTTGTACTCACCCCCTTGTGTCTGCTGTGATGCCCTCAAGCGCCCATCCAACTCCGGGTCGGCCACCGCCAGGATCCAGAACATCAGGGGGGTCATAGTGTGACGGGCACCCCTCCCACGTTGCGAAGCCATCCCCAGCTGAGCCTCTGCCGTCTTCTTGCTGCAGCTGCAAATGTCCTCCCATCTTTACGGCAGTGGGTGCCCCGTCTCTGGTGGGCCCCCAGGGTCCGGACGTCCTTGGCGATGGCACGCCAAATGTCCCTCTTCTGGTGGGCGCTGACCTACATGACATGCACAAGGGAAGAAGAGAAGTCATTACCAACTGCACCGTCGATGTGAGTGGCCCCCCTCCCTACTCTAGCCATGTGGCCCATTCATTGACATGCATTAATGTTCCCTGAACTCTGCCCCCTTCCCTCTTCCACCCAGCCCTCTCCACACAGGCTTAGCCCATACAACGTGCTCCCTGTATACTAACCTGTTGGTCTGGAGGACCGTAGAGTAGCGTGTACTGGGGGAGGACCCCCGTCTACCAGTTTCTCCAACTCCTGAGCAGTGAAGGCAGGGGCCCTTTCCCCAGATGCAGCAGCCATTGTCGCTTCAAGACCGAGGTCACAGCAGCACTTGCAGTGTAGGTCCTCTCCTGTCGAAGGTCAGGTATCTAGTGATTGAACAGATAGAAAATGGCGGTGACGTCCGCGGCGGTGACGTCCGCGGCGGAGCGTATCATCACCGCCGGCGCACCTGTTCATTGGCTCCTGGGACCCATAGGGTCCTATGTGAACCAATGCACCATTGCGCCGCGGTCTACGACCGCCTACCGCGACGGTGTGCAACGCCAGCGCAGTTACCCCACAATCCCATTGTCCCAGTGTAGAGGTCAGGCAGCCGCCATTTCAGGGGCCCACATGGCTTCATTTAATTCTGCGTCACACATAGCTAGGCCTACACTCAACACACATACAGGAATGTTTTTTTGTGTGGTGTTGTGTTCTGTGTAACTGTGGGTACATACCTGGATGAAAATTGACTTTATCGTCGCTCTTGTCCTTCGTAGGCGCCGTCAGCTGGGACATTTGAGAAGATGGCGGAATCCTCTGGTGTACTGACCGCTGGTGGACCTGTTGACAATGGAAGAGCGACATGTCATCGTCCCCTACAGGTTTGACCGTGCCACAATCCAGGAACTATGTACCCAGTTGGAGCCAGACCTGATGTCACCAATCCGCCATCCCACAGGAATCCCCCCTGACGTGCAGGTGCTGTCAGTGCTCCATTTCCTTGCAAGTGGGTTTTTTCAGACAACAGTGGCCATGGCATCAGCGATGTCCCAGCCTATGTTTTCCAACGTGTTGTCCGGAGTGTTGTCTGCCCTGCTGAAATACGTAAGGAGATACATCATTTTCCCTGAGGTGGAGGATTAGCCTACAGTTAAAGGTGACTTCTATGCCCTTGGACATATCCCCAACGTCAGAGGTGCCATTGATGGGACCCATGTAGCTCTGGTCCCCCCCCACAGGAGTGAACAGGTGTACAGAAACAGGAAGAGTTATCATTCTATGAATGTACAGATGGTCTGTTTGGCAGACCAGTACATCTCCCAGGTTAATGCTATGTTCCCTGGCTCTGTGCATGACGCCTACATCCTGCGGAATAGCAGCATCCCTGATATGATGGGTCAACTCCAGAGGCACCGTGTATGGCTATTAGGGGACTCTGGTTACCTCAACCTTTCCTGGCTACTGACCCCAGTGAGGAATCCCAGGACCAGGGCAGAGGAACGCTACAATGAGGCTCATGGGCGGACTAGGAGGGTGATCGAACGCACCTTCGGCCTCCTTAAGGCCAGGTTCATATGACAGGTGGTTCCCTATTCTACTCACCGAAGAAGGTGTGCCAGATCATCATTGCCTGCTCGATGCTTCATAATTTGGCTTTACGACGCCAGGTGCTTTTTCTGCAGGAGGATGGTCCAGATGACGGTGTTGCGGCAGCTGTGGAGCCTGTGGAGCCTGGGGACAGTGATGAGGAGGAAGCTGAGGAAGAAGACAACGACAACAGGGAGTCAGTCATACAGCAATATTTACAGTGACACACAGGTGAGAACATTTTCAGATTTTACATTACATTCACTGTCACACGTCTTCCTCTATCCTGTGTGTAATTACTTTGGATTATTTGGTAATTGAGTTGTTTCTTTCCATTACGGTTTCACAGGTGTGGTTACCAACGTGTATCATCTACTTGCATCCTTCAAGGACTTTTGATGTGTGACATTGGTATGTTGCTTTTACATCTCACAACGCATTTTCACACTGTCATTGATATTGCATTTTAACAAATCATAGACTGACTCCAGATTGTTTTGTGTTTCAAGGGTGTTTATTGCAGTGCTCAGAATTGGGAGGGGGTTGTTAAATGGTGATGGGTGATGGCGGAGGAATTTCCATGGCAGAGTCCAGTCTATTAGTCTCACAGGTGCACTGCCCATCTGGGCATAGGAAGAGGAGCTGGGGCAGTTCAAGTATGGACAGGGTAACAAAGTGGGGCAGTGGGGGGACAATCAGGATGGTCTCTTTTCCTGGCGGGGGTCTTGCCATCTTGCTCTGTCCTGTTCCTGGATCTCAGGGACCGCTTGCGTGGTGGTTGTCTGTCTGCAGGGGGTGGGGTGCTGGTGTGGTGGTCCTGTGGCGGGGCGTCCTGTCTACTAGCGCCGGCGAAGGTGTTGGGCAGTTCATCGTCCATGCTAATGTCATGGGCCCCTTGGAGTGCCACGGTGTCCCTCAGGATCTGCTGTATGTCCTTCAGCACCCCTACGATGGTGCCCAGGGTGGAGCTGATGGTCCTGAGCTCCTCCCTGAACCCCAAATACTGTTCCTCCTGCAGGCGCTGGGTCTCCTGAAACTTGACCAGGACCGTGGCCATCGGCTCCTGGTAGTGGTGGTATGCTCCCATGATGGAGGTGAGGGCCTCGTGGAGAGTGGGTTTCCTTGGCCTGTCCGCCCCCTGTCGCACAGCAGCCCTCCCAGCTCCCCTATGTTCCTGTGCCTCCGTCCCCTGGACCGTGTGCCCACTACCACTACCCCAGGTCCCTGTTGTTGTTGGGGCGGTGGGTTAGCCTGGGTTCCCTGTAATGGTGGACACACCGCTGATTTGACCTGTCCTGGGTAGGGAGGTTTGGGCCCGCTGGGTGGGTGCTGTGCTGGTGTTACCAGAGGGTGGAAGGTCAGTGTTGGGCTGTGCCTGTGCAAGGGGAACCGACTGTCCTGAGGCCCACGATGGTCCGGGCTGGTCATCAGGCTCCAGTAGGGCAGAGCTGCTATTGTCACTGTGGGCCTCTTCTGGGGGTGGAGTGGTGTTGTCTGGACGCTCTGGTGTGGTGACGGTCCTTCGTGTTCCTGCAGGGGCATAAGAGCATGATTATTGCATGTGTGTGTGTCATGGTGTGAAATGGGTGGGTGAGCGTGTACCCCAGTGATAGCATTCCTGTGTGGGGGCTTGTGTGATGATGGTTAGGGAGTTGTTCTGGGTATGTGCAGTGGGCATGCTTAGGTGATAGGTGTCCATGCTTCATTGTGTCATGCAGGGCTTGGTGTTGGGATGTGTAGTTTGTGTTATTAGTACATTAGTGAGGATTTGGGGTGATAGGGGAGGGTGGGGGTGTGTGATAGCATGCAGGTAGGGTGGGGGATATGTTAGTTAAGATTTGACTTACCAGTGTCCCATCCTCCACCGACTCCTCCGAGGCCCTCTGGATGCATGATGGTCAAGACTTGCTCCTCCCATGTTGTTAGTTGTGGGGGAGGAGGCGGGGGTCCGCCGCCAGTCCGCTGAACCGCGATGTTGTGCCTGGAGACCGTTGAATGCACCTTCCCCCATAGGTCGTTCCTCCTCTTCCTGATGTCCTCCCTATTTCTTGGGTGCTGTCCCACAGCGTTGACCCTGTCCACTATTCTTCGCCATAGCTCCATCTTCCTGGCTATTGATGTGTGCTGTACCTGTGAGCCAAATAGCTGTGGCTCTACCCTGACAATTTCCTCCACCATGACCCGGAGCTCCTCCTCGGAAAAACGGGGGTGTCTTTGGCGTGCCATGGGGTGGTGTGTGTGATGTGTGGGGCGGTGTGAGTGTTGATGTGTGTGGTGATGTGTCGTGGTGTGTGGTGTTTTGTGCGTGGATGTTGTGTTGGTGATGGTGTTGTGTGCCTCTGCGTGGTGGGATTGTCTGATCTGTGCTGTGTCTCTGGCCTTCGTGATAGATTTTTTGTCGTAGGGGTTTGTGGGTGATGTGGGTGTATGTTTTATATTGCGTTGGGTGTGTGGGAGTGTTGTTTGTATGTGTGTCAGGTGTGTGTATTTCGAATTGTCCAATGTGGCAGTGTTTTGGAGATGTGTGTGTATTTTGAGCGCGGCAGTGTGTACCGCCAATGGAATACCGCGTTTAAAAGACCGCCACTTGGATTCGTGGGTCGTAAAAGCATGGGCGTGTTTCTGTTGGCGTGGAGGTGGAGGTTTTGTTTTCGCCAGTTTATCACTGACCTTTGGTGTGGCGGACTTGTGTGGGTGTCTGAATTTCGGCGGTTTCCGAGATGTGTGTCATAATAGCTGTGGCAGAATTCCACGGCCACGGTGGTGTATTGGCGGTCTTCTGCACGGCGGTAAGCGCCTTTTACCGCCAATGTTGTAATGACCCCCTATATAACTAACCTCTAGACCCACTACAGGTCCCCAACCCTCAAAACCCTTAAATAAACCTTTAAACAGGATTTACTTGCTCTGATGAACAGCAGCTCCTTAACCTCAACTTGATCCCAGAAAATAGACTAAAACTGACACAAGTGCACTACAAAATAGAAGGCAGCAGTAAAAAAAATAGCTGCTAAATTAAACAAAAAAAAAACTTCCCATGGTAATGAATGGGAAAATGAGTAAAAAATTATTAAACACGTAAAACATGTCAAACAATGTTGTAACAAATACTCAGCAATTCTATACACGAAATATTAGTATAGAAAATATAATAATATTTAATATATAATGAAAAATCTTATGTTGAAATTATGCTAAAAATATGTATATGGAACAATTTAAGAAATGTTAAAAAATAGTAAACAATAGAAAATAGAAAAAACCCTGGAAAATGTACAGCATTCAATAATACTTAAATATGATTTAGGGGGTCATTCTGACCCCGGCGGGCGGCAGTTGCCGCCTGCCTGGCGGGAACCGCCATTTGGCCGCACCGCGGTCAAAAGACCGCTGGTGCCATTCCGAACTTCCCACTGGGCCGGCGGGCGCTAACATTGTTAGCCGGCCCAGCGGGAAGGGGGCCTGCAACACTGAAGCCATCTCCGAATGGAGCCGGTGGTGTTGCAGGTGTGCGACGGGTGCAGTTGCACCCGTCGCGCTTTTCACTGTCTGCTTGGCAGACAGTGAAAAGCAGGCTGGGGCCCTGTGGCATGGGCAGTGCAGGGGTCCCCAGGGGCCCCTAGACACCCGTTACCGCCAGCCTCTTCCTGGCGGTGAAAACCGCCAGAAACAGGCTGGCGGTAAGGGGGTCGGAATCAGCCCCGCCATGGCGGATTCGCCCAGCCGGGGGAAATCCGGCGGGAAACCGCCGGACCCGGTTTTCTGACCGCGGCGAATGGGCAGGGAAGCACCGCCAGCCTGTTGGCGGTGCTTCTGTCGTTTTAGCCCTGGCGGTCTCGGACCGCCAGGGTTAGAATGACCCCCTTAGTTGTTTAATAACAAAAAAATATAAAAATTGTTTTATTTATCGATATATAAATGTTTCAACTGAATATGTGTTTAAAATGCAAAAATCTATCTTAAGTAAAATTTGAAAAACAAAAAAATTCTGAAAATGTGTTACTTTTTTTTTATTCTATGAAAAATATGTAAATAATAATGCTCTGTATTATAAATATGCAACTAACTACTGTCTTTATTAACTTTCTAAACACTAAGGGGGTTATTACAACTTTGGGGGAGTTGTTAATCTGTCCCAAACGTGACGGATTTACCACCAGCCGTATTACGAGTTCCATAGGATATAATGGACTCGTAATACGGCTGGTGGTATATCCGTCACTTTACCGTCACTTTTGGGACGGATTAACACCTCCTCCAAAGTTGTAATAACCCCCTAACTGTTAGACTTGGCATCCTTGGCGTGGTCGCCCCTAACTTTTTTGCCTCTGTTTCCCAGGTTGTTGATGTGTGCTGGACTCTGTTTTTGCTGTTTTTGTTACTCTGGGCACTTTACCACTGCTAATCAGTGCTAATGTGCAAGTGCTCCCATATTATGGTCCTCATTGTGACATTGGCGGTAACTGTTAAAGTGGCAGTAATGCCGCCAACAGGCTGGCAGTAATTACCGCCAAATTATGACCATGGCAGTAACAACTCCCATAGACAGCCAATGTACCACACCAACCGGCACGGCACTAACCCCACTGCCCACTGCGGTAGCCATCAACAGCCAGGCGGAAGACAAGGTACCACACACCATATTATGACACAGCACACCGCCATGATTTCCGGGGCAGTACAAATGCCAACAAAAGCCTGGCGGAAACACATCACAGAAGACCAAAGACTCACCAACAGAGACACAGAAGAGCAATGCCGTGGAACCCCAACTGCAAGTCTTCCCAATGCTCTTCTACGCCATGCTCCACCTGGAACACCAATGCCGCCGCTAACTGTGAGTACAGCCGCCTAGCACACAAGGGAGGGAGGGAGGAAAAGGAGAGTGATACACACACGCACAACACACACCATACACACAACCAGCTGCAGACCTAAACCAATGGCATGGCATAATAATACAAGGACTACAGGTCGGCAGCACTAACATTGTAATAGCAAGGAAACACCCACCATATGAACAAATTTTAGAACAACAATACATGAACAATTGTCCAGAAGGGGCCAATGCCCAGTCCAAAGTAGATAAGTCCCACATGGCCACATTGCACAGTCCAAGCCCCAACTTGATCCTGACGAATTCTGCACAATACTGTGCAGGGGCAACATCTTGGAACTGGACAGGCACCTTAGGTGGGAGCGGGTGGAGGGCATATCAGCAGAAGTTGGGAACTTGCCGACTGCTTCTGGAGGGGGATCCATGCCCATTTTACAATGCTGGGGAGTGCAAGGTCACAGTCACTGAGGTAGGGAACGTGATCCATGCTTATGGAGGGGGCTTCATTCACATTTCCAAATGCTGGGGAGTGCAAAGTCACAGTCTCTGAGGTGGGGAACTCACCCACTGCTTCTGGAGGGGGCTCCTTGTACAACAGCCCCTGGAGGCCTACATGTCCTCTGCTGGAGGTGAGGGCTGCTGTGTCTCTGCTGGCAGAGGTGTCCCCTGGGCAGCCTCTTCTGGAGGTGAGGGCTGCATTGTCTGTGCTGGTGGAGGTGTCTCCTGGGCAGACTCTACTGGAGGTGAGGGCTTCTTGTCTGTCATTGGTGGTCGAGTGGGAACCTCTTCTGACATTGGTGGTTGAGTGAGAATCTTTTATGACATTGGTGGTTGAGTGGGAACCTCTTCTGACTTTGGTGGTTGAGTGAGAAACTCTTCTGACATTGGTGGTTGAGTGGGAATCTTTTCTGAAAATGGTGGTTGAGTTGGAACCTCTTCTGACATTGGTGGTTGAGTGGGAACCTTTTCTGACATTGGTGGTTGAGTGATATCCTTCCCTTTCCTGGCTAGTGGAGTGGGATCCTTCACTGTCTTGCCTCCACAACTAGGAGGTTCTTCCACTGTCCCCATGGAATGTTTGGCTGCGGTGCTGGGCTGGGTGATTGAGACGTGCTCTTACGGGCAGGACAGGGAATGGGGAGGGAAGAGGTCAAGACATGCAAGGAAAAACGTCTTAGGGGCATTGGAGCAGGATGTGAGAGGAGGGATGGAAGTGGAGGTTGAGGGAGTGGTTGTCGGAGGAGTACATCTGCTGGACTTGGGTACAGGTGCATGGGCAATGTGCTGATGTGAGGTGGATGGCTGTTGGGTGTCTGCCTGCGTTAGTGTGCTTTAGGCAAGGGGGACAGACGGAGTGGGAGAGGACACAGGGGACTCGTGGATGGATGTTGTGGAGGCATCTTCTAGTGAGGTGTGTGTGCTGCTTGGTGTGGTGATGCTGGTGGGGGCTGTTGAAGCAGTGCATGCAGGTGTGAGTGTGGGTGTGGCAGGTGGAGGAGGAGGAGGAGGGGGAGACAATGGAGGCAGTGGATGTGGATGTGTGTGCAACTGTCTTTTGTTTGTGTGAGTGCTTGTGGGCTGAAGTGCCGGTGTTTGACTGTGCCACTCCTGTGTGATGTCTTGTGTGGATACTCGTCTGAATGTGTGCAATGGATGGGTTGGGGCTGAGGAGACTGGGAAGTGGTAGTTGGAGGGGGGAGGGTAGGAAAAGGGACAATGGCTGCCATCAGAGAGTAAGCCAGAGCCTGAATTGATCTCTGTTGGGCTGCCAATCCACCGTGGATGCCCTCCATCTGGGATGGCAGCCCCTGGAAGCCATTTACAATGGTTGACTGCCCTACAGAGATGGATCTCAGGAGGTCAAAAGCCTCCTCATCCAGGGCTCACTGGGGCAGGGCCTGAGGTGCCTGGGGTGAAGGAGATGCCCACCCTCCTGGGTGAGTGGGCAGGGGCAACTAGCTGAGGGGCTACTGAGAGGGTAGTTCTGGTATGGGGGTGGCAGTTACACCTGCACCTGGGTTGGTCACAGAGGAGTCCACCACCACAAGGGAGCTTCCATCGGAGGAGGTATCTGACTCAGGGTTGTCACCTCCTGTCTCTGCCGTGGTGCTCCCCTCGCCTTCCGTCCCACTGGTTCCCTCGGCATCAGTGGACTCTGCCTCCTGGGTCCTGTGGGATGCAGCTCCCTCTGTCACCGGTGCCCCTGCTCATCCGCCAGATGATGCTAATGCACACATGGACAGGATGACAGAAGGAGAAAAGGGGGAAGGGAGAGAAAGTGAGCACTGGGTCAATTAAAGCACCAACACCACAGTTGTCACACACAGCACCGTCACACACAGGGATCATGATTGAGCACTATGCATTGCATTGGTATTGAATTGGCTAGATGCCACAGCAAGAAGAGGGCCAAACACTGCAAAATGCACACCTCCTGGGAGCCACAAAGCCCTGACTGACATGGAATGCAAATGAGCTAGGTTACCTGCATTTGCCATACACCCATTACCCTTGTGGTGAATCAGGCTGCAATGCCTGGCCTGGCTTTAAGGGGCACCCAATAACTCACAATCACCACCCGGATCTCATGTCACCCACTGTACTCACCCCCTTGTGGCTGCTGTGATACCCTCAAACGCCCATCAAGCTCTGGGTAGGCCAACGCCAGGATGCAGGCCACCAGGGGGGTCAGGTTGCAACGGGCACCCCTTCCTCGTTAGGAGGCCATCCCCAGCGGGCCTCAGCGGTCTTCCATGTCCAGCGTCTTAGGTCCTCCCACTGTTCTCCTGCTGTAGACCCCAGGGTCTGCACTTCCTTGACGATTGCACGCCACAATCCCTTCTTTTGATGGACGCTGACCTGCAGAGGGAATACAGACAGGAGGACAGCATTACAAATACAATCCAGCCTGTCACACATATGGCCCACGAATTCCGTTTCCACACACATCACCCGCCGCACACCATGTATACTACCACCAGACATACCACCCCACATATGACACGATGCCTGAACACACATCTCCATGCAACTCTCCTACATGCATCGTGATTAAGGTGTACTCACTTGTTGGTCTGGAGGCCCATACAGCTGTCCATATTGGGGCAGTACCCCATCCACCAAGCACTCCAACTACATTGAAGTGAAGGCAGGGGCCCTTTCCCTGATCACACGGGCCGAGGTAGATTCCAGACACAGGTCACAGCAGCACACGCAGTGTAGGTGTTGTCCTGTGGAAATTCAGGAATCAATTGAGGTTATAGACAGAAAATGGCGGACATGTCTGCGGCAGTGTACACCGTCACCGCCGACACTGATCCCCATTGGCCACTGTACTCCATAGAGCCCCATATTAGCAAATTAGGAATTGCACGGCGGTGCAAGACCGCCTTCCAACACAGCGCCCAATGTCGGCGGAGTTACCTCACTTCCACCTGTTCCTAGATACAGGACAGGCGTCACCATTACATGGTGGTGAACTACATACAAATCTTCGTTATTTATGGAAATTGCACATACATTGCCATTCCCACTGTCCCATCACATTAATGTTGTATGCACACTGAGGTGGTGGTTTCACTGTACCAACTGTGACAGCCTATTTACTCTTATGTCCCTTAGATACCTATCACTATGGGTGAATAAGAGGAGGAGACAAACCCTGTGAACTTGGCTACACTGGAGGACAGGCACACTATACTCACCTACAAACTGGAAAGGGGCACAATCACAGAGCTGTGAGCCCAATTGGAGCCTAACCTCATATCAGCTATCTGTCATCCCACTGAGATCCCCCCTCTTGTGCAGGTTGTATCAGTGCTCCATTTCCTGGCAACTAGTTCTTTCCAAGTGACAGTGGGCTTGGCAGCAGAAATTTCACAGCCAATGTTTTCTATTGTGCTGGCAAGGGTATTGTCTGCCCTGGTAAAGCACATGTGCAGCTAAATTTCTTTCCCCCAGGTGGAAGATTTGGCCTCTGTGAAAGTGGGATTCTATGCAATGGGACATATTCCCAATATTATTGGGGTGATTGACAGTACACATATTGCGTTTGTCCCCCCCATGCTAGAATGAACAGGTGTTCAGGAATCCGAAGAGTTTCCACTCACTGAATGTGCAAATGGTGTGCCCGGCGGACCAGTACCTCTCTCACGTTACTGCCAAATATACTGGGTCGTGCATGATGCCTTAATTCTGAGGAATAACAGCATCCCAAATGTGATGGCCCAACTACAGAGGCATAGGGTGTGATTTATGGGTGAGCCTGAGTCCCAATCCACTGTATGTCAGTTTATGCCTTAAAGTGTTATCCCCTTTGCCTTGTGTAAGGCTACATTTTGTCCATCAACACTTGCAGGTGACTGGCTACCCAAACCTATTGTGGCTCCAGACCCCTGTGGGGAAAGCCAGGACAGGGGCTGGGAACCGTTAAAATTATGCACATGGGCGAACCAGGGCAATAATCGAGAGGACCTTCGGCCTCCTGAAGGCCAGGTTCAGATGCCTGCAGGTCTCTGTGCTACTCACCCGAGAAGGTCTGCCAGATAGTAGTGACATGCTTCTTGTTGCACAACCTGGCCCTCAGATGACATGTGCCTTTTCTGCTGGTGGAGGGGACTGGAGATGCCCCTGTGGCAGCAGTGGATCCTGAGGACAGTGAGGTTGAGGAGGCAGAGGATGAGAATGAGGACAACAGAACATAAGTCATACATCAATACTTCCAATGACACACAGGTGAGACATTGGAACTGACTATTATTCTGACTATTGATGTTTTCTGTGTGGCTGTAGCATGAAGGCAATCACTTCCTTTGCATCTCAACTTACTGTCACCTAAGGCTTGTCCTTTATGTGACAACAGTGTTGTGATGTGTTCACTGCAGACAGCTCCGGGGCATTATTTGTATGCTATCACAGTGTTCAGATCATTTGCACTAGATGTGACTGTTCCCATAAATGCACATTTTCAACACTTAAAATGGTGTCACTCAAGTTGTGTTCAAGGGTGTATTGTAGTGCAAATAATTGACTGAAAAGGGCAATGGAATTGGGTGATGGTAGAGGAAAGTCCAGGGTATTGTTCCAGTTTGTTTGTAGCACAGGTTCAGGGTCTAAGGGGCCATAGAAAGGGCGGCAAAGGCAGTTCAAAGTGGAGAAGGTGACAAGGAGGGAACAAGGGGGACAATCAGGAGAGTCTCATTTCCTGGCAGTGGTCTTGGTCTTGGCAAGTGCCTCTGGCTTCTGTCTGGGTCACAGGGAACATTTACAGGGTAGTTCACCTTCTACAGGGGGAGGGGTGCTGGTAACCTGTGGTTCCTGTGGCAGGGCCTCCTGACCACTAGCTACAGTGGAGGAGGAGGGCTGTCAATAGACTGGCTAGTTGTAGGGTCCCGCTGATGTGCTGTCGATTCCCTCATGATGTTGGCCGGCACCCCTGCTATGGAGATCATGGTGGTGTTGAGAGCCTGCAGGTCCTCCCTGATCTCCTGATGGTGTTCCTCCTGCAACCGCTTGTTCTCCTGCATGTTGTTAAGGATCTGGCCCTTTGTGTCCTGGGATTGTTGGTAGGAACCCAGGATCTTGCTGAGTGCCTCCTGGAGAGTCAGTTCCCTGGGCCTGTCCTCCCCGGTCCTCCTAGTGTCCCTGTTGCCCTGTGCCTCTGCTTCCTGAGTGGTGTACCCACTGGCACTGACTCCAGGTCCCTGATTGCCTTGGGGCGAGGTGTGGACTGGGATCCCTGTACAGGTAGGCACACTGCTGATTGACCTGCCCTGGGGGCAGAGGTGTGGGGACACTGAGTGGGTGCTGTGGTGTTGGATACTGAAGGGAGAGGCTCTGTGGTTGACTGTGAGTGGGCTGGGGTGACTGACTGACCAGTGGTCCCTGATGGGCCAGGTAGTTCATCCAGGTCCAGAAGTCCAAAGTTACTATCATCACTGGGGGCATCTTCTGTTGGGGAGCTAGTTTGTCGTCGCACCTCCTCTCCGCTAAGATTGTCTGGGGCACGTGTGGGGATGTAAGTGATGTATTATGCTTCATGTCTATGACATATTGTACATTCCTAGCTTTCCCTCTGTCATTGCTGTTGCCCTGCCACCTTTGTTTGTGTATGGGGATGTATTGTGGGATTGGTAGTTCTCCATGCTGTGCATGCTTTGGTGATGGGTGTCATGCAGGGCTGGGAGTGCTGTCCATGCATTTGTATAGCATGCAGTCCTTGTCATTGGGGATAGTCATATGTGTAGGTGCAGTGTGTGGGATCGAGTGGAGTGATGGGAGTGAGGGTGAGGGTGTGAGATGGCATGCAGGTATGGAGGAGTGATAAGTAGCAAATTGTGACTCACCAGTGTCCAGTCCTCCAGTAACTCCAGTGAGTCCCTCAGGATGCAGTATTGCCAAGACTTGCTCCTCCCATGCTCTGAGCTGTGTGGGAGAAGGTGGGGGCCCACTGCCAGTCCTCTGTACTGCAATCTGGTGCCTTGCTGCCACATAACTTGCCTTCCCCTGTAGGTCGTTCCACCACTTCCTGATGTTGTCCCTTGTTCCTGGATGCTGTCCCAGGGCATTCACCCTGTCCACAATTCTCCGCCATAGCTCCATCTTCCTGGCGACGGATATTTGCTGTACCTGTGCTTCAAACAGCTGTGGCTCTACCCTGACTATTTCCTCCACCATGACTTGCAACTCCTCATCTGTGAAACTGGGGTGTCTTAGTGGGGACATGGGTGTTGTCTGGTGTGTGTAAGTATGTGGGTGTTGGGTACTGTGGTTGGGTGTGTGAAGTGGAGTGCATGAGGGATGTATGTGGTGTGTGTGTCTAGTTGTCGCAGTGGTCTTGGTGTCAGTCTGGTGGCAATAATTTTTATTTGTAAAGGGTTGCGGGTAATGTGGGTGTGTTTTATAGATCTGTGGGTGGGTGAGTGAGGTGTGTGTATGAGTGTCAGGTGTGTGTATTTGATATTGGCCAATGTTGTGTAGTTTAGTATATGGGTGTCCATTTTGAGCGCAACCGTGTGTACCACCAATGGTTTACTGCCATTGAATGTCCGCCGTGGTGAATCATGGGTCATAATGTGGTGGGTGTCGTTTTGTTGGCGTAAGTGTATAGGTTTTGGTACCGCCTCTTTTGTACTGACGTCTGGGCTGACGGATTTGTGTATGTGGCAGTATTCTGTTGGATTGGTGTGTGTGTGTCATAATTTGGCAAACGGATATTCGCCTCAGTGGCAGTATGTTTGCGGCCATCACCACAGCGGTAAGCGCTATTTACCGCCAATGTCATAATGACCACCTATATGTGTACGTGATTGGCTTTCCATGATTGGCATATTTGATTTACTAGTAAGTTCCCAGTAAAGTGCACTAGAGGTACCCAGGGCCTGTAAATCAAATGCCACTAGTGGGCCTGCAGCACTGGTTGTGCCACCCACATTAGTAGCCCTGTAAACCTGGCTCAGTCCTTCCACTGCAGTGTCTGTGATTGCAGATTCAAACTGCTAATTCAACTTGGCAAGTCTACCCACTTGCCACGCCTAAACCTTCCCTTTCTATACATGTAAGATACCCCTAAGTTAGGCCCTAGGTGTCCCCGGGGGCAAGGTGCAGTGTATGTAAAAGGTAGGACATGTGCTTATTTGTTTTAAAGGTCCTGAAGGTGAAATACTGCCCAATTCGGTTTTCATTGTTGCAAGACCTCTCTCTCTCATAGGTTAACATTGGGGCTGTCTTTAAATCTGATTAAAGCGTAGATTCCCTTTGGGAGCAGATAGACATGTGGATTAGGGTCTCTCAACTCACAATTTAAAAAAACATCTTTTAGTAAAGTTGGTTCTTAGATTGTGTATTGGAAAATGCCACTTTTAGAAAGAAGTCATTTTCTTGCTTAAACCATTCTTTGACTCTGTGCATTTTGTGGAGTCCCTGTCTGGGTCAGTTTGACAGTTGGGCTGCTTGCACCTCTCTCTAGACAGTGACACAAAGGAGGCTGTGATGTAGCCCACATATTCTGATGAGCCATCTGTGCTAGAGGGGAAGGGAGGAGTGGGCATTCACACCTAGCTGAGCTGTGCCTGCCCTCTCACAATGCAGACTATAACCTCCTGGTATGTGGCTGGGGCCTGGCCTGGACAAGAAATGATTTCACAGACACTTGAGACTTTACTTTGAAGTAGGCCAACTTCAAAGGCAGAAAGGAGTATAAGTAGAGCACCCCAAACCCCAGACTTCAGATTACTTCAAGGATTCAAAAGGAACCTCTGCCTGGAGAAGAGCTGAGGAGAAGTGTTGCCCTGGCCTGTGACTGTGCTAGGCTATCCTGCAGTTGCTGCTTCTGACTGTGCTGGGGGACAGAGACTAGACTTTGTTGCATTCCTGCTTGGGAAGTGACTCCAAGGGTTTGGAGTAGAGCTTGCCTCCTGTTTTAAAGCCTCAGGGACAGCAAAGGCTTCACCAACCAGACCTGAGTCTACTTGCTGTGGACTCTAGCTTGCCAGAGGGTGCCATTCAAATTCCTGGACCCGTGGAAGTGAATTCCTGGAGAAAAAACAGTCTACTGATTTCAGACAACGCCGTGCAACTTCGTAAAGGACGCCGCTGCCTGTAACCGCAACGCCGCTTGCCCCAAGCCGTTGTACCTCACTGAGTGCTAATCTGATGACCCTGTGAGCTGACGCCGCTACCCTGGAATTGTGATGCCACCTGCCCGAGGCCATGGACCTCGTAGAAGTCCGACGACCCTGTAGGCCTCGTGTCGCTGCAACCACTGATCCCACCGACTTCACTAACACCGGAGTGTCGTAAGTCCGACATCCGTGACGATCCGATGCCATTGCAGTTCCGGCGGCCCTGTGACATCATCGCGACCCCAGGAGGTTGCCCTGAAGCATTGTAACTCTGCCGGACTTTGCATCTGCTGGAAGCAAGGGACTGACTTTGCATCTGATGCCGCCTGACCTCCACCATCCTGTGAAGAGGAACAAACGCCACTGCGTGCCGCTGCAGTCTTCCTGCTCCGTGGCACCGCAACAACGCCACATCCGATCCAGCAAAGCCACTCTCCCCGACTCCGTGCACCAACCTGTTTTCTAATTGTTCAGGTACATCCTGATAGATCCGCCTCCACTAGGAAGTGTCTTCTGGAGGAAGAATCCAATGATGAAGATGTAGATCTGGTCTCCCTAGTAGCACTCTCCTCTCCCTCCAGGCCACTGGGTCCTTCTGCGTCAGTTGTGTCTTGACTCTAGGTCCCGTGGCCACATCACATATCAATGATCAAACTTGAACAACAGTTGTGATTAGCAAACATTACCATGATGTCAAGTAGGCCCCAGCAACAAACTCCACCTAAGTGGCCCATACATGTACCGTACCATATGCATGCATGCCATATGAACTGTCAACGGTTGCACACAGGAAAATCAGAATCTCAGATAACATGGCTGAAGGTGAGCTATCACAGTAACTCATCATCTTCAATGCTTTGCCTCATGGAGAATACATCACTTACCTGTTGTTGTACAATAGTAGGTCAATGTCAACTCCATTCCCACAGATCCCACACTAGGTCATGCACACATCTCTGTGTCACATACACAATGACACAAGAACCATAAATGATGCTCCCAGAACAAGTTATGTTGCTGACAACAGTACAATAGCCTGGAGAAGGTGAAATGGAAATAATCATGTCACACTGGAAACAGATCCACAATGCACACTTCACCAAGTGATATTTGTCCCATTGGAGTCATGGAGGTAGTGCTAATGCTCCTGAGCTAGGCCATATATTTAGCATGTAAATGTACACTGTAGACAAGATATGCAAAATGTCAGGGAGATATTTCTCTAAAGTCCACAACACAATGAAGCAACAAGTACCAGGGAAATCACCAGTAATGTCTGGCACCCCTTACAATTACATACCCTGAGTGCATCAATAGATGCCTTTAGTCCTTTGGATGTTGGAGAGGTCCATAGATTTGCAAATACTTGTAGAATGTCCTCAACATGTTGCCCAATTGGAAGCTACATCATTGTCTCCATTTTGGTCATGCAAATCCAGATGTCTGTGGATGAATGATTGTGCCCAAACACGTGTTTCCTACATAACTGTATGCCACTCCTTGATACATGCCAACAGTCAGGTTATTAACATTCCCAAGTTCACATGTGCAAAACACTTTGATACACGATTCTACATCAATGGCATTGAAATGCACATTGTATGTAGGAACTCTAGGCCTACTCGTCATATCCCTCATTACTACTGCAGTTCTACATGCCAAATGAAATTTTATGGTGGGTGACGGTATGTGTCAGCCAATAATCAATGGTGACTCACTGCTGTCTGTGGCATAACATGAAATGTACTGCCATTGTAAATGTCCTTTTACACACACTGGTTGACATGAACATATATGCGAGGGAATACAGAAATAATCCCCTCAACAAGGTAGCCATGCATGAAACAGCAGCTTACAAATATGTTTCTAAAACAAAGAGACAACTGCTGACATGTAGGGACAAGGAATGCTGGCAACAGTGATGGCACATGAATCATGTTAATGGACATTCCCCACTTACCAAGGGAAAGTATTGATCTATAGCTGCACCCCAAAACAAATGTATGCACTGTTACATGTATGATGGCTGTCTTCACATCTCGGACAGTATTGAGGCACCAGCACCCATCATATGCTGAAGACATGTAGCCTCTGGGTGGCACAGGCCAATATTCTGCTTTCATTAGACACATGGCTGAGGACAGTGATCCATCACTATCTTTCTTTTGGCCTGTACCACTGAGGAGTAGTGGTCTGTTGCATAGCAATCAAACCCACTACAACAACAAAAAGTACTTGATCGATTACTGTACACAGCCATCTGTTGTCCCTGGAGAGCAAATTGTTTGTGGATTGTGTACAGTTGTGTTCGAGGCCTCTGGAACAATCGGCAAGGCACATCAGTATGCAACACATGGCATGTCTACACACACAATCACTCATCTACTGTGTTGCCTATGGCTAATCTCTAATCATCAGGGAGAGCTGTAAGAACCTAACATCTTCATTTGGAATGTGCCCTGTACACATACCCTTGTAGCTATTATGCTATCCTCAAATGCCGAACAAGATCTGGGTAGGCCAGAATGTGGGCCATTAGTGGGGTCATGGTCTGACAGGAACCCCTCTCACTTTGGGCGGACGTCCCCAGCTGGACCTCAGCAATCTTCCAGGCCCAGGATCTCAGGTCCTCCCACCTCTTCGAACAGTGGGCCTCCTCCGGCTCTGGACGCCTAGGTTCCGGACCTTCTTGTCAATGGCTCTCCTTAGCTCCTGTTCCACATAACAGCCCTTTGGACATATTTATCTATCCTACAGAGATAACATCCAACATACAAAGGCATGCATTCTACGGTGTCTACTATGTGACCAAGCTACTGAGTCAAATATCATGGTCTCACAGGGATCAGCACACCATATGTACTGTGGGACTGTTAGTTATGCAAAGAGTCTGTACAGGACAAATATGATATGTGTGAAGATGACAGAAGAGCTGTGGGAGAAAGGGACCCGTCATCTGTCTAAGACACACATTGACAATGATGCAAAATGCACATATGGACCAGTTAATGATTTATTTTTTAATGATTTATCTCTGTACCCATTCCTAATCTAGTCATAGTAACAAGGAATTCAGGGCATGTTTTGCCACTAGAGCATCACACTGGCCATATTCTGGGATCTGCTGGGGTACAGGTAGTGGCCACAGTGCCACAGTTGCATAGCCATAGTGACTCTCCTATAGCCTGAGCTAGGTCCCATACAGGGTGATACATTTCACAGGCTTTGGTCTCTGCAGGCTGAGCATACAGAACTTACATGACACTCCATTCCCATCACTTCCATGCATGACAGTACATCATGTGGCCATCAGCATTTTGGCATGTGGTGTGTGTGGCAACCTGAAGGACACAGTTAGTCATGATATGCATTCCACACAACAGTTTTGCAAGGCCAGATGTGGTTTGAAAGATCTGTGGCGCTATACACATTGCTCACGATTCTCAAATGACTCATACAAGATGCATACACAGCTCATGCCGTCATGCACAAATATGTGGTCCAACATTTACAACAATCATGTGGAAAGAGATGTCATTGGATGGCAGTAATGCCTCCAAACCTAGTTATGTCCATCCAACACAAGGATGATCTAGAACACCAAAAACCTCACAAAACTTAATATGACTGAACTTAACATATGATACTGGCCACCAATACTTGCACATTCTATATCCCATTGATACCACGCAGGCTTCAACAACAGGCACACAAGAAGTCTAAATGGAACACAGGGGCACATTGTAGCCTGTGAGGAGGAAAAGGATGGTGAAGTATATATAGTGTGCACATTAGGTACTTACCTGCTCATCTTGTTATACATAGAGCTCTCCATGCGGGGTAGGACCTCAGTAACAAGCCTCTCCAGATCCTCTGGAGATAAGGCAGGGGCCCTATCACCTGCTGGATATGGACAATGGACTGCTCTCAGAGGCAGCACACAGCAGTTCAGTTCATGGAGGTGTTGCTGGCAGCAGTGTCAAGAGTCAAGTGAGTGAATCTGCTGAATCTGCAGAACATGGTGGTCACGTCACGCAAGGTGCACGATTATTACTGCCGGCAGACACAGCTATTGGGCCGCGACTGCCACTGGCAACAACATTAGCCTATGGTTGTCCCTGCTGTGGTTGCAACTGTCTACTGCCATGATGACTGTCATGGGAGGTTCCTAATGTCCAGGAGAGTAGGTCAGGAATTTGCCTATTTTGCAGCATGAAATGTTGTATTAGGCTCTATAAACTATGTCACACCTACAAAACATGTTATTTTATCTCACAAACGTCCTTATACTGTTGTGTCATTTAGGTCCTACTACTCAACCACCATTGTAGTATATTGAGGTCAAAGATGGTCTTTAACAGCGAGGCACAGCCCACCATCACCAACTGCCATTTTGGTGATCAGAAAATTGAACATCTTTGAGTTTCATCCATATCCATGTTGTGAGCACATGTTGAAAACCATGGAGGTCACATATGACCCTTGTGTAGTTGGCAACTGTGATGTGTACTGGGTGTGATTAATTTTAGAAATCATGCCTTGTCATACATAAGTACCCTAGGAGAGGGAAGATGCGACAATCTCCTGTCTACAGTCCACTGCCAGACCTTCAAACTATTGAGCATTGGCACATTATCATGTACTACCACCTGGATAGGCAAAACACTAGTGGACTTATGTCATCAGTAAGAGTCAGATCTTCTGCCAGCTATTAGGTACCCAACCAGCTTACCACCCATTGTACAAGTAATGTTAGTATTGCACTTCCTAGCCACAGGATCCTTCCAATGTATAGTGGCCCTATCTGCTGGTATGTCCCAACGTATGCTCAGTCTGATGTTGAAGGATGTTCTCTCAGCAATGTTAAAACACCTTGACAGCTATATCCAATTTACCTGACGATTTAGCCCATTGAAAGGCTGACTTTTATGGTTTTGCATGCCTCTCACATGTGGTGGGGGCCATTGAAGGCACACATGTTGGCTTGGTGCCAACACAGGCCAATGAGCAAGTTTATTGTAACAGAAAGAACTTCCATTCCATCAACATGCAAGTTGTCTGTTTGGAGGATCTCTACATTTCACATGTGTGCCCGTTATCCGGATTCAGCACATGATTCCATCATAATGCAGAACAGCACCATACCCCAGCTGAAGTCACAACTGTACCCAGAGAGGGCCTGGCTGGCTGGTAAATCATATTTTTCCTGATTGTATGTGCGCAATGTCAGGTGGTGAAATCATGAACTGAGTGACTCATTGAGTCACATATGTCGCATTCCTTAACAGGTAACTCTGCATATCCGAACCATCCTTGGTTGTTGACGCCACTGAGGAATCAAAATACGCCACCAGAAGTCAGCTTCAATGAGGACCATGGAAGAACATGGCTAGTGGTGGAGTGGGCCTTTGGGCTCCTAAGGGCCAGATTTAGGTGTCTGTACAGGACTGATGGAGCCCTCCTCTACTTACCCAGACAACTATGTAAGATCACTGTGGCATGCTCCACAACATCGCCCGGAGGAGATCCCATATATCCCCGAGTAGGGGGAGCCTCCAGTGCCACCGGGTGAGACTCCTGAAATGCCAAGTGATGATGAAAGTGGTGAAGAGGAAGGAGCTGACTTGCAAGAAGATCTCATCAACAGCTACTTTTCATGAGTGTAAGTAGGTCATGTGATGTAATGACTGTGACTGTACAACGGACTGCAGTTGTGAGAACGTATGGAGTTTAGTGATTTAGAAACAACTAGGGAGGTAATACTCTGCAATATTCAGCCAAAGGCTGCTTGATGTGTTAGCCTTTGGAAAATCCCCTCCTTTGTGATGTTGTTTTGTATGTGTCAGTTTCCTTGTAATGTAATTTAATTTCCAGATGCTTGCTATATGATTTGAGTAATCGGTATGTCTATACTCCTTATTGTGTCTTTGTACAGGTGCCTTCACCATGACATTCTCATGTGGGCATTTCAGGGTTGTGACATTCATAGGTATCTTATGCTGTTCTGACTTACAAAGTGGATAAGAATTGTTCCAGGTAACGTAGGTCACAGATTTTGGGTGTCTGAGTCCTGTGCCAAGACAACATGCACAGTGTTTGGGTAGAGGTCAGAAGTGCACATTGGACTTGTTTTGTGTGCTGTGGTGGGCTGATTACATCATGTGTGTCATCATGTGGCCATGAAATATGTAGTTGTCTTATCCAGGTGACTGGTTGACACCTGTTTAGTATAAGTCAATAAGGACGCTCAATGAAGGACCACACGCCAATTATAAATACAATGAAGCTTTACTAGAATTGCAGGTAAATGTAGGCATTTAGTACATTAACAATAGTAGAATAAGAAAAGCAATGAAAAGCATCTATTTATATATATACGTGCACTACAAAGAGCATCAATGCATATATATATATATATATTTGCAGAGAGTTCATTGACAGATATAGGTTTTGATTAACTGTATACCAAAATGCATCACACTACGATATTCAGGAAGCAGAATATAAATGAGTTGAATACTTCAGATAAGCTTTAATTTACTGCACACCAAAATGCATGTTTCAATTACTGCAGCAGGCTCTCACTACGATGTTCAGGAGGCAAAATATAAACGAACTGAATACTTCAGATAAGCTTTGATTTACTGCACACCAAAATGCATGTTTCAGTTACTGTAGCAGGCTCATACTACGAGGTTTAGAAAGCAAAATATAAACAAGCTGAATACTTCAGGTTATAAACACAGTGCAAGCTTAAATAATCAGTCATAATAATAGACCAGAGAAATAAAGGCCTTGCATCCCTGTGTGGAACTTATCTTAGTCCACGAAATGCTGGGGAGCCCTCTACCGCCTGCTTGGACCTCTCTCCCCCTCAAGCATCACGGTCAGCAAAACAGGGAGGCAGCGCTGGGCCATGGCAGCTTCCACAATTCCATCTGCGAGCTTCCAATCCCTCATCCACACTTCAGTGCTTAAATAACTCGAAGCTTGGATTCTATCTCATTCTGGCATTTTCTAGCTATGTTATCAGCACTTGGCTGCTCTGCCCTTCTCCAGCCTTTGTTTTCATTCCATCTTCTCCCTGTATTCTCGTTCTCAAGGTTGAGATGGAGTCTTCTACACAAACAAGCTTGAAAATAATATCCTGAACTTTTCCATGTTGTTTGGGGGGGGGGTTCAACAGGCATCACACCCATCTACACTGCTCAAGCTAATTAACCTTTCACGTCACAATGTCTTCCGCACCTTTCCCTATACTGATCAGTAGTCATGGTTTGCGACCAAGTCATTTTCCCTTCACGTTGGCTAAACACTATTCTTGTATGACCTGTATGTAGCTGTAGATGTGTTTCATCATTGAAGACCACAGTGCCTGTGCCATAACACTGACATATGTTTATGTCATTCCACCAGATGCATGGTAATTGGATTATGATGGGCATGTGATCAGGGACTGTTGTCCTGCCATCTGGCTGTAGCTTGGAATATGTGACGAAGGATTACTTTGGTGTGGTATGTGATAAGGCTCAAGCTGGTGACATCATCCACTTTAATGTTTGCCTATTCTACAGGACAATGTCTGATAAATCCCTTCCTTTCATGGTCTGGGGGCTGTTCCTTGGAATATGTACATTAACTCAGTATGAGTCACACATTCTTCTTTCAAAAAAGTCCAGACATATAGATAGCTTATGCGCTGTACACTGGAATAAAATGTTTGATGTGACTGGACACTTGTACTAATGTGTGTTTGTGTGTAATGGTTGTAATCCTGAGCAGGACACTGTGTACCTGTACCATATCCCTCCTTGCACAAGTAGCTTGTGTCTTCATCATATGGTTCACATGAGCTTACATCTCTGCATAGCAAAACGTGGACATTAATCAAGCAGACAATGAGTTTGTGATGGGTGAATGTATTACAATGATATGCTTGCTAACCGCACCTCCTGAATTCTTTGCTGGACATCCTCGCCTGCCTGGGTGGGGGAATCTGCTGCTACAGAGGCAGGGGTGTCTGGGGCTGGCTCTTCCTCTGGCAGGACCTCCCTTCCAGTGTCTATCACCGATGTTGATGTGGCTGGTGTTGATGAGCCAAAGAAAGGGGAAAATTGATTTTGAAAAGCCCTCTGTGTGTATGTCCCTCACTACCCCTGCTAGGGAGGCCATGCTGTAATTGTGGGCCTCCATATGTTTTTGCATGTCCCTCTGCATGTCCTTATGTTGCTGCTTGATTTCCTGGAGTTCGTTCAAGACCTGGCCCATCATGCCTTGGGATACCTGATGGACCCAACAAGATGTGGCTGATGATGTCCTGGCCAGGAGCAGCCCCAGTGGCCTCTCCCCATTGGCTCACAGCATCCCTCTCATGCACTAAACCCATACTGCCCTATGCCCTCGCCACAGGGTGCCCTCTCCCACTGAATCCTGGAACCTCATTGTCCGAAGTGTTGGGCTGAGGCTCTGGATCCAGGACTGGGGGGCACAAGATGGTAGACACTGTGCTTGGTACACAGGTTAGGGGTCTAATGATTGCCTGTGATGTTGAGGCAACCGGACAAGGAGGTGTTGATGTGGCCACAGTGGGACTCACTGAGGTTGTCCAGATTTGCCAGAACCGTCCTCCACGTCCAGAAGTCCAAGAGTGTCTTCTTCACTGAGGGCTTCATCCAGGGGTGTAGTGACAGTCTCTGCTGTGGCCTCTTTGTGCCTAGTAGTAGCTCAGCCTGTTGATGTGAAAGATACTTTGTTACAGGTTGTATTGCGACACCTACCTACAACGGTTTGAGAAGAGACCTTGTATAAAGCTAAGTTGCAGTTCATCCTATTGTGGCGAGTGCCCATGTTATTGGTTGACCTGATATGACATTTGTGGAGCATGCCAGATCTTTTTCACTGAAGCAGCTGCTGAAATGTGCAAATCATTAGCTCTTGAGAGGATGGCCGGAGAATGCCATCTTGCCACAAGTGCAGGGAAAACATTGGCTAGGCAAGATATGTCTTTGGCCATTTTGATGCCAAGTTGATTGTGATGCCGGCAGGCCCAGGAGTTTGTTGTATATGTGACTGGAGTCAACATGTGGTCATTTATTGTGAAGGTGTCTGCTGCCAATACCATTCTGGTTATGCATCTTGAGGCCTTTGGGATTATTGTTTTGCACTCTGGGTAAGCTGTCCTTCCTGTCCTCAATAGTTTCACCATGGGTTAGCAGGTCAAGATGGAGCTAGGTCGCGAGACACATCTTAAAGTTGAGCAGGATCAGAATCTTGGTCACGCCAAGTACACTTCAATTGAGAGTTAGCAGGCAAATGACCATTGGTCTAGAGTTTGGAGTTGGAGATGGAGTAATAGTACCTCCTGGGAGTTGCAGCCATGTCACTCTCTCTACTACACATACTTGACAAATGTTATCCACCCAGATGAGTAAATTTAATTTGAGAGTTCACTAGGAGATGGATTTGGGCAAGTGAATCCTGCTTTTGTGGTTGGAGTTAGAGAAAGAGGGCCAGTCGGGCTTTGTATTCCAGCCACTCCCTTTCTTTCACACCACTCTGCACATGGGATCCTCCCAGGTGAATACTCTTCAATTGAGAGTTAACAGATATCAGTATTTGGGCATGTGAACACTGGGCATGTGTTTGGAGTTAGAGAAACATAGCCTCCTGGCCTTAGCAGTCATGTTTCTCCCTCTACTTCATACACTTGATAAATGTAATCCCCACTGATGAGTACACTTCATTTGTGACTTACCAAACAAGGGTATTTGGAGAAGAGAACACTGGACTTGTGGTTGGAGTGATGGTAACTGAGCCATCTGGGAGTTGCAGTCATGTCACTACCTGTACTATACAATATTATCCCCACAGGTGAGTAGACTTCATGTGTGAGTTTCCAAACAGGAGTCTTTGGAGCAGAGGACACTGGGATTGTGTATGGAGTTAGAGAAACAGAACCTCCTGGCCATAGCAGTCATGTCACTCTCTCTATTTCATACACTTGATAAATGTCATCCCTCCAGGTCGGTACACTTCATATGTGAATGTTGTAAAGTAGATTATTGGTAAGGCAGGTAAGTACCTACACTTAGCAATAGCACACAAACCCCCACTAGGTCCAGTCAAGGCCTCAATAAATTAACCCCAGCTGAACGCTTGGTAGCTTGACAATGAGCAGTTAGGATTTAAGAGACAGGTGTGTAAAGCATTTAGGGCCAGATGTATCAAAAAAACGATTTGCGTTTCTTAAATAGCAAATTTTAAGAAATCGCTATTTAAGAAATGCAAAATGGTATGTATGATTTTTGCAATTCGGTAATATTGATTTCTTAAAAATCGCAAACAGAGAATCCGACCCCATTCGCACCTATGGGCCTGTTGTGAATGTTTTTGCATTTCCCAAATTGCGAATTCCAGTTAGGAATTCGCAAATTAGGAAATGCAAATCCCAGGGTGCTGGGGGCCTAAGGCCCCCTCTGCTGCACCCCAAAAATATTGTTACGGACATGTGAAGCACACACATGCCTTAAGGGCTTGTGTTCGCTACATGTAAATCTTAAAAATGCATTTACAATGCATTTTTAAAATTTGCACATGGTTACCACCAAACTTTAATTTGTGGTAATTGCATTTCCTAAATGCCCACCTCGCATTTAGGAAATGCTTGATACATGTGCTTTGGAAATCGCAAATAGGAATTCTCTAGTTGCGACTTCCAATTTAGAGAATCGCAATTTGCGATTCTCTAAATGGGGTTGCAATTTTAAGGAATCGCTATTTTAGCGGTTCCTTAAAATTGCACTGCAAATGCCTTTCATACATTGTGAAAGGCATTTTTGCATTCGTAAACGTCTGAATTTTTGGGCAGATGTATGAAGAAACCACTTTGCGATTCTCTAAAAGTGTTTTTTTAGGAATCGCTATTTCTGATTCGCAAAATGGTTTGTATCATATTTGCGATTCGGTAATAGCGATTTCTTAAAAATTGCAAATGCTATTACCAAATCGCAAATAGAGATTCTGAGCCCATGTGCACCTAGGCCCATATTTGCGATTTTTCTGCATTTCCCAAATTGTGAATTCCTAACTGGAATTCGTAATTTAGGAAATGAAAAACCGCAGGGTGGTGGGGGCTTAAGGCCCCCTCTGCTGCACCCCAAAACATATTTCAGGACATGTAAGGCACACACATGTGTGTGTGTGTGTTACATGTCAATTTTAAAAATGCATTTTTAATGCAAATTTGCACATGGTTACCACCAAGTTTTACTTGGTGGTAATTGCGATTCCTTATTGCCTAATTCGCAATAAGGAAAAGCTTGATACATGTGCTTAAGAAACCGCAAATAAGGATTCCTTATTTGCGATTTCTTATTTAGAGAATCGCAATTTGCTATTCTCTAAACAGGCTCGCAATTTCAAGGAATCGCTATTTTATCGATTCCTTAAAATTGCATAGCGAATGCCTTTCATACATAATGAAAGGCATATTTGCATTCGCAAACGGCCATTCGCACCGTTTGCGAATGCAAAAACGCTTGATACATGTGGCCCTTAATAACCACAAAACAGTAAATAAGTAAAACACAAGACACAATAAAAATCCAACACCAATTTGTAACAATAGATTATATTTTTATCATTAAATTGACACTAAAAAGACAAAAATCCAGTAAAGGGAACTTGAGATATGAATTTTTAAAAATGAAGGGCCAGATGTATTAAAGATCCTTTTTGCATTTCTTAAATAGCGAATTTTAAGAAATCGTTATTTAAAAAATGCAAAATGGGATATATGAAATTTGCAATTTGGTAATAGCGATTTCATAAAATTCGCAATTGCTATTACCAAATCGCAATTAGAGAATGTGACTCCTTTCATCCCTATGGGCCTGTAGGCCCATAGGCACGAATGGTTTTGCATTTCCCAATTTGCGAATTCCAGTTAGGGATTCACAAATTAGGTAATGCAAACCCCAGGGTGCTGGGGGCCTAAGGCCTCCTCTGATGCACCCCAAAAAATATTTGAGGACATGTGAAGCACACATATGCCCTATGTCAATGACATATGTCATTTTTAAAAACGCATTTATAATACATTTTTAAAAATTACACATGCTTACCATCAAATTGGATTTGATGGTAATTGCATTTCCTAAATACCCAATTTGCATTTAGGAAATGCTTGATACATGTGCTTTGGAAATCGCAAATACGAATTCCCTATTTGCGATTTCCTATTTAGAGAATCGCAATTTGCGATTCTCTAAATGGGGTTGCAATTTTAAGGAATCGCTATTTTTGTGATTCCTTAAATTGCACAGCGAATGCCTTTCGTACATCTTGAAAGACATTTTTGCATTCACAAACGGCTGAATTTTGCGATTCGCACCGTTTGTGAATGCAAAATTGCTTGTTACATCTGGCCCTAAGGGCCTGATTATGAGTTCTGTGGATGGGATGACCTGTCGGCCAAACTTCACATGGGGAGGTTGCTGCCATACTGGCTACCTTCCCGCCAGGCCCATTATGACTTTCCTGCTGGGCTGATGAGCGGAAACCAAGGTTTCTGACCGTCAGCCCTGTGAGCAAGTGGTGACAGCATTGTTACTGGCTTGTAATGGAGCCAGCTGCAATGCTGCTACCTGCAGGGGGCACCAGCACCCTTGTAATGCTCACTGTCTGCACAGCAGAAACTGAGCATGGCGAGGGTGTTGGGCAGGTGGACCCCTGCACTGTCCACGACAAGCGCATGGGCAGTGCAGGGGCCCTCATATAGACCCCTGCACCTGTTCTTTGCCAGCCTTATCATGGCGGTAAAACCACCATTAAAAGGCTGGCGGAGATCCAGGTATAATCAGAAGGGCGGTGCTGAAAGCAGCGCCGCCCTGGATGATTGGGACCTGCACCCGCCGTCAACCCGTTGGGAACAATGATCCCAGGGAAGACAGCGGTAAACTGGAGGTCTGACCATCAAGGTCCTAATGTGACAGTTGGACCGCCACAGCAGTAGCAGTCCTGACTGCCACCGCGAGTCTTGCGGGCTACTGACCGCCAGACTCGTAATCAGGCTCTAAATGTTTTTTTGTGCTTAGAAATCAAAAGCGCCAATCTGGACATCTAGTCGCACTCAACAGGGGCAAATTAAAATGTTGAGGCTGACTGCGATTGAGCCGTGCTCAATAACACTGAACTGGAGATCTTGGTCAAAGTTTCACCTTTGGACTTAGAAGAATTTTTTAAGATCTCTCACTGACCAGGATGATGTCACCAGTTGAGGCTGACCTCACTAGTGCCCTCTTCAGATACGTGTTGCAGTAGGCCTCTGTCAAGAGTTCTATGTTCTGACTTAGATTATTTTTCAGGATGAAAATCTTCATACAGGACCAAGTCAAAGTTGAAGCCCACCTCGCTGGAGCCCTCCACGAATGCCCTGCGTGGGAGGCCTCAGTCAAATTTTTACCTTCGGGCTTAGAAACATTTTTGGAGCTTTCCTTCCACGATGCCGGACGTCCCTCCACAGCAAGCTGATTTTTGATGCCTTTAAAATGACACTGGGCACCACAGCAGTGCAGTTATGGGTGTATTGTCTATGCTGTGGTCCCTAAACCTACATGCCCTACCATTTAGTAGGGACTTGTGGGTAGGTTGATACAGCCAATTATACCTAGCCTTATTAGCCCAATTTGCATAATCCATTTTACACGGAACACTGGTCCTGGGTCTGGTTAGCAGTACCCAGGGCACAGTCAGAGTCAGTAACCACCAGTATCAGTCAAAAGGTTTGGGGGTGACCAGGGCAAAAAGTAGGACTTTCCTAAAGTGAGTTACCAAACAGGAGTCTTTGGAGAAGAGGACACTGGGCTTCTGTTTGGTGAACAGAGCCTCTTCACCTTAGCAGTCATGTCACTCCCTCTACTTCATACATTTGATAAATGTCCACCTCCCAGGCGAGTATGCTTTACTTGTGAGTTACAGAGCCTCCTGGGAGTTGCAATCATGTCACTCCTTGCTCTATACAAATATTATCCCCCCAGGTGAGTACACTTCATGTGTGAGTTACCAACCAGGAGTCTTTGGAAAAGAGGACACTGGGCTAGTGAGTGGAGTAACAGTGACAGAGCATCCTGGCCTTAGCAGTCATGTCACTCTCTCTACTACACACATTATACAAATGGTATCCTCCCAGCTGAGTAAACGACATTGAGAGTTGCCAAACAGGGGTCATTTGATGAATGAACACTGTTCTGGTGTTTAGAGTCAGAGAAACAGTGTCTCCTGTGAGTTGCAGTCAGGTTATTTCATCTACTTCACACACTTGACCAATGTTATCCCCCCAGGTGACTAAACTTCATTTGGGAGTTGACAAACAGGGGTCTTTGGCCTAGGGAATATAGTTGAGGCTATATAAATGGTGCCTCCTGGAGTTGCAGTCATGTCACTATCTCTACTACACACAGTATACAAATGTTGTCCTCCAAGATGAGTACATTGCAATTGATAATTGTGAAACAGATGTATTGGTGGCATGTGACCACTGTGCTGTTGGTTAGAGGTAGAGGAACAGTGCCTCCTGAGAGTTGCAGTCAGGTCACTCTCTCTACTACACACACTTGACCAATGTTCTCCCCCAGGTGAGTACACTGCATTCGAGAGTTTACTAACACATGTAGCATGTGACCACTGTGCCAGTGTTTGCAGTTACAGGAATAATGCTTGCTGGGAGTTGTAGTCATGTCAGTGCCTGTACTACATACACTTGACAAATGTTATCCCTCCACATGTGTACCCTTATATTAATAGATAACAAACAGAGTTCTTTGGACAAGTGACCACTGGTCTGGTGTTTGGAGTTATAGAAACAGTGCCTGCTGGGATTTAGAGTCATGTCAGTCGCTGTACTACACACACTATACAAATGTCATCTCCCCAAGTGTGTATACTTCAATTGTGAGTTGTCCAGTAGAAGTCTTTGGACAGGTGAACACTGGGCTGGTGAGTGGAATAGCAGTAAGTGAGGCAAAATGTGAGCTATGAATATGCATGACATAGCATTTAGTGACATTTTCAGTGTTGTAACTTAAAATACTCCACTACTCCAGGTATTCCTGTCAAGCCCTCAGGATGCAGGATAGCCAAGACCTTCTCCTGGTAGGGCGAGATGTAATGGAGCACTGGGAGGGCCACCACTAGCCTTCTTGGCCTGCAGCTGGTGCCTGGAGACCAGGGAATGGACCTTGCCCCTGAGGTCGTTCCACCTCTTCCTCATATCCTCCCTTGTACACAGGGTGGTGCCTACAGCATTCACTCTGTCAACACTCCTGACCCACATTTCCATTTTCCTACTGAGAGGAGTATGCTGGACTTGTGTTCCAAATAATTGTGGCTCTACTCTTATGATGTAATCTACTGTGACTCTTAACTCATCTTCAGAAAAACAGGGATTTTTTTAATTTAACATTGTGGAACAAAAAAAAACAAGTGAAAGTGACTTAATAACAGAGGAAGGGTGTGAATAGACAAAATTGTGTGCAGGGTGTTCAGTGGGATGGTGTAAAAAGAGTTGCCTAATACATGGACTCTGTGGACAAAAAGTGTTCTGGCTTGTGTGATTTGTGTTGAAAAGATATGGCAGTCTGGTGGTCCAACCGCCAAACTCGTAATGAGGCCCAAGGTATTTCACACTAAAATGATTAAATAAAATAATACCTCTGGGAAGTAAACCAATTTGAAGAAAGTGTTGGACGATAAAGCAGTGAATTTACTATTCCCACTGCAATCTAAGCAAAATTGGGGACAGTGTTGGATACTACAGAGGTGACATTTACTAATCCGACTCCAATCTGAAACTATTTGGAGAAGTTTTTTTATGCAAAAGGTGTGACATTTACTATTCCGACTTCAATGTAAACTAATTAGGAGAAGGTATTGGATACTACAGTAAAGAGGTGACATTTAGGGCCTCATTACAACCCTGGCGGTCAACGACCGCCAGGGTTGAAGTGGCAATCGTACCGCCAACAGGCTGGCGGTACAAATTGCCATATTTTGACCACGGCGGTTGAACCGCGGTCAAACCGCCGGGACCGGCGGTTCACCGCCATGGTTGTCCCAGCGGTCAGAATCCGTCAGGGCAGCGCTGCCCTGGGGATTTTGACTCCCCTTCCCACTATCCTGTCCATGGGGGTAGACACCGCCATGGACAGGCTGGCGGTGAGGGGAGTCGCTTGGCATGGGTAGTGCAAGGGCCTCCAGGCACAGCTCTGTCGCGATTTTCACTATCTGCCTGGCAGACAGTGAAAAGCGCGACAGGTGCTACTGCACCAGCCGCACCGTCACATTGCCGCCGGCTCCATTAGGATTCTGCTGCAATGTTATGGCCCACATCCCCGCCCGCCCAGCAGGGATGTACAAATGGGGCCGTCGGGTTTTGGCGGCCGGCACTTCAGCCTTGGCGGTCGGCCTCGTCCGACTTCCAAGTTTGTAATAAGGCACTTACTGTTCTAACTACAATGTAAACGAATTTGAGAAGGTGTGGAACACAAAAGGGGTGTTTTTTACTATTCTCACTCCAATATAAACCAATATGGGGAAGATGTTGGATACTAAAGGGTTGACATTCACTACTATTTATTACTTCTGTTCCAATTTTAACCAATTTGGAGAAGGTGTTAGACACGAAGGGCCTCATCATGAGGTTGGAGGGCCAACTGCCGATCTGTCAGCTCTGTGGAGAGGAGACCACTGCAGAGCTGGTGGTCCCCCCCAGGCCAATCACGAGGTTTCCACTGTGCTGAGTGGCAGAAACCTCTGACATCAGAAGGTTCCACCGGTCAGCCTATTAGAAACTGTGCAGCAGCATTGGCCTCGTCTCCTCATGGAGACAAGGCCAATGCTTTAGAACAGAGAGTCCTCCCAGCACCCTCGGAATACACAATGTCTACTGTAGCAGACACTGTGCATCCCGAGGCTGCTGGGCAGGGGACCCCTGCAATGCCCACAACATCGTCAGGCGCAGTGCAGAAGCCCAACTGTGGCCTCAAGCACTGATTTTCCAACAGCCTTTGCATGGCAGTGTACCTGCCATGCAAAGGCTGGTGGAAACTGGACTTGTGATCAGCACAGTGGCATTGAACTCAGCACTGCCGTGGCTGACCAACGACTCCGACCACCGCCACCCAACTGGGAGCCATGTTCCTGGCGGTGGTGGTGGTCCAACCTCCAGGGTTGTAATATGGTGGTCAGACTGCCAGGAGTGTGGAGGTCCGACAGCCACCGCAAATCTGCAGTCTAAAGACTGCCAGACTCGTAATCAGGCACTAAAAAGATGACATTTACTATTCAAACTCTAATTGAAACCAATTTAGGGAAGGTGTTGGGCACTAAAGGGATGACATTTACTATTCCTGCTCAAATCTAAATCAATTTGAGGAAGGTGTTGGATATTAAAGGTGTGAGATTTACTATTTCTACTCCAATCTAAACCAATTCAAGGAAGGTGTTGGGCACTAAAAGGGTGAGATTTACTATTCCCACTCCAATCTAAAACAATTTGGGGAAGAAGCTCGGAACTATAGGGGTGACATTTACTATTCCCACTTCAATCTTAACCCATTTGGGAAAGGTGTTGAACACTAAAGGGGTGACATTTACTATTTACACCACAATGTAAAACATTTTATGCAAGGTGCTGCTACACTAGAATGTTATATAAACAACCAACACGTCATACTCACACATAATTTTTGATCTTTAAAATAAAATAAAAATTACTTGAGAACACAATAACCCAAATTAAAACCTATATATGTAAAATTAAACATTAACATGAAAAACAATATGCTTATCACTAATACATATATTTTATTAATTGTTAATAGTATTCCTAAACTTTGAAACATAACAGGAAAAAATCATACTACAAAACTGACAAGCATAAACATTTACAAAAAAAATGAAACTCATTTTCAAATTAAATATAAAAACATTTTTACCGAAAATAAAACATTTTGAAATATGGTTTACCAACATCAGAACTTATTTCAATAATAAACATATTATTCTTTTATTAAAAGTGTGTTTAATACATTTTCCATGAATAAACCTATAACATAGAAATATACAACAAAATAAAAATTCATTCATCATACACAAAACATATTTTTTCTATTTTTATAATTTAATTAGGCATTTCAAAAAATGGATACTACATTTTAAATGTAAAAACTAAAAATGTATCCATTAATTTCATTACAATGATATAATAATTTTCAACATCTAAAAAGTCCTTGCAATTGAAACAATTGCCTTTAAAAATATTAGCTATACAAATAAACTAAGAAATATGATTAAATGTAATTTTCTATAATTTAAATATTTTTCAAAATATTTACTATAAAATATGCTTACATGCAATTAATTTATTTTTATTTTCTTAATAATTATAAACTACTATTTAGGGAATTATAGTAATATCAATAAAATTCATTCATATATTTTTAAATATTACTTTGTATACCATTAAAATATTTACTATTACATTTAAATTACAATATTTTCAATGTAATACATCTCCCCACCCTTATACCCTAAAAACCCAACATCTAACTCCTAAAAACAATTATATATACACTATTTTTACACATTAATACAACAAAAAAACAAATTTCAAAAACATAACTAAGTAAATTATCTTACTGAACACAAAAATAAAAAATAACTATTAAACATAGAAAATCAAATACACTTCAATAAAATACATATAAAAAAAAACTTACAAACAATAGTATACACAATGATATTTTCTAAATCGATATTTTTTACAGTATTAAAAGGAATTCTTAAAACTAAACTTTTCCCTTTGTTATTCCTGTTAACGTAATTTTTGACATCTTGATATTCTTGTCACAGCATTTTTGTATCACAATATTTTTATACAATTGTTTATACCACCTTAATTTCTCCTTAGGAGGCATATGCCCAGTAAGATTGGTCCTAAAACTCATTGTGTAAGGTTTCTTCCTCTTATGTAAATATACTTCATGGGTTGCAGAGGATTCTAGAACTGGCGCTGTCAGGATATTGGTTTTCAGCATTTACCACATTGATGAATGCAGCACTCTGCAGAACTTTGATGAGTTGGCAGCCATCCTAGATGATTCCTGGCTTCCTAGTTCTGCCTACATCCCCATATTACATTTTGTTGACAGGGTTCAATTTTGATTCAAGAATGCTCAGATCTCTGTTTATTACAACAACAGAAACCTTTGGACCTATTATTGGAAATCATAGGGGTAGGTAAATCTTTCTGAAGTTCCCTAATATTTCAATTGGTACTTTATCTTAAACTTTGTACAATCACTTAGGGCCTCATTATGAGTTTGGCCGTCTGAGGACCGCCAAGTTGGCGATGGTGGTCTGACCGCAAACAGCCTTTGCGGAGAAGACGGCCAAATTATGAACCACCAGTACGGTCAGACAGTGCGTACGATTGGAGCCACTACCAGTCTGGTGGAGACCTTGTACCCGCCAGACTTATTGCAAGGTTGCACACTGCCAGCATTTCTGCTGCGGTCGGAGCAACGTGAAACACCATGCGGAACAAACAGTACAAAAGGAGTCGCTCACCTCCAGGAAGCCATACTTGTCCGGAGCTGCCATGGAACTACAACTAAACGTTATCCTGCTGCTCCTGCTCACAGAAAGACAATGGAATCACAGCCAACAAGTACACACACTCACCTTTTACATAAGTAAAGTGAATGAAGATGAACTGAAACATAACAGACCACTTGGGGGGGTGAGGGCTATTTCATGAAACAATACAGTGACATACACACACTCACACACAGCAACAAATACACCCACAAATACATAGCACGCATTCTGCAGCAAGCACACACACACACCACACGTCAAGAACACACTGTTTCGCACGGCAACACAGCCCAGGCCTAGGCTCACAAATACCCATATAACATACAAATTCGTAAAAATACCAACATAACCAAACAAATATAAACACGTCAAACACTCACTACTGACACTGGCCAGGGTCTTCACACATAAACAACACAATCTACAACCATTTGTGATGGAACACAAACAATTACACCATCACACAACCTAGCAATCGACACTCACGCACACAGTACACCAAACCTATCAGGCCATGCACAATACATGCAGACTCAAACACTGACAACACACAAAGCCACAGAGCACTACAGCAAACACAGATCATCACTAACACAACAGACCACCATAACAACAACATTTCAGCTATCTACACATACCCATCACACAAAACATACCCTATCCCTGGGGGATGTAGGCACTGCACACAACCTCACAGACTGCTCAGACAATACCGGAAGCATCAAGCAGCATACACACATTTACTGGCACATAACCAATGTCAGCCAGGAACAACTCAAACCTAGGAAAGGAAATGAAGGCCAAAGATGTAACCAAAAACCAACAACTGGTTAGTGATTTTTGTGTAAATAATAAATATTAAAATAAGTCTGTGCAAGGTCATAGGCCAGTCGATTGTCCATGATAAACAGCACCAAAGGCACTAAATGATGCCCCTACTTGACTCCTAGCTGCCAGTAACCTCCACAGGTAGGGTCCTCAAGGGGGCAGGCAGGCACCTCAGGGATTCATGGGGTTTGATGGGGAAAAGGAGGGATTGGGCTTAGGCTTGGGAGGGGGGTTTAGGCTTAGGCTTCGGGGTTTAGGCTTTGGTTTGGGAGGGGCATAGACCTTTTTGGGAGGGGTGGACTTCTTTTAGGTGGGGGACGGGTATGTGTGCTGGCGGAGGGGTAGTGGAGGCCTTGGAGGTGGAAAGGATGGCCCTGAGGAGTGAAACAGCCCTTTTAGGAGTGTCATTGGGGAGTAGGGAAAAAGTCAAAACCTGAAAGAAAAATCTTTTTAGACACACAGGGACGGTCATCAGAAGTGAGCTTGAGTGTGGAGGTAGAGGGAGTGGTTGTTTGACGTCAGGTGTCGATGTCTGGGGTATGTGTTTCTGTGAGGTATGCTTGTGGGTGGTGGGTGTTTGTTAGGTGGGTGATAGAGGGTGTTTATGTGTCTTGGACTGATGCAGGGTGGAGGTGCGTGGGGATGCCATGGTGGGTGGGTGGATAGATGGCTGTCTGTTGGTGTGGTGACTGCAGGTATGGTGGATCTGCTGCATGTAGGCATGTCAGTGGCTGTGGTGTTTGCGGGTGTGGTGACTGGGGTGGATGTTTGAGGGTCTGCTGGGTGCTGTCTGTGGGTAGGATTGGTGTGGTGACTGGATCTGTGAATGTTGGTGTGGTGCCTGCGGGTGTGCCAGGAGTTGTGTTTTTGATGCTAGGGGTGGTGGCGGTGTCAGGGCAGGTTGTGGCTGTTGCTGTATCTGCAGGTGGATGTTGTCTATGAGCGTGCCAGTGGTGTGTCTTGTGGTGCTTATGTTTGTCTGCCCTACCTTTGGATGTTGAGGTGGATGCATGCCTGTCTGTTTGTGTGCTTTGGCTGGGTCAGGGAAGGGGGAATCATATAGGGATGAGGAGGGTGGAGGGGGAACGGTAGACAAGGGATGACTAGCTGCCATCAGTGTCGAGGCCAGTCAGTTCACTGTGAATGCCCTCCAGGAACACATTGCTCTGTTGTATTTGAGTTGCCAGTCCCTGAATGGCATTCACAATGGTCAACTGACCCACAGAGATCGACCTCAGGAGGTCAATAGCCTCCTCACTGGAGCAGCAGAGCTAACAGGGGCTGGGGCTGAGATGCCTGCGGCAGAGAAGATGCCCAACCTCTTGGGAGGGCGGCCAAGGCAAACTGGGTGTGGAGTTACAGGGAGGATGGTGATAGAATGGGGATGGTAGACAGAGATGGTACTGGGCTGATACCAGAAGGGTCCGCCACCACTAGGGAGTGGCCTCTGGAGGAGGATTCCGTAGATCTGGTCTACCCAGTGGCACTCCCGTCGCCCTCCAGGCCACTGGGTCCCTCTGTGTTGGTGGTGTTGTCAATGAAGGTCCCACGACCTGTAGCTTCCCCAGTCGGCTGTGCCCCGTCTCCTTCGCCTGCTGGTACTGATGCTGAAAAACAGAAAGTCAGTTATGGTCATCACAGTCAGATGTTAACACTTCCATCATGCAGTAAATATAAGTCTCATTACATCCTGTTCAACAACACCCCAGGCAGTGCCAGTTAAGTGCCAAACTCATGTCACAACAAACTATGAAGTAGGTTCTTCAATATAAACATTGTTATACACAAGCTAAGCAAGCTAACTGACAGCTACAATACCAAGAATCAAGTTGACCAATCACACTGACCATATACCATGACAGGGTGACTTTGCCACATTATGCAGGTTTCCTAGCCACAACAAACAAACAATAGTTTAGGAATGTCAATTTGCTTACTACTAATCAAAAACACATACTCAACACATACACATATTTTACTCTGATTTAAAATACCAGGCTATGACAAATGTGGTAAAGCAAAGACAAGCAAGCCTAGTGTAGACACAACATACCTTCTTTATTTCACAAAGTTACAACTGTACATTATGTACATATGGAAACCTGTAACAACTCAAATTCCAATTCTTCCCAATTTTTGGTTAAGGAATCATAACACATGGCACGCAAACATCTACCAATAGTGATGTATCAAGGATTGAAATTACAGTGTGGACCAAGTCATCCAACTCATTGTTGTTCTTTAAACAAAATGTATCAGTCAAGTACGGGCCAGGTAAGCTCAGACCTGTGTTCTACACACAACCACAATATGTCAAATAGACTATACCTAACAAATGGACTACTATACTGTGTAGAAAGATAACAATCATACCTACCTAATCATGCAATTAGTCCTTCAATAGGCCACTGACTGAGTGGAAACAGCACTACACACACATCAGACATGGCAAGCCTTACATCTGTTTGTGTAGATTTCTCAGAGCCAAAGCACATGTGTTGCTAACATGGCAGGTACACCTACCATGATGCAAGCCACAAGCCGTGAAACACTTACAATACAATTCACATCTGCATGTGAACTTTCACACCTGCAACACATGGGTGTAATTGCCAACATTAGGTATCCAAACAACCAGGACTCAATTGCTACATCCTTCATAGCAACAGCAAGTAGACATAACGATTTCCAATGTTGAATCATTACTGAACCTTTCAATTACTACATGATGTTGACAAATATCTGTCAAGATTGTAACTGTGAATAGGCTATTATTGCCTAGGAATCATGCCTATTACATGCATGTTGTCTACTCTGATGAGACCCAACATATGTCCATTTACATCCCTCACTTACCAAGGGGGATAACCTTGTAACAGGTGTGAAGGAGTTAACCTTGTATATTCATGTGACGTCAGGTGGACATTACAGCCTCACATGGTGCTGTCACTTATCAGAAAGCTTTTGAAAACTAGAGATGACTAGAATATGTATGATTCTGTTTTGCGCATGGACAGGAATCTTGAGACATTTCAGAGGACAGAATTCAAGGATCGACACAACTTACCGCCATAATATAGGGAAGATTGACCTGCTTGTAGGTATGTACAATCACCACTGTAGGAAATGCAGTATGATGGTACACATATGACACAGTCATATGTGCACCATAAAATGCTATTGTAATGAGGGGAATACATGTTTGAGTAATATGTCTCAAAATACACATGTATGTGCATACCTGAGTGCTATAGATGGCTATGGTAAACAGGGAATCTGAGACACTTTGCACTTACCACATTGTGAGAGCTGATATACTATTCCCTAACTCAATCATTTGATAAAGGGACAAACACAATTTAGGCCTGTACTTAACCCCTTCCGCCTGCTATGCTGCCTTGAAATGCCTATCCAATTCAGGGTAGGCCACCACTAAAATGCGGGCCATTAGGGGGTCATGGTCCGATGGACATGCTGTCCTCGTTGGGAGGATATTACCAGCTGGGCCTCTGCAGTCTTTTGGGCCCAGTGTCTCAGGTCCTCCCACCTCTTCCAAGCATGGGCACTACGCCAGCTGCGGACCCCCAGGGACCGCACTTTCTTGCTATGGCACTCCAGATCCCCTTCTTATGATAGGCGTTGACCTGCATGGATGACATAGAAAAAGTAAAGAATACCATGTCCACATGTTCCATACTAAAACAGGCAGAGTAACTAACTAGTTAGTACAACAAGGCAAACATTGACTGTCTTGAACATCTTCTCCACTGATAGATGAGCAAATGCAGTCAGGCCAGATATGGTTGACACAGGCAGACAACATGTATCTCCAGCACCAGCTTTCATGTTATCACATATGATTAGACAGCAAACACATATGCAAATATGGTATTTCAGGTAGAGTCTGGTATACTAACTCTACTAACCTTGTGCAACAGTCACAAGGTGGGTCAGGGAACACACATCAAACACTCTCCACAATGTTTCATGACTCAAAATCTGTCACCAAACATAGGTATATGAACAGGAACTCATCCCATTCTATCTCAACTTTTGGACCCTACAGACTTTGGGGACAAAATCTGAAACATTGCCCATCAGCCTTTGTTTAATAAAACAAAGAATAGTTGATCTAATGGAATATTTGTGCACACAGTGCACTTACATGCTCCTCTGGTGCACCATAGAGCTGGTCATATAGGGGTCGTACCTCCTTCACTTGCCTCTCCAGCTCCTCGGGTGGGAAGGCAGGGCCCTTTTGTTGTGTAGACATTTTATTCATAGCTGCATGCATGTTATTTTAGCAAAATCTGGCCTGCAGCTGTGCACTTTAACCCATATATAATTTATTCAGCTATGTTTATTATTTTAACAATAGCCACATTTGCGGTCTTGTTATATTTCTCTCTATCGAGCTGTTCTTTGCCAAGGCCAGCACTGCGTTCTTAAACAAGACATTTCTTTTACTCTGTGCTTTTCTCAAGGCTGAAGTAAGATAGGTTGCCGGTAAACGTGGCAACGCTTTGTCTCTGGTATTCATAGAAACATACATCCTTACGTAGGGAAATTTTCTCAGAACATCAGCTGTTTTATTATAAAACACTTCTCTGTCCCAAACACGTTAAAGGGAGATTACAGCCAGATGACCACATCTGTAAGCTGATTTGTTAAATGATTTGCTATAGCTGCTTATGCAGCCTTCAGGCCTTTGCTAAGGTACGGGGAATGATGTCTTCCAGGGCAACCTGAAGGGCAGAACTAGAGATTAACATGCTGTGCTCTAATATAGCTAAGGTAGGAATTAGTTTAGGGTTCTAGTGACATCATAGTAGCGTTATTTTTATGCTTCACTCTCCTTGTCACAAATTTAATCCTGTCATGCTTCATCATCCCAGTAATTGCAGTACAAGCGTTATTACCTAAGATGCAGTTGCTTCATTAAAAAACCTTCTTGAAACATACACTGCCTCTGATTGTCCTTGTATACGTGAGACCAATGTAACTGAGAGAATCGTATGTGATCTGAGTGACCACAATTTCCCTGAGGAGTCAGTAGTGTCATGCGCTCGGCTGCCCAATCATCCCTGCTCTTGGGTAGAGATGAGGCACTGCTAGTTAGCCGGAGCAAAACACGGATTAGGCCGACAGGTGTCACCTGTAGTGGGTTAGACTCATTCCCCTGCACCTCAGGCGATTCTGCCGCTCAAATCCAGTAGTCTCATTAGAATAATAAGAGCCCACGTGACATGGCACCACCAACGCTTGGTCAAGCTCTAATTTTCAGGTCCTCCTGAGTATCTCTGTCTCACTACATGCAAAGACACCTCAGTACTATATATGGAGACATCCATGGTATTGAGGATTTCCTCCTCAGCTAAGCAGGGAATACCTAACTAACGCTGTTGGTTGTTCAAGCTGGTGTGCTTATCTCTGAACAAAATCCACCATAGGTAGCAATTGCAGTCAATATGTGACCACCCCTTACTGCACGTTAACTGGCACATGGCCTAATGGAGGAGGGGGGGGTGCAGTCACATCTGTTGTTGAGGCTCACCCAGCCTATTGAAAATAACTTTTTGATTCTTGGGTCACATTTCCAGCAGTTGATGGGAACACCAATACATTTCATCACTATAGACCTGCAAACATACCTGCACACTACAGAGCATATGCATAGCTAGAAATACCTCTATCTTATCAAGAACATAATAATTGTCTTGCTGGCACCCTACCCCACACAATTTTAAATGTTAGGTTAGGACCTCTAAGTGATGATGGTCCGACCTGGCCTTTATTGGCCACTTATACACCTCACCCTGCTACAGTGAACGTAACAGTAGCTGAAATCCGTCACTTATATGCTGATCTGATGACAATATACAGATGATTAGTAGTTTGTGGTGCAAACATTAAACACAAACCCAGCATGTGCTGCACCAGGGCAACCACATGCATTTAACGCCAGGTATTAATCCTGTGACTGTACATTAGATCATGGGTAAAGTATCTGCCAAACTAGAAGAAATTCTGTTTGGTTAGTTAAAAAAATAAACGCACTGGAAGCAGTGTTTCCCCGTACGGGACCTCAGGATAAACACAGAATATTAACTATGTGCTTACCATTTGGGATGGTTCCCACTATAGATAATTGTAATACATGGGGCACGGTATTAGCCACTTTACCGGAAGTGTTAAAACAAATTCAAGATGAATACGGGGATGCCTCAACCCTGGACTTAGGGATGCAACTAATGGGCAACTTTGGCACAGCATCCTCAATTATCTTAAGTAAAAGGGGAAGCAGTCGCACTAGAGGTGAGCATGTGGCTCTGGGATGTTCCTCCACAGGATCAAGAATGCAAGCTACCAAAGATTATCGTGGAGACCTACTCTAGCATTGGCCGAGATAGTCTGGGGACCAGACCAACGAAACCACAATTTCAAGGTAAACCTAAAAAAGATTCTACCAAGCAAGCTCCTGAGGATACTACGAAACGCTGGGCTAAAAAAACAACAAACACCTAAAAAAGAAAGGGGAGAATCGTCACATACGGAGACCCCACAGAATGGATCTAATCTCAGAAATAGAGATAATATAAAAACGCCTGACAGATATCAATATACTGATACACGCCAATCTCGTTCCTTTTAGGACTCACCGGAAAAACGCAGTGAGAGAGGTGGGCGGTCAGAGTTAAGAACTGAGTATGTGAAGCTGGGACAGGAATCACAATGCTCAACAGAAGTTTCTGTTAAAAAAGAAGAGAAACTTCCCCAACAAAAACTCCAATTCAAAAAGAAAAAGGTGGCAGCAGTTGCAGTTCAACATGCCACTCAAAAAGAGGGCTCTATTCAAGAACAAGAAGTGGGCATTAGCGCTATTAGACAGTGTGGCAGAGGTCACAGCAGTTCGCTGGAATCTTCAAGAGCATCTGGAGGTGAAAGCAAATGATGACTTCCTACAAGTAGAGACTGTGGACATGCGTGTCTCTACGCCTGATAGGGTGTACAAAGTAACACTACAGTAAGAAGGAGACATTGAGCGCACAATCGACGCAATGTTTTGGGACCACGTCATAAACATATATGACATTCTACTAGCCGAAAGGGATTGGCCACCTGAATTTGTCCGTACCTGCCCATATGGGGAAGATGTTATCAAACATTCTTTCTCGCCCCTTGTTCCTGAGGAGCTCGCAGAATACAATGCCATCGATTGGGCATTGGCGCAGGCACCCACGTTGTACTGCAACCACGTAGGATGGGACAAAGATTACCCCTATCATGTAATTCCTATTAAAAATCAACCGCAACCTCGATATCCAATAAAACATGATCCAAAGACACTTGTGAGGGAAATCCTCACACAACTGGAGTACCAGGGCGTAATCGAACCCTGTGTCTCGCCAATGAATAATCCCTTATTCCCAGTAGCTAAACTGGACCATTCATACAGAATAGTCTTAGACTACAGACATTTAAACAGTCATACACGCACATACTCTATACAAAACTCACATAGCATAGCACTCATGAACAACATAGGCCCTCATTACAACACTGGCAGTCAAAGACGCCAGGAATGTTTCGTCGGATTGCACCGCCAACCGGCTGGTGGTGCAATCCTCTGTATTATGACTGCGGCGGCCGGGACCGGCAGTTTACCGCCATGTTGGTCCCAGCGATTGTAATCCCCCAGGGCAGGGCTGCTTGCGGCGCTGCCCAGGGGATTATGAGTTCCCCTTCCGCCAGCCTTTTCATGGCGGTAGGAACCGTCATGAAAAGGCTGGTGGAAAGGGGAGTCGCGGGGCCCCCTGCCACGGCCCCATGGAGCTTTTCACTGTCTGCATAGCATACAGTGAAAAGCACGACGAGTGCAACTGCACCCGTCGCACCGCCGCAACACCGCCGGCTCCATTTGGAGCCGACTCCTGTGTTGCGGCCGACATCCGCGCTGGGCCGGCGGGCAGAAACTCGGTTTCTGTCCGCCGGCCCAGCGGGGATGTTGAAATGGCCACTGCGGTAGTGCGGCCGCTTTGGCGGCTGTGCAGCGGTTACAACTTGGCGGGCGCCAAAGCTGTAATGAGGGCCATAGTGCGTAAAAAATACAAGACAATACTGGACATTTCCAATGGCTTCTTCTGCCTAACTATAGCGCCTGAGAGTAGAGACTTAACATGTTTCAGCGCACTAGGCTCCCAGAAAAATTCTGTAGTTTACCCCAGGGGTATAAGAACAGTCCAGGACTGTTCGCAGCTCGTGTGACTTCAATATTGCACGACATTGACCCTGAATTATTGTCCTACGTAGATGATATCGATCTCACGGATGATGAATTACTGCAACATTTAAGACAGGTAGCCTGCATTGTTGTGGGATTTGCCAAATTCAGCTACAAATTAAATTAAAAAAAAACAAAATTAGCCTTCCTTAATGTCCTGTTTTTGGAATACGAGCTATCAAGTGAAGGAAAGAGCCTAGCGCCACAATTCTTGGAGAAATGCTCACAATTACAACCTCCAAATACTATTAAAAAACTCCAATCACTATTGGGTTTCCTAAATGTTGGCAGAACTTACATTCCAGATTACCATCATGCATAAAACCTTTATATAACTTAATACGTCCTGAATTTTCAAGTAAATTTTGGACAATCAAACACACTCGCATTCTCAGAGCTTTGCAAATAGACATGCTTGCAGCACAACACCTACAAGGGACAACAAAAAACATCTGTTCATCAGAGTAATTGCTGGTGCCATTGGTTTCACCTATGTAACTTTCAATGAGGGGGAGACAGTCACAATTGCATACATATCACATTTGTATTCAGCAGCAGAACAACGCTTTGCTCCCACTGAGAAAATTATCACTGCTGTTCAGATGGCTGTCATTAATACCACTAGCCCATGGGTAACGCATTATCGTCGGATCTCCAATTCCAGCCCTCGAGGCTGTTACTAAAGCCAGCATTCCAAACGCTAAAGCACTACATCCACGTTGGATCGAATGGGCAACGTCTTTGACAGCCGCTGATGTTGACTACATTTTTGACCCAAAATTACAAACTAAAGAATTTTTGCAACGTGAACTAGAATACCCAGTTCCAGCAAATACACTGCCTATTGATCAATATCAAAGTCATGTACACCGATGGCTCAGCGCAACCTGCAATTGACACCAAACACCAATACTCCGCTGCTTGCGCAGTCATAAGTGGCTATATGATGGATAATACACTTTGTCCCCAACATACATACATACAAACCCTAGGGCACGCTTCTGCAAAGTCGATCCTGGAGAGCCGGGTCCATGCCAGATTTTTAGCATATCCACATTTGGAAAAAATATGTTTCAGAAGTCTACATTTTTCTAAATGTGGATATGCTAAAAATCTGGCATGGACCCGGCTCTCTAGGACCGACTTTGCCAGAATGGGTTCCTGGATTCCGTTCATTAAACACAGACTTTTGTGGGGGGAAAGTAGCGAATCTGAAGGAAACACTACCAAATGCCCCTGTTGTACATACACTTGGACACTTGCGCATTGGAATACACGTTGCTGGAAATACACTGGCTGATGAAGCCACCAAATCAGCAGTAGCTACGGCTACTGTTGCTGCAGGAACGCATTCTGGAATGAAACCGGACGATGACATATGGGCTGCTGTTAAAGCCTTGACTGAAGGCACACCCTATCCAAAAGCATTTCCTACTAAATATTCCTACCGAATGGGAGTTTGCAAGCATGTTATTGGCGGCCAGGTCTATACAAACAGGCCAAGCAGTATGTCCTTTATTGTGACATCTGCCAACAAATTAAGGGTTCTGCTGTCAAAAGCCAACCGTAGACACCCCTCCTAATTTCCAACACATCCATTACAATGTGTGTACTTGGACCATTTTGGTCCCCTAACGCTGGACAGTGCATGCAAACACATCTTAGTCACTGTTGATTCTTGCTCCTGATTTCTATGGGTGTAGCCGCAATGCTCGGCTGACACTCGGACTGTTATTGAAGATTTGCAAGTCCTTATCGGTACATATTCAGGTGCGGCTTTCCACTCAGACCAGGGCCCTACTTTCACCTCAAGGGCATTCAGGGACACCATCGCTTTGTTAGGGGTCCAACTCTATTACTCGTCTCCATTTCATCCCCAAGGAAATAGTGTCGTGGATCGGCAAAACTGTGATTTAAAGCAGTCCTTAACAGCCAGAGTATTGAGGATGGGTTGTAGTTGGCTTAACTACCTGTGTGGAGTCCAGAGAGCACTTAACAATCTGCCTAGAAGGTCCCTGGCGAGGTCATACTTCATACAAGTGCCTGTTTAAAACTCAAATGTATGTTCCAGATCTTGATGGTCCTGGAGTGGAGGTGGCAGAAACACCCTTTGACATAAATGACAACGCTTCTGCCAATGCTGCCTCCACAGGAATTAAGGCTGTACCAGTAACACTTACTGGCTGGATTCCTAAAGTAGGCGATCTAGTACGTGAAAAGGTTGCTGTGAAAAAGGAGTTTGGTCCTTTTCTCGTGCACCAGTCCCAGTCTTGGGAATACACGGTACCAGAATTGTCCTTCTACTGCCATTGGCTGGTGCCAAAGAAAACCGCTTTGTATCTATCGACAATGTCAAGTTACACTATGTGACCGATCCTGCACAACAGACCAAAAGGGGCAACCAGTAGTTCCTGAATCACTCTCACTACTGGTCAAGAAGTCCCTCTACAAGTTTTGAGCAACAACGCTGAAACCTCACCGAGCTTGGGGAGGGTGGAAAATGATCTTGCATTATTTACACTAACATCTGTTACAACAAACAATATTGAAAGTACTGATCGATTTGACACAATTTCAACACAGACGGATGGCATCATTTACTATGAAACACCGCGGGACACCCTTTCCAGTTCTCCTCCGACAAATACGGCTCCAGCTTTTGCATGAACTGCTTCTGGATACTTTACTGACGTCAATGACACTTTTTCGGACTCATTTGCCTCTTCTACATCTGAACTGCCAAAAACACGTAAGCTGATAAACTGGCTTAAAACAAATTACTTCATTTTCCCACGGAACTATCTGTGGCTTTTCTTGACTGTACTGGCTTTCCTCCTTTGAATCAGCTTTGGCATAACATTCTTTTTATTGACACATGGTCATTTTCTTCCTGAAAGTTCAACAGTTGAACTGGTGGATGAGGTCCTAAAACCCAATTTTTCTTCTCACAAGGTCCGCAGAGACTTGTCGTTTGTGAATATTTCCGCTATACCAATTCCTGATGTGATTGTTTGTGATAAAGTAACATTTTATATATAGCGCCCGACAGAGGTCTTTAAAATACCATATGTGTTTAAACTTTCAATGAACAATGTAATATTACCCGGAGTTCTTTCTGATGACTGGGATGTGAAAACAGTTGACTCTATGATAAGTGAATTGCAGTATTATACTATCTTTAAAAGTGAAGATGTTTATCAATCTAAAAAAAATGTTGGTGATATGTTTTGCTATAATTATTACGGGTACCATTTCATTCACAGAACAAGGTCCCCAAAGACTATTTTTAATCAGACACAATGGGAACATTGTCCAACTCCACCGCAAGGGAGTTCTAAAACATATTCCTAAAAGTTTGTATATTTTTCTGGGCACAATGTTACAACTGCTGAGTCATATTATTTCAAATTGCTGTCAATGGAAAATGTACATATATTATTGAAAGACACGAAATTCATTTATTCACATTCCTTTTTTTACCAGTTGGGCATAGAAGGCTATGAATAGTGGCTGAAGTCGATTGACTTAAAAAGTGTGGAGAACTAGAAGTTGGAAAATAAGGGGGAAGGAAGCTTTATTCAGAGCATGTCTGATACCTGTTCAAATGATATTTTTAAATGAAACTGTACAACAAACTAGTTGTTTAGGCTTAGCAAAGATTAAGGATTTGAATGTGCCCAGTATTCCTGCCCCTACAAACTTTTATAAATGGCAAAAGTATATAAATGTAACTGAATATCAGCTCGATGAATGGGTCCAGAGTGGCACATTTAGGCCCGTATTTATACTCCGTTTGCGCCAAATTAGCGTCGTTTTTTTCGACGCAAATTCGGCGCAAAACTAACGCCATATTTATACTTTGGCGTTAGACGCGTCTAGCGCCAAAGTATGGGCAAAGAGCGTCATTTTTTAGCGTGAACGCCTTCCTTGCGTTAATGAGATGCAAGGAAGGCGTTCCCGTCTAAAAAAATTACGGCGACGCAAATGCGTCGTATTTATACTCCCGGGCAAAAATCACGCCCGGGAGGTGGCGGGTCAAAAAACCCCGCATTTGCGCCACTTTTTAACGCCTGGGTCAGGGTAGGCGTTAAGGGGCCTGTGGGCTCAAAATGAGCCCACAGGTGCCCTCCCCTGCCCCCAGGGACCCCCCCTGCCACCCCAGCCCACCCCAGGAGGACACCCAAGGATGGAGGGACCCACCCCAGGGACATTCAGGTAAGTTTACGTAAGTATAATTTTTTAAATTTGTCAATTTTTTTTGGGTGGCATAGGGGGGCCTTATTTGTGCCCCCCTACATGCCACTGTGCCCAATGACCATGCCCAGGGGACATAAGTCCCCTGGGCATGGCCATTGGGCAAGGGGGCATGACTCCTGTCTTTACTAAGACAGGAGTCATTTAAATGGCGTCTGGGCGTCGAAAAAATGGCGCAAATCGGGTTAAGACGATTTTTTAGCGTCAACCCGACTTGCGCCATTTTAAGACGCCCTAGCGCCATTTTCCCCCTACGCCGGCGCTGCCTGGTCTACGTGGTTTTTTTCCACGCACACCAGGCAGCGCCGGTCTGCTTGCGCCGGCTAACGCCATTCCATAAATACGGCGCCCGCATGGCGCTTCGGAATGGTGTTAGACGGCGCTAAATTTTTTGACGCTAAACTGCGTTAGCGCAGTTTAGCGTCAAAAAGTATAAATATGGGCCTTAATTCTTTACTGTCATGTCTTGGCGGGTGGTTATTGTGGCCAATAGATACCAATGAGTGTAATAAATGTTTTATAAATTCCAAGGGAGGTTTTAGAACTAGTAGGCCGGACCCTCACTATGTGTCATCCAAAAATACGGGTATAGTAACAAAATACAGTGTAGGGAAATTATGCCAGCAATGGTTGAAATGTTCCTCACTAGATGCTGTTAGAGAACACCTTAGTCTCCTGTCTAATAACACTGACTTACAGGACTTCCTGTTAGACCCCAGAATACAACACAGAAAGAGATTCTTATATGAAGTGTATAATTAAATTTGGAAGCTTTCCCAAAAAGAAGCTGCTGCCCGGTTAAGGCAAAAAGACCAGGAAAACTTACAGAAGGCATTAGCTCTTGTAGATAATGGGATTAATACCCTGTTTTATCAGATATACACCTTAAACAACATTGTTTCTTCTGCAATAAACATAAGACAAAGTGATATGTCTTTGTTACACCGTGGACAGAGTCAACTAAGGTCTATCATGCAGCTGGGTTGGACATTTCAAACATTGAAGGAAGGTCGGGTTCCCTGGCAACACGTTAATTTAATGCGCAACAACAACTAATGGCTAAGAAATAAGCGACTTATGTCATCTTAAATATTGAAAAGTAAGAAAAGTTGCCCTTTACTGTGGCTAAAATACCATCTGCTGAGTGGTTAACACACAGGGTCATTAATCTGCCTATTTCAACACTCCAATTCATGTCTTGTTTAAAACACATTCCAGTAGACGGATATGAAAGGCTGGGAGATAGTTACATCCATGAGGTGTGGGAGCTGCCTTTCTCGTACAAATGTCTCAGTGGCATGAGGTCTTTTTTAGTGGTAGTAAATGCGAGACTTCTGTCAGCCATTCGATGGTTTGAAAACAGCTGTCCTTGCACAGGGCATGTAAAGCTTCAGCAGCAAACTTGGATTGTTATCTCAAGGGAGTTCCAGTCCCTTTAATTAGACCTACATTCCAGGTGCTTTCAAATGGCAGCTATGTTCTCCTCAATAGTGAAAACTGTTGTGGGATGTGAGTCGGAATAGTTTATGTTGTTTCGGTCCCTAAGATTGTTACATGCTGCGAGAACGTACTTTTTCCTCCCACAAGACAGAGGGAAGTAGCTGAGATTTGGCCCCATATTGCTACTTCCAATGTGAATTTTGACAAGCTGAGCACACTCAAGGCTTTATTGTTCCAAAAACATGTGGTGCTCACATCTGCACGCAAGACCTACACACTTCAGATGACAAGGTCATCAGCAGAGATACAGTCCCTTTTAAGTGATAATTTTCCGAGACGCTTTGGTGAGCTCGTGGGACGAATATTTAATGCATCCAGTACTACTGGAATCGCAAATTTCTTTATGGCTGTTGGTTCTGGTTTTGTTCACACCTTCTCCTCTATATTTGGTTTGATACCATCAGCCATCCTCTCAATATTCTCTAGTATTTTCGGGGGATTTCCAATAACTTTGGCTATAATAGGTGGCATTTTGCTATTGCTACTTTTTCTGCGCAGTGGCTGTCCCGGCGCAAGAAGGAGGAATGAAAGCGCAGCTTTGTCATGAGCACATCATGCAGTACTTGAGAGCAACACCCCTGGAGCAATTGGAGTGACTGGTCTCTGTCATTCAGACCAGTTTTGCATTGTGTACAGCCCGTGCTTCCGTGCCTTTGGTGCTCGTACGAACATGCACTGAAAGTTTCTCTTTCTACACAGCGCTTGCTTTCACTGGACGCTGACCTGTTGATGTTCTCGCTGAGGGTTTATTACCACACATGCGCTTTGAGGGTGCGTTTGCTATGGGAAGCTGCTTATGAGTTGCCCTTCATGGAGGATGCAGCTCTGAACTCATTATTGGGCACACCACAGAATGCTGCTACCTTGTCGGATGCTCAGGCTTTGGAACACGAATGCTCCTTGGTTCTTCTTGGCGAGGAGTTTCTTACTTTACCACCTGCCGAAGTGGAAGGTTTCCTGTCTTCAATTGTCCCGGATTCTAATGGCAACTTCCAAAATGACTCTGACTCTTGAAATTCTGCCATTTTTATGCCACAGGTTAACATTTTTATATTGTCCTTTTATATATGCTCAAGTGTCTTTTAACTTGTCATTATTGACGTCCTTACATATATGTCGTAGGTTGAATTCTAGCAGCTTTTATATATTATTAGGCTTTGAACCACCTTTAAACCAGCAACGGGAGGGTGTTGTGTAGCCATTTTAGTCACAGCTCCATGCATGTTATTTTAGCAAAACCAGGCCTGCAGCTGTGCACTTTAACCTAGATAGATTTTATTCAGATTTGTTTAGTATTTTAAAAATAGCCACATTTGCGGTCTCGTTATATATTCTCTCTATCTAGCTGTTCTTTGCCTAGTTCAGCACTGAGTTCTTAAACAAGAGATTTCTTTCACTCTGTGCTTCTCCCAAGGCTGTAGTAAGATAGGTTGCTGGTAAACGTGGTAACGCTTTGTCTCTGGTATTCATAGAAACATACACATCTTTACATAGGGACATTTTCTCAGAACATCAGCTGTTTGATTATAAAAACATTTCTCTGTCCCATACACGTGAGAGGGAGATTCCAGCCAGATGACCATGACTGTATGCTGGTTGCTGAACACTTTGCAATAGCTGCTTTTGCAGACTTCAGGCCTTTGCTCAGGTATGGGGGATGATGTCTTCCAGGGGAACCTGAAGGGCAGAACTAAAGCTTAACATGCTGTGCTCTAATATAGCCGAGGTAGGAATTAGTTTAAAGATTCTAGTGACATCATGGTAGCATTATTTTTATGCTTCACTCTCCTTGTCACAATTTGAATCCTGTCATGCTTCATCGTCCTGGTTATTGCAGTACATGCTTTATTATCTACAATGCAGTTGCTTCATTAAAAACCTTATTGAAGCATACTGCCACTGATTGTCCTTGTATACATGACATCAATGTAACGTAGAGAAACGGATGCAACCTGAGTGACCATGATTTCCCTGAGGAGTCAATTGTGTCATGCGCTCAGCTGCCTAATCATCCCTGCTCTTCGGTAGAGATGAGACACTGCTAGTTACCCAGGGCAAAACTCATATTAGGCCGACAGGTGTCAACTATAGTGGGTTGGACTCTGCAGGCGATTTTGCCACTCAATTCCAGTAGACTCATTAGAATAATGAGAGCCTACATGACACTGTCAGCTGTAGGACGTGGAATGATTCCTCCCAGAGGCAGTGCACAGCAGCTCAAGTCATGGAGGTTTTGCTGGCAGCAGTATCAGGAGTCAAGTGAGAGATGAGCTATGAAATGGAGGTCACGTCTTTCACTTGAGAGTCCGTCACCGCCAGTGGTAATTGCCATAGGCCCAAGACCACCAAAGCCAGCTATGTGTTCCAATGGCATTATCCACTGCGGTAGTGTTCCGCCTACCGCCATGACCACTTCTTCCAATGGACATAGGTCATTTTCTGATGTCCAGTACAGTAGGTCAGGCAGCTGCCATTTTAAGGACCTAAGATGGCTGGCAAAGTTAAAATTAAGATGCGTCCCAGAGTCAGAAACATATCTACACCATCATTTTCGGTGCTGGCTATGAGCAACCAGGTCACTGAAATCCAATTTAAATACATTTTGATGTTCATGGAATGTGAATAATGTATCATTAGTGGTATATTCTCACCTTCATCACAATTGGATAGATGGTATTTGTGTCTATAATATGTGAAACATGGTAAGAATGTCATTATCACTGAGAATGTAATTGACATGCGTATCCATTTCCAAGTCACATATGAGGTAAGGGGATGGCATTGCAACAATAAGCCATTATTTCCCTAGGTATGCCCTGTGCACCATGTTTTTACTATTTCATATGGCATGTCCAAGCATCATGTGTGACATACATATTTTCACACTAATAATGAAAACAATGACTGTTAGACATACCTACTTTTCCCCCTTCATCTAGTCATCCTGGAATAAGAAGGGTCAGACAACCTCCAGTGTACCATCCACTAACAGACCCTTAGACCATGCAGAGTCGACATGTCAACAAGATCTAACGCCTGGATAGGAAGAAAGTAATGGATCTCTGTCATCAGTTGGAGCCAGATCTGATGCCTGCTATTCGTCAGCTTTATAGCATTGCACCCATTGTACAAGTCATGTCAGTGCTGCAATTCCTGGCCACAGGTTTCATTCAAAAGACCGTGGCCCTAACTGCAGGAATGTCACAGCCTATGTTCAGTGTAGCCTTGAAGGATGTCCTCTCAGCACTGTTGAAACACCTGTACAGCTACACCCGATTTCCACTGCGTGAGGATTTGCACATGTAAAGTTAGATTTTTATGCTCACAAGTGGTGGGAACCATTGATGGTACCCATGTAGCCTTGGTTGAACAAGTGTATCAGAACAGGAAGAACTTCCATGCCATAAATCTCCAAGTAGTCTGGTTGGTTGACCTCTACATTTACCAAGTATGTGCAAAGCACCCGGGTTCCGTTCATGATGCCTTCATAATACGGAATAGCAATATTCCACAGATGATGACATGACAGTACACAGAAAGAGCCTGGCTGCTTGGTAAGTCATATAGGTGATAAGTGTCAGTATCTAATGCCTGCTGCCAAATGTAAAGATGCCCAATATTTATGGTTGCACACACGTAACGGTTCCTTACAGGGCATTCTGGCTACCCAAACCATCCCCGGTTGTTGATACCAGTGAGATACCCTACCACGCCAGGGAAAGTTCACTTCAATGAGTCCCATGGAAGGACAAGGCATGTCGTGGAGCGGACGTTCGGGCTCCTAAAGGGTAGAATATTTGCATTGATAAGTCAGTTAGAGCACTCCTCTGCTCACCCGCCACAGTCTGTCAAATCATTGTTGCCTGCTTCCTGCGCCATAACCTTACCCAGAGATGTCAGATCCCATATATATCAGATGAGGGGGAGCCAGCAGTTCCTGCGGGTGAGAATGAAGAATTGCCGAGTGAGAATGACAGTGATAAGGATGAAGGTGGAGACAGCTGTGCAGATCTCATTAATCAGTACTTCGACTGACTGTAGGTGTGTGCTGTTGGGTAAAATACTTGTTCAGTGAATATTTGGGGGGCTTAGAAGTTTTTGTGAACGGTCTTTGTATGACCATCAGACAGCTCATTAGTGGCTTAGCAGTACATAGCTCAGGTGTACATGCAAAATTGTACATGGAGTTGTAACTATCATGATGATCTCATTTGTTAATGTTTGTCACACAGCACACCGTACTACTGAATTTAGAACATGTCTTTATGGGTCTTTACTTTGCAGATTTCTTTACAAGGTCATCCTCATGTGGTCAATTATGAATTATGTCACAGGCAATAGGGATTTGCAGGTATGACATGTGAAGTGAATATGGATAAATCCAGGTACTGTATGACATCGTATTGGGGGTGTCTGAGTTCAATGCCCAGACTGCCAGGACAGTGGGATGGTAGTGTACTGTTCCACACAATAGGCCTGTGTACCATGTTGTCTGGGTCCAACGGTGTCACATGTGTTGTCTTGTGTCCCTGACACATGTCATCCTGTGGACTGCATCACCTCAACCTTCCCATTGGTTTGATAATAACATTGTTTAACTTGTATGTAGCTGTCACTGTGTTTCCTCATTGCAGGCCACTGTGCATGTGTTTCAAGACTGACATAGGTGAGTAGAATGCTTACAGATACCTGACAATGGTAAGTGGAAGGTTCCATGACTGGGGACTGTTGTACTGGCCTCTGTCAGTAATATGGGGTATAGTCATTTGGGAGGTATGGTATGAGTATGTGATAAGGCTTTAGCTGATGAAACATTGAATCAATCTGTTTGCCTATCTGGATAGACAAACATTGACAAGTCCCTAACTTCAGTAGTCTGTGGGGTTCTTGTTATTTACACCTATGCTGAAGCATTACATCGTGAAACTATGCTGCACTGTGTGATATTTGACATGTTGTCAAACTATGTGGAGGAAAGTGCATTAAATGGGAAAAATAGTGGGTCCATTTGTACAATTGTACACATATCAGACCTAGATTCAATAGTACATGTGAGATGGGACTTAACAGATTTGTACATATGTAAATGTCATGTATATGCAACATTTTCACAGTTAACTGTTCAATATAGCTAGGAAATGACTCTCAATTATGATATGTGGTTTAGTTGTGTTTATTTACAAGTGCACAGGTAAGTTTAAGGAATGTGATCAAATCATATAGTGCAAATAGTGAAGAGTTCAGTCATTGTGGATGCGATCATCAGGGTAGCTGCTACAATATTTTGAGTCTCACGTCCACTGTCCTTGTGCCCTTAGAAAATGGAGAGTGGTTGAATACAGTCAACAGGGTGTACCTGTCACACACAAGGGGAATCCATAAGTGGAGGATCACTTCCCGGCAGTGGTTCAGGTCTTGGCATCTGTTCCTCCTGGATGTTTAGGTGGACATCCACGATATGCAGGGGGCTCTGCAGCTACAGAAGCAGGGGTGTTTGAGGCCTGTCCTTCCCCTTGCAGAGCCTCCATTCCACTGGCTACCACAGATGTAGAGGGGCCTGATATAACATGGCTAATATAAGGGTTCTGCTGTAGTGGACATAGCCTACTCAAGGTGGTATTAATGGCTCTCAGCACCCCTGTTAGGGAGGCCATGTTGGCATTGTGGGCCTCCCACTTTTGCATGACTTCCTGGTGGTTGTCCCTCTGCAGCTGCAACCAGAACATGAAGTATTTCCAATGCTCTTGCTTGCCCTGCTTCTTCGAAACCGTAAGTACACACACATAGCACACACTGGAGGGAAAGGTATTAGAACACATGCACACACAATACACACATTTGGGACGGCTAGCAACAGACACACATACATGCAACTACACACCCATAAAAAACTGTACACACACACACACACACAAGAACACAAACAATACACACACCATGCACAACACACAGGTGCCATACACACACCACCCCACATCAGCACCACAGGCCAACACACATATAGACAACACCACTGAGACACACAACATCACAACCGCAGCTACACAAACGCTTGCCAACACATTGCACAGCACACCTACACATTTCAACACACACCGACAACAACATGCAAAGAAAACACACAACCAATCAACAACAGCACACACCCGTACAACGTGCCAAATGTCACACCACCCCCTCAAAACACACAACATGGATGACATAGGTGTCACCACACACACAAGTGCGCAAACAACATCACCACAACATATCACACCACGTACAATGATCAAATCAGCTACACACATGTATGGAACCACACAATCATATCACACACACAAAACACATCAGTAGCAGCTGTACCAATAGCAGGCACTCAAACACATACACACAGACATGCATTCCAGGCACAACAGCCAGCACTACCAACGCACACAACTCACACACCCACAAATCAAAGCCCACATACACAAACCAGACATTTTGAATGAAAGGCAGGACAAGTAAGTCATCATCAACACCAACAGCAGGTTGGCCCTGATGTGTTAAAACTTAAATAGAAATAAATAACTATATGCAGGCAAAAGGCCATTGGCCAAGCCATGTGTCACCGTGCCATGACACAACTGGCACATCTCAGTGCCCCAACTTGACTCCTGACTGCAAAAGCACCTCCACATAGTAGGGGCATTAAGGGGGCAGGCAGGCATCTGGGGTTTACCCTTGGGTTGGGTGTGCTTGGGCTTGGGTATAGGTTTTGGTGGAGAGTCTTTAGGTTTGGCCCTGGGAGCGGGGACTTTGGGTTTTGGGGGAGGAGCTCTTGGCAGGGGGAGGAGCATGGGCAACACCAGGTGGGGCACAGGAGGAGCAGAAGTGGAAGGACTGGAACTGGGCAGGGACACAGGGCACTTTGAGGACTGACATGGTGGGAGAAGGTCAGGGAGATGGGTAAACTCATAAAGTACACATTTCCTAGGGACAAAAGGGCGGTCATGGGAAAAGCATTTGGGAGAGGAGAGAATAGGAGTGGTTGTCAGATGTGTCTTTGTGTGTTTCATGTAAGTGGAATGCTTGTGTGTGCTGGGTGTCTATTGGGTGGGTGAGTGTGGGCGTTTAGGTGTCTTGGGAGAAGAGCGGGAGGTGATGCTGGGAATTCTCATGATGGATGGGTGATTATGTGTTGGGGTGGTGGCTGCAGGAATGGTGGATGTGCTGCATGTGGAGGTGGAGGTTGTGGTGAGTGCACATACGGTACTCCAATTTTTAAGGTAGCTGGTCGAGCAGTTAGGCTAATCCAGGAGATGTGCTAAGCATTTGCTGTACTCACAAATCCAATCATGCGCCACACACAGTCAATGGATAACTCGTGAACAGCATTTATAAAAAGACTTCAAGACTTTTATATTAATTTTAAGACCAAGATCTTTAAAATATGTTAAGTACTATTCAAATTATTACTTTTTAAAATTTTAGCAAAGTTAGTCTTTCTGTGTGTAATTACGCACCATTGGAATCAATGCAGTCACCTTTAAAAATGCAGTAAGAATCACACAGTTGAGTTACCAGTCTCTTCTCTTGCAGGGTGGTCGCAGCAGTGGGTGGGCACACTGTGTCAGATGAAGAGTCTTGGGCAGCTCCCCATTCCGGCGGGAGCAGCGTTGAAGGGGTTCTTGGCACAGGCACAGGGCCACCTGGAGGGGCCCTTGGAAAAGGATCAGGTTTGCAGATTTAAAGATGGTGCCTTGGGATTCCCTTAGGCTGTTGAGGTCACAAGGGGTTGCGGACCAGGGGCACACAGCATTTCCTGCGATGCAAGGCCCGGGGCGGCCAGGTGCAGGGCGAGTTGGAAGACCAGGAGCTGTGCGCAATGGAGGCCTTTGGAGCTGAAGGGGAGTCACTTTGAGGGCTGCTTACAGGACAACGGAGGCACTCTGGTCCGATGTCCAGGTTGTTACTGAAGACCCTCGACTGGGGCTTCCTTCTAATCCTTCTTCACCTCTGGGGGAGCTGAATTTCTGCTTGTCCAACGTCAGCTGACCAGTACCCAGGATATTGGTGTAACTTGGCCACTAGAGGGTACAGTGCCGCCAAACTTGGCACAGTTGTAGGTCACATTGGGTGGTCATCAGTGTATCATCAGTTCCAGCTGTGACTTCCGTTCATGGAAATATCGTCCGGTCTGTGAAGTGCCCCTCACTGGTTTGTTGATCCTTTGCAGGTTTCTTGATTTTCTTGAGTGGTGCCTCCACTAAGGAAGGAGATTTGGGATGATTCATGAATCTTGGAGTTTCCCTGGGTTTCTTGGGGTCGGTCCAGTGTCCAGCTACTCCACAGTGGTGATTTTTGGGTCCTGGGTGTAGCAGGCAGGTTTTGGCACATTTTCTTGTGCAACAGGTCCTCACTTCTCTTGCTGTGGTCTTCTTTTGGTGCTGGTCTTCTTTTCTTCTTCAAATCCTTTTCAAATCTGTTTTCTTGGTCTAGGGGAGCCCACTAAATACAGAATTTAGTGGGCATTTTAAGGGGAACCTGGTAGTGTCCAATGGGACACTTACCCTTGGGTGGCTACACCCACTACAGTGACCACTTCGTGTGGGAAGAGTCACTTCCCTAAACCTGATTGGCTATTTTTCTCCATTCCAAGATGGAGAAAAATGAAATGAAGGGTCCACTTCGCCTGCAAGCCCCTAGGGGTGGGGCATGCTCAGTGAGGCCACTCCTACACTTTGTGTGATTTCCTGCCTTTGCTCCCTCCAAAAGTGGGGGATTGCAAAGGGGGAGGCCATCTGCTGCTAATTGCAGGCCTGGGGATCGAGGTTCAAGGACGGTAGCCCTTTGAAGCTCACTGCCAGTTCAGTGCACATTCCTGAGGGAGGGGAGGTAGCTCCTCCACCCAGGAAGGGCTTTGTTTCACAAACCAGAGAGACAGGGCTCTCCCCCAGGGTTTGTGTATAGGCTGTCTGGATGTGGCAGGCTTGCTGGAACCAGTCAGCACTCATGCCAGGATAGTTAGCCTTTTCAGCTGGCACCTCTAAGGTGACCCCTGGGTACTTTTTATAATAAATCCAGCACTGGTACCAGTTTGGATTTATCATTCTGAGTTGTTTGATACCAAACAACCCAGGGTTCACAGTAGCCATTATGTAGCTGGGAAACTCGTGGCGACCAGTGTCCTGCACATACATTAAAATGGCTGCCCTGTTCACTCACTATGTCCCAGGTTTGATATCGACACAGTGGGGGCATATTGGTCATTCAATTATGCCCTCACATATAGTATGGTGCATCCTGCCTTAGGGCTGGAAGGCCTGCTAGAGGGGTGACTTACCCATAACATATGCAGTGTAGGGTGGACAGGGCACACAGAGAGTGTGCTATATCGAGTTTGTATTTTAGGTTTGCACTAGGACACTTAGGCCCTCATTCCAACCCTGGCGGTCTATGACCGCCAGGGTGGAGGGCAACGGAAGCACCGCCAACAGGCTGGCGGTGCTTCCAGGGCCATTACCGCCGCGGTCAGAAAAGGGGAACCGGCGGTTTCCCGCCGGTTTTCCCCTGGCCCAGGGAATCCTCCATGGCGGCGCTGCTTGCAGCGCCGCCATGGGGATTCCGACCCCCTTCATGCCAGCCTGTTTCTGCCGGTTTACACCGCAAGAACAAGGATGGCGGGAACAGGTGTCGTGGGGCCGTGCATGGGCAGTGCAGGGGCCCCCTAACAGGGCCCCATGAAGATTTTCACTGTCTGCTTTGCAGACAGTGAAAATCGCGACGGGTGCTACTGCACCCGTCGCACCCCTGCAACACCGCCGGCTCCATTCGGAGCCGGCTTCTATGTTGCAGGGGCTTTCCCCCTGGGCCGGCGGGCGGCCTTTTGGCGGTCGCCCGCCGGCCCAGCGGGAAAGCCAGAATGGCATACGCGGTCTCCTGACCGCGGAGCAGCCATTTGGCGGTGACCGCATGGCGGGCGGCGACCGTCGCCCGCCGCGGTCAGAATGACCGCCTTAGCCTGCTATGGCAGTGCTGGGTGCACCTGGATGCATAGCTCTTGAGGGTGGCACAATCAGTGCTGCTGCCGTCAGGGGCTTAGCCATAGTACCCTATGCCCTTGGTACCTAAGTACCTTTTACTAGAGAGTCATAGTGGCAGCTAAAGGTGAATTCAATTACCATGTTTTAAGGAAAGAACACTGGCACTGGGATCCTGGTTAGCAGGATCTCAGTGCACTCCATTCCAAGTTGCATTCAGAAACCAGGCAAAAAGTGGGGGTATTGCAACAAGGAGCCAGTCTCTCACAACTCCCCTGTCCTCTGTCCCACTGGGTCCCTCTGCCTTGCTGGAATCAGCCTCCTGGGCCAGCTGGGCTGTCATTTCATCACTCTCCTGTGCCCCTTCTCCTTTGCCAGATGATGCTGATGCAGACAAAGGGAGAGAGAGGGAGGGAGGGAGAAAGAAGAAAGGGTGGAAAAGGGTCAACACCATTGCAGCAGAGGAATTGTCAGGGATATCTAGAAAATGACATGAATATGCAATGTTGGTTCTTCAGTGACCTATTAGGGCACTTACCACATCAAGGACCGTATTTATACTTTCTTTTTGGAGCCGCTGCTTTTTAACGCAAACACAGAACAAACATACAAAATACAATTGTATTTTGTACGTTTGTGCAGCTTTTGCTTAAAAAAATGACACAAATGTGGCACTAAAAAAGTATAAATATGGGCCAAAGTGCCATCCCATAGTTGTAAGCCATGACCACACAATGATATCCACAATAGCAGCAATTGCTCTACTATCTGCCCTCATGTAATCTCATTTAGCAGTATCCCACTTTTGTGTCCCCACACATCCCTACACTCTGAACGTGACACATGTTTGCATAGTCACCTATCAGGACAATACTCCTGTCACATTGAGGCCCTTCTTGTGCTGGAACTGTGAAGCCAGACCCACAAACAGCCCATGGCAGCAACTCTACAAAACCAAGACATTCTCAGTTCATGTAGGAGATTAATGTGGATGAGATTTCACTTACACCTCTGAAACACTGATGCCGATGGTTGGAGCTGATCAGACACAATGCTTAGGTTGACAAAACTGCCCCAGCCTTGGGAAATGTGGCAATTCAATTCAGTGACAGCATTGTCTTGTCATACATCAATCATATTTACCCTGGCTGGGTTACTGCTACCCATTGTTGTTGTGCGTATACCATTGTCCACAGTCACAGTAATCCAGTAGTAGCCCACCCAATCCCACTCAAAGCCTGACAAGGTCACAGTCAGTACTCACCCCCTTGTGGCTGCTGTGCTGTCCTAAAGCGCCCATTTTACCTCAGGGTAGGCCACCACCAAAATGCAGGCCTTTAGGGGGGGTCAGGGTCTGACGGGCACCCCTCCCTCATTGGGTGGACATCCCCAGCTGGGCCTCCACAGTCTTCTTGGCCTATCTTCTCAAGTCCTCCAACCGCTTCCGAAAATGGATGCTCCACTGGCTATGGACTCCCCGGGGTCCACACTTGCTTGGCGCTGGCACGCCAAATCCCTTTCTTTCCTTGGGCACTGACCTGGTTAGGTGACAGAGACAGGAGGAGAAGTGATTAGGACTGGCACCAAGTAGAGAGCATTAGTCTACATATCAGACAGACCACATCCCCATCCACATCCATCACAATGGGTCACACTCCTAATATCCATGCCCCCAGCATACATGTACTCCATTGCCGGTATGCCTATGCCATTCACAATGACACAGACCCCTACCACACATGAAAATAGCATGGGGGTCACCTGCTCCTCTGGGGCCCTATACAGCTGTCCATACAGGGGTAGGACCCATTCTACCAGCTTCTACAACTCTTGGGTGACGGTCGGGGTCCTATCACCTGCAGGACATGTCATGATTGCTCCCAGAGACAGTACACAGCAGCTTCCATAGAGGAGGTGTTGCTTGCAGGAGTGTCAACAGTCAAGTGAGCTAAGCGTTAGAAAATGGCAGTCATGACCGCCGTGCGCACATGACAGTCACCGTCGGTGGTAATCATCATTGGCCCCAGTCCCCCATAGGCAGCAATGTTCACGAATGAGAAGCTGCATGGCGGTTGTGACTTCCTACAGTGATGACAGTATATGCCGGCCAACTTGCCTGTCCTTTGCTGAAGGGCAAGTGCCTGCCATTTTACGTACAGTAAATGGCTTGTCGAAAAATAAGTGCAACATGGCACACACATGTCCAGAATGCTGGGCATGCCCATGTAGTACCATAATGTATTGGCACATATATGACATGTTCTACGCACAGTACTGTAATATGGGTGGAGGTCACATCAACTGCATGTTCACCTACTAGCTGCCTCGTAGGCGGTGTTGCACCATAGATCACTGTAACATCTACATACAGAACCAATGCTGGGCCCATCTGTGCAGACAACATGGGGCATCATACATGTGTTGTGTGGCACAAACAACGAACAGGGCCAACAATGCCCAGCACAGGTGGTAGAAATGGCCCCCTGCATATGCAATGTAGTCAGTGTCACATGTGCAGGCATGTATGCATAGTTTGGTGAGTGGCACAACATTTTGTACATCTAACTTGTGTGGAGTGCTAATCACAATCTACATTCCTTCCTCTCCATCCTAGATACCATGTAATGAGAAGAATGAGAAATGCACCGGTATACAGTCGGCTAGTCAACTTCGCTACCTTAGAAGAGAGACATTTCATCCATTTGGACATATCATTCAAATGGTGTAACAATTCTTCGGAATCGTGCCACTATCATGGAGCTATGTACCTAGTTGGAGCAAGATCTATTGCCTGCCATCCGCCATCCTTATCCATCCCTCACACAGTACAAGTCTTGACGGTACTGCACTTCCTAGCCACAGGGTCCTTTCAGGTCATAGTGGGCTTGGCTGCAGGGATGTCACAGCCCATGTTCAGTTTTGTTTTGAAGGATGTACTGTCTGCTTTCCTAAAACACATGGACAGATACATCAGGTTCCCCCATACTGCGGATTTGGCCTCTGTAAAGGCAGACTTCTATGACTTTGGACACATTCCTCACTTCATAGGCGCATATGATGGCACCCATATTGCTTTGGTTCCTTCCTCTGTAAACGAACCAGTATATAGGCACTGGAAAAAACATTCACTCTATCAACGCTCACATCATGTGTTTGGTGGACCAGTACATCTCCCAAGTGACTGCCAAGTTTCTGGGATCTGTGCATGATGCCTACATAATGAGGAACAGCAATGTCCCACACATAATGGCACATCTGCAGAGAGAGAGGACTTGGATCATTGGTAGGTATCAATATGGATGTGTGTCTCTGTTGTAGCACCTGTCAACACATTATTCTCTGTGGCTGTCCCTGGTTTGTAACATGTCCTGCCTTTATTCATGTAGGTGACTCAGGCTATCCTAACCTGCACTGGCTCTTAACACAAGTGAGGTTCCCTGGCATGGATGCCAATACATGTTACAATGAGGCCCACGGCAGGATGAGGCATGTGACTGAAAGGACTTTTGGCCTACTTCAGGCATGATTCCGGTGTCTCCACAGCTCTAGAGGTGCCCTCCTCTACATCCCCAAAAGATATGCCAGATCATAGTTGCCTGCTGCATGCTCCACAAACAGGCCATCCAAAGTCACATTCCATTACTGGCAGATGAGGAGGTGGGCACTGGACCAGTGGTTGGTGATGGTGACATGGAAAGTGATGAGGAGGCAGATGAGGATGGTACAGCACAACAGCACACTCTAGGGATCAGTCAGTACTTCCAGTGACATTTAAGTATGTTGTGCATTTTGTAGCAGGTGATATACTTGCCCTTGGATTAATTACAAAGCCCCTCCTGGCCACTTACATCAGTGCAGATGTACCTTTTACCCATTCCTCTGTGTGGGTGGTAATAGACTTGTGATTGTATGTCAGGAGCAGTGTAAAAGCTCTCAACTCAGCCATATGTCCCTTGTGCAGGATGCTAGGCAAACATCTTCTGAGGACAGACCTGTAGTGTGATATGTGTCCTGTCATCTCATGTCCAGATGTGAGTCCAGCTATGGTCTGTGTACAGTATACCCTTTCCTCTCCTTGCATTGGCCTGAGCCATTCATGTCAAGTTGCCTTTGCTAACAGTTGAAGTTGTTGAGTTGAACCCATTAGAGCTGTCAGCTAGAGCTATTTAGTCATGTACTTATTGTGTTTGTTGATGTAGAAGTGTAATCATTTGTGCCCTGTTGCCTTGCCAATCCATAATGGCCAACACAATTATGGATTGCATATGTGTTTTGAGTGCTACCATGCCTCACATCCAGATTTGTGTTCCACTGTTGTGCATTTTTCAGATTTGACTATTGATCTGTTCTGGTGTGTGGCTGGACTACTGTCTCTCGTTCAACTGACTATTGTGACACCTCTGTTGTCCCTCTACAGTATTTAGACCTGTTGGTTGGGGGGGGTATTACTACACATGACATTTTGCTGAACACACATTTGAACATCACAAAATAAAAACACAAATGCATTTGCTGTGATCTATAGTGTTTAGTGTGCATAGTTTGGCCAAACGTTGATGAGTGGGGTCATGGCGGATGAAATCATTGGATGGCGTAGCTGTAGGTAGTACAGGTCCAGTGTCCAAGGGCCATAGGTAAAATCGAGTAATGACATAGAACAGTCCACAGGGTGTGCCAGTGGCACACAAAGGAGGATGTTCAGGAGAGGGTCACCTCCTGGCAGTGAGTTTGTTCTTTGCATCTGCTCCAGACGGATGCCTGGATGGATGACCACGTTTGCGGGGACTCCTCAGCCTCAGAGGGAGGGGTGTCAGTGGCCTGTGGCTGCACTGGCAGGGCCCTCAGTCCACTGGCTGCCACTGATGTAGATGGCACAGATGAGGGGTTACCAGTGGAAGGGGCCTGATTCTGGGTGGACTCTGCAGACTTTGGTTTTCCCCCTAGATGGCGAGTATTTGGCCCATCCTGTCTTGGGATTGATGGTATGCTCCCAGGACTTGGGAGATAGAGTCCTGATCAGTTGGCTCCCTTGCCTGCCTGTCCTCTGGCCCACAGATGCCTCCCACATCCCCTGCCACCCTGTGCCACTGACACGGTGTGCCCACTCCCAGTGTCACCAGGACTTTCATTGTCTTGGGTATGAGGGATCGACTCTGGTCCCTGTACTGAGGGGCACACTACTGATTGACCAGTCCTTGTGACATAGGTTTGAGGACGAGGGGTTAACTGTGCTGTTATTGTCACAAGGCATGGGGGTGTTGGCTAGGCACTGCAGGCATTGTTTTTGGATAGTGGATTGTGGGGTAGATCCCTTGTTCCATTGGGGTTTGAGGAATGGGATTGCATTTCTGTCATTGCCATGTGTTGGTCCTCAGTCAAAGCATCCAGTTGGTGTGGCAGGTGCAACAGTTATACATGCAGGCTTTGCAGTGTGCAGTGGACATAGTATGTTTATTTGTAGTGCATTGTGGGATTGGTGCATTGTGGGATTTTTAGTGATTGCAGTTAGCAGTGCTATCCCTGCACTTGGGGGGTACTGTGTGGGCATGGTGGCTGGGTGGTGGTATGGCATACAGGGATGGGGTGTGAGGTGATTGGGTGTGAGTGGGAGTGGTAGATAGGGTAACTTGGATAGTGATAGGGTGGTGAGGAAGCATGATGGGGAGTAGTACTTGGTGTCAGGGGAGTGTTAGTCACTTACCAGACTCCTGTCCTCCGGGTATTCCAATCAGGCCCTCAGCATACAGTGTTGCCAAGACCTCTCCACAATGTGAACTCTGGGGGAAGAATGGGGATCACCTCCGTTTTCTGTGTGGCTATTTGGTGTCATGATGCCTTGGAACGTACCTTCCCCCATAGGTCGTTCCACCTCTTCTGGATGTCCTCCCTTGTGCATGGATGGTTGCCCACTGAGTTGACCCTGTCAACAATTCTCTCAATTTTCCTTGCTATGGATGTTTGCTGTATCTGTGCTCCGAACAGTTGTTGCTCTATCCTGATGATTTCATCAACCATTACTCTCCTCTCTTTGTCTGTGAAGCGTGGGGGCTTTTGAAGTGACATTGTGGTTGTGTTGTGAGTGGTAGTGTGTGATGTGTGTAAGTGTGCAGTGTAGGGTGGTTGGGGGGATGGGCGGTGTTTCTTTGTGTGTGCTGGTGGTATCTGGGGTTTGTATGCAGTAGTGAGATGTGTATTGTATTGCTGGTGCAGTTGTGTGGTGTGTGATGCATGGGAAGTGTGTTGGTGCACACGGTATCGACTTGCAGTGTCCTCCTTTGGTGTGCTCTATTGACTTGCAGTGTCCTCCTTTGGTGTGCTCCTCTGTGTTGGTAGTTTTGGTTGGAATGGATTGTGGGGATGTGTGAGGGTGTGTTACATAGTGCAGTGAGCAGGTGTGTGTGGTGTGTGTGTCTCAAGTCTGTGGTATTCGTACTGTCCAATGTGGTGCTGTGTTCTGGTGGAGGTGAGTTTTTGACCATAGTGTTTCGCACTGCCAATGGTTTTCCACCGTGCAACGACCACTGTGCTGATTTGTGGTTCATAATCTGGAGGGCAAAATGTGCTCGGCATGAAGGTGCTGGTGGTGGGACCTCCTCTATTCTGATCTCTGTCATCCTGGCGGTGTCAGATTTGTGGTTGTATTTTTACTGTCTTAATTGTGGAATCTTAATACAGCGGGCGGGGTGGAAAATACTGCCAAACTCGTAGTGAGGGCTATAATGTGCAACTGCTGATTAACTCCTGAAGAACAATACAGAAGACGAATAGACAACCAGTAAATGGAATTAGGAATGATGGGCTGTTAACCAAGGGGGCTTGAACTACATGACTGCCTCATTTCCCAATGCTGTGGAAACTGGCCTTGCCTGCAGAGTGAACAAAACCAAGCACATAAATAAAAAGAAGATAATGTAATAATAATAATTTATTGTACAAATAATAAAATCCAATACAAAAAAAAGAAACTTAAAAAGCAATCGAGGATAAATACCCTCAGAGACTAAATTCATGCTAAAAACATATCATAAATTAGAAACACATGACATAAAAGATACAGAAAATGCATATATATAAAAGACATTCCTGCCTACAAAGCATAAGACATATTGGCATATAAAAATAGAACAAACCACCCAACCCGGAGCCCCGCATAGTACACAAAGACAAAATGCATAGTTACAGCACTAAAGTGCATGGTGCGTTAAATAGTAATTACACTAAACATCAACGTATGCCATTAGAACTCCTCGACCTAACCAATGACAGACAATATGGCAAGAGCATGAAAAGATTCCGATTATACCAGTTCATTGCTCACAGTGCCATTACATTTGTTCAATTTCAATACATTTAGTCAATAACACATTTAACATTGGGTTGCCTGGGTCCAAGGACTGGATAATAGCCTGTCGACAGGAGCGGATTCCCAATTCATTCCATTTGCTCCGAAGCAAAAATCTACGTTCCTTTAATAAGGCTCGGCACAGGCAAACCACATGATCAATGGTTTCATCTGCATTACTACAGCCTCTACATGTCACACCATCCCCGAGGGGAAGCTGCCACTGGGGCAGATGTTTTAAAAATCACCAATCTCCCATCTTTAAGGCCATGAAGGCCTTTTTCAGCTAAAACCCATAAGGACAAGAGAAAAAACTAGAAGACTTGCATGGCTTGTGGATTTGATTATTGCCCAGGCATGCTTCTGTTGGACGAGGAGAGAGTAGTCTGAATGATAGGAGTACAACTGAATAAGCCGTTTAATTTCTAGTTCAAACAGAGAGTAGGGGTAGTTACTTGCCCAAAGATCACCTGCATCTAGTCGCCATTTACATTCATCCAAGAAATGAGAATAAGTACACTTCGATTTCGACTTACTAATTTCTTGCCACAAAATTGCATCCAAGTGACCATCCATGGCCTGGAGCAATTTACAGCACAGCTTCAAAAAAGCACCAGCACCAACTGACACCAAATACGGAATCCGAAATCCCAACTGTACCTGCGCGGGTGAAGCCAGGCACGGGCACTGGAAGACTCTCTTATAGATTTTATTAACCAGCCTATTTAATAGGCAAGAGCCTTTGCCCAACAGAATTTCTTGGCCGTAAGCCAGTGAAGGGATAATCTTTACTCTCATAACTTCCATTAGGGGAAGAAGGGCTGGCCCCCTTTAAAATTTTAGATAGTTTAGAAAAGGCCACCTGCAATGTCACAGCTTTAAGTTCAATTTCCTTCTTATGTTTAACAAAAATGCCCCTAGAATTGAAATGGACCCCTAAATATTTGAAGGACTGGTCAAAGACAAGTTTGCAGGTTTTTTAATACCAACTAAAACCTGAGTGTTTTTTCCTCCCAAAGGAGACCACTTTTGTTTTAAGCAAATTAACTTCCAATTGATTTGCGGAAGTATAAGATGCAAGTTGGTCAAGCAGCCGTTGAAGGCAAATCTTAGTGAAACTAAATAGTGCAAGATCATCAGCATAAAGCAGATGGCTAAGCCTAAGGCCACCAAGCTTGTGTAGTGCTTTCCTCTTATTTAGTTTCTAAGCACTAACATAACACAACAGAAATGCACTTCTGAGGTCAAAGAAGACTTTTATTGTTATTTTATTCTTCCCCAACCACAATGTTTATGAATGAATGACGAATTAGTAGCTTTCAAGTCCGCGTTAATCAAACAAAATATATCAGTTTGCAATATACACAGCAGGTTATATTTATAAGATATTGAATGCAAAGCAAAACAAATACTTCACCGTGTAGGAACTATTTACAGCTACATCTTTCTAAGGTCTGCAAGCTGATGACCCCTGTCAGCCGCGAGAAAGAGTGTCATCTACCCACACGGGATGCTGGCAGCTGGCGCCAAGCTCCAGCACGAGGTCCGGCAGATTCGAATCTGACTCTCTGCAGCCTGTTACATTCGTTACAAAGGTGTGCCCCCTCCTCTCAGACCTGGGAAACTGAGCAAGCCTTTTGGAGACTGGCCAGGTCTCCAAGACTACTCCTGTTCCCAAGCTCAAGGGAAGAGAAACGACGCCCATGTACTCTCTCTTATCAGGTCTAGTCTACTGTGAGAGCAAAACATCTTGGTTCTCTGGTGCAAAAACACAGCTTGGAAAAATACAGCAATGTCTAACTCCACGTTAAAGGCAATGGGCAGCTAACCTAAATATCAAATGCAATGTCATGTTAAAGGCAATAGGCAGCTAACCTAAATATCAAATGCAATGTCTAGTGTCATGTCAAAGCCAATAGGCATCTAAGCTGAATACAAAATGCAATGTCTTATATCATGTCAAAGCCCATAGGCAGCTGAGCTGAATATAAAATGCAATGTATAATATCATGTCAAAGCCAATAGGCAGCGGAGCTGAATACAAAGTGTAATGTATAATATCATGTCAAAGCCAATAGGCAGCGGAGCTGAATATCATGTCAAAGCCAATAGGCAGTTAAGCTGAATACAAAGTGTAATATATGATATCATGTCAAAGCCAATAGGCAGCGGAGCTGAATACAAAATGTAATATATGATATCATGTCAAAGCCAATAGGAATGCAATGTCAAAGCCAATAGGCGGCTAGACTGGATACAGCATGTCAAAGCCAATAGGCAGAATACAGAATGTAATGGCTAATGCAATGTCAAAGCCCATAGGCGGCTAAACTGAATACAGAAAGCAATGGCTAATGCCATGTCAAAGCCAATAGGCACAATACAGAATGTAATGACTAATGCAATGTCAAAGCCCATAGGCGGCTAAACTGAACAAAACATACCATGTGCTACTGGTGAACATTGAGCAACTAATATGCGCAGTGGTGAAACACAAAGTCACTGGTCAAAACAAAACTCCATCAAATAGCAGGACAGCTTGGGAGAATGGGAGTTAACGGCATCAAGAGACATTGACATGTCTGCAATAATTAGATTAAAAAGAAGGGGAGCAAGTAAACAAACTTGCTTTACACCAAGGGTGGTGGGGACTTTCCTCGAGAGAGAGCTCCCATCACCAAGCTTGATACAAACCCAGGTGTTTGTAAGGAGATCTATAATAGCACCTAGGAGCACTGGGGGGATACCCCAGTTTTGTAGGATAACCCAGAGGGCACTCTGCGGGATCCGATCGAATGCCACCTTGAAATCCACAAAACAACAGTGCAACATCAGACCTGACACAATTGCGCTGTCGATCAGAACAGAAAGTGCTAATAGATTGGTCGAAGTGCTTGAGCCAGCAGAAAACCCTGTTTGGACAATGGGAATTAAAGCCTTCGATTTAGCTCAGGCACTGAGATCTTGCAGCAAAAGACTAACACAGAACTGATTATCCAGCAGGGCTATCATCCTAAAGTTGGCTGGATCTGACCTTGAACCACTTTTGTATAGAGGATGGAGGATGGCACCATGCCAGAACTCAGGTATTGTTGAAGTGAAGAGGCAGTGCTCGAACAGATGTGCAAGGTGGTTAGACCAAAAGAGAGGATCCTGTTTAAATAGTGCCTGTGGAAGGCCGTTGGGACCTGGGGCCCCAAATCACTTAGCCCTCGAGATAATATGGGGAAGACTTAATTGAAAGCACTTTATCACTCCCTGCGAGGGAATTAAAGACCCTGTGAACAAGGGATATGTATTAGACAAAGCGAGAATAGATCTATGGGCCCCCTCATCCAGCAGTTTCACGTCCTGCTCGCTAGCAGAAAAGTGGGCAGTCAAGTAAGATGTCCAAGCCCCTTCTGAAATGTCAACAATGTCAGCAAACTTTTGTGGAGTTTCAGTCTTTGCTTGCACTTAAGTTTGGCCCAAAACTGACTAAGATAGGTCTGGTGGTCATCATAAACAGCTTTCCTGTAGTCTTTCCTCAGTTGGTTGTATTCAATGAATAAACACTCAGATTCTGGACTTTTTCTAATTGCCCTTGCTAGCCTATTACGCGCTTTCTTTAGATTCCAAGTTTCCCTAGAGATGACAAAGGACCGGGATGGAACACAATTACGTGCAGGTTGGTGGAACTTTGACCATAAAAGGCAAGAAAGTTTAACCCATACCTGAATTGGAGTCACACAGCCCGATTCCTCAGAGTAAAAAATGTATACATTCAGTCACTATTATGCCACCAATAGAAGCATTCCATTTTATGCGCCTTAGTGACTTGAAACAAACACCACCACTCACTGCCCGCATAACATCATGAGCAGGAAATCTGGATTTGATAGATACAGTTTGTGGACAATGATCGCTCTCACTCCGGGACCACATCAAAAACCTTTCAATAGAGGAAAGAATTCAATATTGCAAATGGTGTAGTCTAAATAGGAGTGTGAGCGACCGTCTGATCTCGTCCACCGGGGGGGGGGGATCGTCACATAAACGACCATTCAAAACTTTAAAGCCCATACTGTTAAGGTGCAATACTAAAAACTCTCCCAACGGGCAGTGCAGACAACCCTGTGGCCTTAATTGACTGGGAATTAACTGGTGGTTACCACAATCGGGACCCTCAAGCACCTCCATTGTGTCCTGAAACAGATCTGTATTAAAATCACCAGTTATAATATTATTAGCACATGGGTATTTCTCAAATAGGATGCCCATGATCTGCATCAGTCGAGACAACCTGCGCTTTTTTCCTTTGTCCTGGGAGCAATATAAACATTAATTACTATAAGGGTCTGCTGTGCAGTCCCATTTCTTATAACAATCCCCTGAATCCTGCTGTCATCCCAAACCAATGGCAATATACTGCCATTTAGTTTAACAGTTACATAGATGGCTAATCCTCTCTTAGCACAGCCATTCCTGCTCGTTCTGTGGGCCGATTTCCATATTTCTAAATACCCTGGCAATGGACAGCTGTGCTCGGCCCAGGTTTCCTGAAGAGTGATTATAATGTAACAGTTCAAAAATTTTAAGAGATCAGCCGAGGCAAACTTATGCCCAGCCCCATTGATTTTCCATGAACATAAGGAAAGATATCCAAGTGTTGGAGCAGCACCACCCACCCGTGGGGGTCAATAAGAACGTCCATGCGAGAGGGTAGATGGCAACCAATCCCAATTAACTGACCCCTGGGAGCCAGAACCAGTACGCAAAGTGCCATTGAAAGTGCAGCTAGCACCTAAGGCACTCTTCAAGATTGAAAAGGGCTTCAATACTATGGGGTCCGTTGAACCTTGGGATTCTAATAGTAACACAGGATAACCAGACTCCTTGTAGGGAGTTATTGTGATGCCCCACGAAAAGAATGAATCTCTCTTAGAGAGAATAGAGCGAGCTATTGTGGCAGAAATTAACTAAACCAAGGTGGAGTCCCTTGGGTAGGGCTCCCTAGAGTCAAAAAATTCGATGAACGCAATGCCCTTGAAACCAATGTAGTTAAGATCCAGGATAGTATTGAAGTGTCTCAAAATGTTCCCCCTTTTCAATATATCATGAGGGCCCCTGGAGCGATATTGTGGGGTAAACACAAGTTTGAGAGTTGAACGATCCGATGGAATCGTGGAGGGACACAAGGGGAGTGAAGGCTGTAGCGGTTCCTCTACATTGTGAAAGCCCGCAGGGCCCCCCAAGGCCAGGATCTAGGCAGAGACGGGCCAAATGCTAGGTGGCAAAATTACAGGAGGGATGCTTCTATTGTCAAGCAGCAATTTGAGGAAATCAGAAGAACCAATCAATCAATCAATCAATCAATCAATATATTTATAGAGCACACTACATACCTGTAAGGGTTTCAAGGCGCTGAGGGTGGGGGGGTCAGGGGGTTACGCTGCTACTGGTCGAAGAGCCAGGTCTTGAGGAGTCTTCTGAAGGCGAGTAGGTCCTGGGTCCGTCGCAGGTTGGTTGGGAGAGTGTTCCATGTCTTGGCAGCGAGGTAGGAGAAGGATCTGCTGCCGGATGTCTTTCGGTGGATGCGGGGGACGGTGGCGAGTGCTAGGTCTGCGGAGCGGAGTTGTAGGGTGGGGTGTAGAAGCTGAGTCTGTTGTTGAGGTAAGCAGGTCCAGTGTTGTTGAGTGTTTTGTGTGCGTGGGTGAGGAGCTTGAATGTGATCCTCTTGTCAACGGGGAGCCAGTGGAGGTCTTTCAGGAGGGGTGTGATGTGTTTGCGGCAGGGTACGTTGAGAATCAGTAGGGCGGGGTGTTTTGGATGCGTTGGAGGCGCTGCAGGTGTTTTGTCGGGATGCCTGTGTAGGGTGCGTTGCCGTAGTCTAGCCTGCTGCTGACGAGGGCCTGTGTCACTGTTATTCTTGTGTCTGTTGGGATCCACTTCTAGATCCTGCAGAGCATGTGGAGAGCGTTGTAGCAGGAGGAGGAGACTGCGTTTACCTGTTTTGACATGGAGAGGGAGGAGTCGAGGATGAAGCCCAGATTGCGTGCGTGGTCGGTCGGTGTTGGTGGGGTTCCTAGAGATGTTGGCCACCAGGAGTCATCCCAGGCGGAGGGGTTGGGTCCGAGGAGGAGGACCTCCGTCTTGTCCGAGTTCAGTTTCAGGCAGCTGTTTCTCATCCATTCGGCAACGGCCTGCATTCCCTCGTGGAGGTTGGACTTGGCGGTGTGCGGGTCCTTGGTGAGGGAGAGGACGCGCTGGGTGTCGTTGGCATAGGAGATGATGTTGAGGTTGTATTGTCGGGCTACTTGAGCGAGGGGTGCCATGTAGATGTTGAATAATGTTGGGCTGAGGGATGAGCCCTGGGGAACGCCGCAGATGATTTTGGTGGCTTTGGAGCGGAAGGGAGGGAGGCAGACTCTCTGGGTTCTGTTGGAGAGGAAGGATGTAGTCCACTCGAGGGCTTTCTCTTGTATTCTGGCTTCGAAGAGGCGGGTTCTCAGAGTGTGATGGCATACCGTATCGAAGGCGGCTGATAGGTCCAGGAGGATGAGGGCTGATGTTTTGCCGTTGTCCATTTGGCGTCTGATGTCGTCTGTGGCGGCGAGGAGCGCGGTCTCGGTGCTGTGGTTTTGTCGGAAGCCGGACTGGGAGGGGTCCAGGATATTGTTGTTTTCGAGGTGGCGAGTCAGTTGTGCGTTGACGATTTTTTGGATGACCTCCGCAGGGAACAGGAGTAGGGAGATGGGTCGGAAGTTCTTAAGGTCTTGGGGGTCTGCTTTAGGCTTCTTAAGGAGGGCGTTGATTTCGGCATGTTTCCAGCTTTCCGGGAATGTTGCAGTTTCGAAGGACATGTTGATGACCTTCCGTAGTTGGGGACCGATGGTTGCGTCTGCTTTGTTGTACATGTGGTGGGGGCATGGGTCTGACGGTGATCCGGAGTGGATGGAGTTCATGAGCCTTCGTGTCTCGGTGTCGGTGATGTTGGCCCAAGAGGTTAGGCGATCGGAACGGGTGGTGTTAGCGGGGGTGGTGTCTGGCGTGGTGGGGGCAGCTGTGGTGTTGAATTTGTCATGGATGTCGGCGATCGGCTGTCGTGGATGTCGGCGATCTTTTCCAATCTTAGACCAGAGTCCAAAGCATCACCATCAGTGATCCCATGAACGGCTTTGGATACAAACTGTGTGGCAGCAGGGCAAGCAGGTACCCCACTATCCCAATGTGGGGCTATGGAAACCGACACACTGTCCCGATTGCCTTTCTTAGCCGAAATCAAACGATCCTTGAAGGGGAGATCAGTTCCCTGCACAGTAGTGCCAACCAAAGAGCCCTTGACAGCCTCAATCTGGGGGGAAGAGCCAACAGGTAAGGTCAATGAGGAATTGGATGGTGATGTCACCCTGGGGGCACCCTGCAACTGCGAAAGCTGCTGCGCCTCAGGATAAACCAACAGTTGAGCATTTGTTGAAAATCCGTGCGGAGGTTGGCTCCTCCTATTGTTCCATTGTTTACGGAGTCTTTTCTTTTCCCTCTTGCTCAGCGGCTCATGACCCACCGGATTGGCTCCTAAGGGTATTGGATGAACTAAAACAGGTTGTGCAGGGGTGCAGAGGAAATGGGAAGAGGCAGGCATCGTAGACTCAAATTTGGGAAAGGAGGGACAGCACCATTGGCCTCAATGACATGCTCCTGGACTTCAGTAGCAACTGGCCGAGGAAGATTGGAGGTGGTTACACTCTTGGCTGGAAGAAAGTAGTTGTCCAATGTTCTCTGTTGAATGGGCCCCTGTGCCAAATCAGAGAGGGAGCTTAGGCTCGACGGGTGCACCAGGGGCACAGGAGCTAAGGATAGCCTCTTAATTTCACATACAACCGAACTTAGAAAAGTGGGTAAAGATGAAAGGTTTTCAACAAGTAGAGAACAACAACATGTTGATTGCACAAAATTGGAGCTTGACTGAGCTCTAGTAATCAACTGGTTAAGGTTTTAAATTTTTCGATCAATACCGGCTACATAGGAAGCCAATGTGCTCAGTAGATCAAATTGGACGTCCAATTTGTCAGAGTGATAGTTCAAGGCCAGCACAGTGGAATGGAGGGTTCCCAGATGCTGAGGCCAAGCCAAACCAGTTGCCATGATCGTAGTTGGAAGGCAAAGGGTTGTGTTCCTTGTCAGCACGCTCAAGGGATCACATTGAAGACAAGAAAGGTCAAGAAGTGATTGATCATTGAGCTCGCCTTCAATGAACTCGGTTTGCGGGCTGAGAACAGTCCCGCTAAAATACCTTATTGGTAACATTGGATGGATGCTGCCAGTTGAACTTCGGGTCCATTGGGCTGCTAGAGGGCTGGGTAGCGAAGGGATGCTGTGATCCCGCAGGGAATCGCGGCAGCTCACAGTCAACCCATCCTGCCCAGCCAACCGATGGGTGACTGCTGGAGAAGCCACTAAAGAAGGTACCCAGCTCCCCTACCTTTAAAGAGTTGTCAATATAGATAATAATTGGTGAGAGTTCGTGTTTTGACAGAAATGCAGATGGCTGGTCCCCATGACGCTGTGAGTGGCTTACTTCACTCTTTGATACTAACTGGGGGGAGACAGAAAAACTGGACAGTGTACTTGTGTCACTGTTGTGAAATAGCCGCAAGCAATGGGTAGAGGATCGGTAACTGCAGACTCTGTGGGAATACTCCAGCCTGACTCTGACTTAATCTCCCCACCATTTGCCAAAAGTTCCAACTTTGTTTTTTTCTTGAAATAAGTCAAAAGAGAAGACTCACGGAGCTTCGAGGGACATGGATGCAGCGTGTGGACAGCAGAAGGTTAAGACTTCTAAGTTGCTGAGCTGGGCAGATCAGCAGCCAGTGAAAGAAGTGCCACTGTAATTGCAACTGGTAAAGGGGGTAAGACCACTTTTTGGAAACTGGTGGTGAAGTGGCACTGTCCACATTGGCACCAAGGTGGCATTTCTTGCGCTTTTGAAGATTTGGGTGCTCCTTCCTTACTTTTCCAGACCTCATTGTGCAACAGGTACCAAATCCTTCCTTCAATCTGGGAAAACTCAGAGAAAGAGAAGTGGCAGTCAATGTAGGTGAGTAGATCCTTAAGTCCTTAAATCCTTAAAGGGTGCTTTGAACACTTGTAGGGTAGCTGTACTCCAATTAAGATTGGCCGACTTGAAATAAGGAAGGAATAAGCGATGGCCATTTAGGATAAAGGGCAAAAGGAGGCAGGAGGCAGGAGGCTGGAGGGCAGGAGGAGCAAGGCAACATGGTCCAGACAAGCTGCACTGGCCTAGCAACAGCTGCCTCTGTCAAGAACCTGTTACCTACAGCCTATGCAACAGTTCAGCGCGCTCCCCAACACTATCACTAGGGCCAACTTACAGGATGGCAAGAACTTGCCTGAAGCCACCCCCTCCTGCAAAGCTCCTATGTGGGTGATCCAGGCAGGTCTAAGGAAGTCCGAGAAGTCCAAGGGACGTTATTGGCCCAAAGTCCCAAAGTCCACTCCACCGATAGGCCGCCGTCGTCCAGTAAGGGTCGCCGCCCCAGAGAGCACCCTTGCGCGCCCCCCCATAAACCCAGGTGTCCCAGATGTCCCTACACAAACAGGCCCAGGAGTCCAGGTGTCCAGATGCCAGGGACCAGCAACCCCTGCCTGAGGGGAGCAACCAGGCAGTGGGGCAGTGGGACGAGGGATGGAGGGGGGTAGTGGATGCAACAAGGAAGTCACCCCCAACGTTGCCACACTGTGCTTCCAAGCGCAGTTACTGCAGCGAAAATGGGGCCAATGAGGCCTATTTGGCGTAAAAGCCCCTCTCGTGCAGGATTCCTTATGCGGTGATCAAGCAGGTTCCTTACCGCTTTGCAGCATGTTCACTTTCCCCATTCACCTTTCACTTCGCCACACCGGAGCCGGCTTCAACTACGGTGTCTACGGCATCTCCGGCAGCCATCTCCGGCAACGCACCATTCAGACACTCCGGCCCGCGGTAAGCAAGATCTGTCTCCCGCCACCTGGATGGGCAAAGGATGTGACAAGAGTGCGGCTCTCGCACTTCCATCTTTCTCTCTGACTCTGTCTTTCAGTCAGGATGTTAGGATCTAAACAGATCTTCATTCATACGGTCTGATAATGTCACAATGTTACAGAAGAGAATAGTTGCTCCTGGAGTGTTCTTAAGTGCACTTTAGCTGCTCATGATGCAAATCTTCACATTGTATATCTGCTTAGACCCCAAACTCAAAGGGATAGCTTCATAACTTCATAGCTTAAGTTAGAGCTTGCAGGTAAAAAGCTATTTTCAAAAGTACCTTATTTGTGAGCACTTCTACAGTTCTAAATCTGGCAATACAAACATCTTACAAAATGAAATTATTTTGGAAGCACTTGCCAGTCAAATATTCTAGTAAAATGCAAATCTCTGTCCCTTTGTTTATGTGGCTGATTCAGAACATAGAGGGACATGCCTTCAAGTGAAGAATTTCATGTAATCTGCCCTCAGACGGGTTTAAAGAAAATTCACTTCATGAGCAATGGCTGCTCATCTACCTCCCTGAACCATGTATTCAGTGACAGCAGGAAAGCAGGAACTAGTAAACAATAGGCTAGCAAGATACTGTGGTCATCAGGCATCATAGCAAAGAAGGATAGTTCACTGATTGCATGCTATTGAGAAAACTTGGTGTGCCAAAGGTGATAAGTTTAAAACTGCTGAGTAAGAATTAACCTTGCATGTAGGCAAATAAATTGAGTATTGTCAGACCTGGTCCTCTTTGCAGGATCGGCCTCAAATGTTTTGCCTTCACCCCTTCTGTTTTCTGAACCTATTTTTGATGACTTTAACACTGATAACCAGTGTTAGGCGTCAGTGTGCTCTCCTATAAAGATGCTAACATTGGTTTACAACCAAATGGCACCTTTAATTTATTTGTAAGTCCCTAGTAAAGTGTACTACATGTGCCTAGAAACTGCAAATTAAATGTTACCAGTTGGCCTGTGGCAATTATCAACCTACCCACTTGAGTAGCCCTTTAAAACATGTGCCAGGCTTGCCTTTGCAGCCTGTATGCACAGTTTTAAACAAACATTTCCCAACCTGGCAAAATAAAACCTTTTGCCAGGTCTAAACTTCCCTTTATAACATGTCACCCCTAGGGTAGGCCTTTAATAGCCGATAGGGCGGGGTGCAGTGTTTTTTAAAAACTTACACATGTACATTTAAGTTTTAAATGTCCTGGTAGCGAAAAACTCCTGTATGATAACCTCTCCCATAGAATAACATTGAGTTACCCAATTACATTTAATAAATTGTAACTTTTGTTTGGTAGCAGGTAGCAATATTACATTTGATGTATGAGGTCAGATTTAAAGACACAATTCTGAAAATGCCACTTTTAAAAAGTAGTCATGTTCTTGTCCTGACCATTTGGTGCCTGCAGCCTGTCCCTGGGTCACATAGCTATGTGTAGTTTGCAGTGGCCTTTAAGTATTCCTCACAGACAGCCACACAATTGAAGGCTTGGGTGTTGGTAGAATGGGTCATCAAACACAGGATGGTGGGGAGTGCAACTATGCACAGGCCTACTTGCACTTCACAGACACTGCCCCAGCTCACACATAAACTTCATACTAGCCTGTTGTGACTGCAGACTGACTGGGACCAGAGGTCTCCCTGCAACTGCCTAGCTGATCTGCTGCACTGGACCTGCCTGGACTTACAAATGGACCTGCATGAGGCCTTCTTGACTTTGCTGGAGTGAGTTCCTGATCACTAAGAAGTCCATCCCGGGTACTGGACTCTTGGTGTCGAATTAGCCAAGCTCCTCCTAGAAGAAAAGTAGAAACCCTGAAATTTTGTGATCTTACTGCCCACACTGACTGCCAATGCAACCGTCTGGTGAACACAACTCTTCAGAACTGCAGTGACAGTGACTTTGTGCTACAGAATCGATAGTCACCAGTGACTGGGGTAGCATAAGATTTGCACTTCACGCTACAGCATTGACAGTCCACAGTGACTGCCAGCTGGAAGGTTCAGAGGGACAATCCATGAGGCCCGGCCTGCTCTTCATGGTAGAGCGACAATCATTCACAACTCTCTCCTTCCTCCTTGTGACCTCCTCCACCAAGGACTGAGCTCTTTGTGCTGGACTTTAGAAGGTAACTTTTTCAGTGGGACTAACCTGTTGTGTCTGGCCCACATTCTGTCATGGTCTACATAAACTTGTGGTTTTTTCCTGGTCTCGCATAACCTAATAACCACAAGTGGCGTTTTGTGCTTTTAGGCACTACACAACTCAAAATTGTTGAAATTATGGATGTCTGGTTCTACTGATTGAATTTTTGTCATTGTGATGTCAAATAGTTTATTAATTTTTACTCTATTTTTCTAAACTGATGTGGGATTTTTCCTCTGTTGTCTTCTCACTTTACTGCTGTTTATGCACCATATAATACTTTAAGCACTGTCTCTAACTTAAGCTTGACTGCTTTTGTGCCAGCCTACCAGAGGGTTAGTCATATGTTAATTTAGTGACTTTTGTGGTTCACTCTGATAAGGATTGTGGTTGTTGCCTGAGACGGATTAAAAGATCCATCAACCAATAAATCAATTTTTATCAAGTTACCATAAATCAAATAATATTGCAGTTTTTCATTCACTGCATTGCAAATTTATGGTATGACATGCTATAAATCACATACATTTTTCAGTATGTGGAAGAGTGATTCCTTTTCTTTCCCATCACAATATGTAAGTGTCCACTCAGGGGTGTGAGCTTCCCTTTGATCGACAGATTAGACAAGCAATGCCGGTGACCTGTCTTATGTAAGCCATTGCCTGAAGGTAGCTGAGCCAAAGTCCACTCTCCAAAGGAGCAGCTGCAAGGACAAGGTAAAACAACAAATGAACAAAGCAAAAGTAATATCAGAATATGTATTTGAAGCATTGAGATTAGGTAGGTATTGTTATCTGAAATTATAACTGCAGGGAATTGTAATAGCATTTAGCTTATGAGAGTTTTTTTTTGTATACCATGATCATCACAACAGCCAAAAAATGTGCCCCAATTATTGATCCATTTGCCCCTAGACCAGAGAGCTCAAAGGAATATTTTTCAGCTGATCAATATCTACATGTGTTTAACTGCTTGTGTGCCCTGGACGAGGTGGTCTCGTCCTCCGAGGATGAGACCACCTTGTACTGCTATGGGCCCCCGGGGGGAGCGCTAGCGCTCCCCCCGATGGCCAGGCACACCCCTCCCTCAGGCAGGGATGGAAGGGGAATCGCTTCCCCTTCCACCCCCGCACCCCTGCGACCCCGTGGCGTCTGATAACATCATTGCGCTTTTGTGCGCTGACCTCATCAGAGGCCTTCCCTCCGGCACTGGAAGATCAACTTCCAGGGCCGGATAGGATGAGAAATGCAAAGCATTTCTCCTCCGATCACGTGGAGGGGGTCAGAGAAGCCTGTAAGGAGAGGAAAGGCCTTTCCTCTCCTTTCAGGCTTCTCTGAGCATTTCTGCGGCCCGATGCGATCTGGCAGAAACCACTAGACACCGGGGAATATTTTTTTGTGGGGGCTATTTCAAGTAAGGGGAGCGGAGCCTTGGGCAAGGGCTGCTCCTCAGCGGGGGTAAATTATTTCTAGCCCATTTCTGCCCCCCCAGGGGCGGATTGGCCTAATATAATTAGGCTGATCTGACCCAGGGGGGGGGGGGAAAGAAAACCACTAGCCACCAGGGATATTTTTTTTTTGTTTACTTTTATTTTTTAATGTTTGTGGAGCGACCCCTTGGGCAAGGGTCGCTCGGGGGGGGCAAATCATTATTAGGCCATTTCTGCACCCCCTCGGGCAGATTGGCCTTGCGATATGCCCCCGGGGGGGGGGCAGAAAGCACTAGACACCAGGGAATATTTGTATGTGTGGGCTATTTCAAGTAAGGGAAGCGGCCCCTTAGGCAAGGGCCGCTCCTCGGGGCCAAATTATTTCTAGGCCATTGCTCCCCCCCGGGGGAAGATTGGCCTAATATTATTAGGCCGATCTGCCCCTGGGGGGGGCAGAAAACCAGTAGACACCAGGGATAATTTTCTTTTTTGTTTACTTTTATTTTTTTATGTTTGGGGAGAGACCTCTTAGGCAAGGGTCGCTCCCGGGGGGGGCAAATTATTATCTGGTCATTTCTGCCCCCCGGGGGCAGATTGGCCTAATATAATTAGGTCGATCTGCCCCCAGGGGGGCAGAAACCACAAGACACCAGGGACATTATTTTTTAATTTTTTATTTACTAACGCAGAAGGGGAGCGGCCCCTTTGGCAAGGGCCATTCCCCGGGGGGGGGGAAATATTTTTTGGCCTTTTATCCCCCCCCTGGAGGCAGATCGTCCTAATATAATTAGGTGGATTTGCCCCCGGGCGCAGAAACCTCTAGACACCAGGGATATATCTATTTTTGTATTTACTTTATGTTTTTATGTATGGGGAGCGACCCCTTAGACTAGGGTCGCTCCCCTGTGGGGCAAATTGTATTTAGGCCATTTCTGCCCCCCTTGGGGGCATATCAGCCTATATTTGTAAGGCCAATCTGCCCCCTTTGGGGCAGAAACCTCTAGGCACCATGGATTGGTGTGTGTGTATGTGTGTGTTCTGTTTGGAGGGGGCAGCCCCTTGGGAAAGGGTCTCTCCCCATGGGGGCACATTACTGTTGGCCATAACTGCCCCCCTTGGGGGCAGACTGGCCTATTTTGGAAGGCCCATCTGCCCCCAAGGGGGGCAGGAAGCCCACCAGAGACCAGGGAAGATTTTTTTGTCAAAATAAGAGGTTGGGGGTATGGCCATACCCACACCCCAAATAAACGGGGCCAAAGTTGTTCTGCCCACCAGTGGGCAGATTGAGCAATTATCCCCAATCCACACTCCGGGGGGACAGAAAGTCTACTAGATGCCAGGGAATAAAAAAAATAAAAGAAAATAGTGGGGTGGTGGCTACCAACCAGTATGGGCCTGGTTATACCCCCACCCGAACTGAAGGCCTAACAGTCTTTCAGCTCTCCCCCGCACATTAAAACATCTTATCCTATGGCAAGCAACAGGACACTTGATTATTTTTGTTTTTTGTTTTACGTTTGTGCCATGAGAGCTTGGTAACTCTCAAAATTGCCCACTTGGAATGGTGAGGGCTGCACTTTTTTTAACTTTGGGACGCTGCCATGTAGAAAAATCCACAAGACCTAGACACATCTGAAAACTAAACATCTAGTTGATTCCAGGGTGGTGTGCTTCACATGCACCCCGCACCATTTCCTTAACCACAATGCCCTGCAAACCTGCAACTTTGCTGGAAAGAACACATTTTTCCCACATTTTTGTGATGGAACCTTCCGGAATCTGCAGTAATCCAAAAAATTCCTACACCCAGCATTGTCTCATCTATACCGATAAAATTTCTGCTGCACTTGTCAGCCTAAACTTCGATGTGTTTTTGGCTCTTCCCTGTCACAAACACTTGGCGCACCCACTCAAGTGAGGTATCATTTTTATCGGGAGACTTGGGGGAATGCTGGGTGGAAGGAAATGTGTGGCTCCTCTCAGATTCCCGAACTTTCTGTCACCTAAATGTGAGGAAAAAGTGTTTTTTTAGCCACACTTTTAGGTTTGCAAAGGATTCTGGGTAACAGAACCTGGTGAGAGCTTGACAAGTCATCCCATCTTGGGTTCCCCTAGGTCTCTAGTTTTGAAAAATGCACAGGTTTGGTAGGTTTCCCTAGGTGGCGGCTGAGCTAAAGGCCAAAATCCACAGGTAGACACTGTGCAAAAAACACCTCTGTTTTCTTTTGAGAAAATGTGATGTGTCCACTTTGTGTTTTGGGGCATTTCCTGTCGCAGGCACTAGGCCTACCCACACAAGTGAGGTACCATTGTTATCGGGAGACTTGGGGGAATGCTGGGTGGAAGGACATTTGTGGCTCCTCTCAGATTCCAGAACTTTCTGTCACCGAAATGTGAGGAAAAAGTGTTTTATTAGCCACATTTTGAGGTTTGCAAAGGATTCTGGGTAACAGAACCTGGTGAGAGCTCGACAAGTAACCCCATCTTGGATTTACCTAGGTCTCTAGTTTAAAAAAATGCACAGGTTTGGTAGGTTTCCCTAGGTGTCGGCTGAGCTAGAGGCCAAAATCCACAGGTAGGCGCTTTGCAAAAAACACCTCTGTTTTCTTTTGAGAAAATGTGATGTGTCCACTTTGTGTTTTGGGGCATTTCCTGTTGCGGGCACTAGGCCTACCCACACAAGTGAGGTACCATTTTTATCGGGGGACTTGGGGGAACGCTGGGTGGAAGAAAATATGTGGCTCCTCTCAGATTCCAGAACTTTCTGTCACCGAAATGTGAGGAAAAAGTGTTTTTTTGCCACATTATGAGGTTTGGAAAGATTCTGGGTAACAGAACCTGGTGAGAGCTTGACAAGGCACCCCATCTTGGATTCCCATAGGCTCTAGTTTTCAAAAATGTACAGGTTTGGTAGGTTTCCCTAGGTGCCGGCTGAGCTAATGGCCAAAATCCACAGGTAGGCACTTTGCAAAAAACACCTCTGTTTTCTGTGGAAAAATGTGATGTGTCCACGTTGTGTTTTGGGGCATTTCCTGTTGCGGGCACTTGGCCTACCCACACAAGTGAGGTACCATTTCTATCAGGAGACTTGGGGGAACATAGAATAGCAAAACAAGTGTTATTGTCCCTTGTCTTTCTCTACATTTATTCCTTCCAAATATAAGACAGTGTGTAAAAAAGATGTCTATTTGAGAAATGCCCTGTAATTCACAGCGTAGTATGGGCACCCCAGAATTCAGAGATGTGCAAATAACCACTGCTCCTCAACACATTATCTTGTGCTCATTTTGGAAATACAATGGTTTTCTTGATACCTATTTTTGACTCTTTATATTTCAGCAAATGAATTGTTGTATACCCGGTATAGATTGAAAACCCACTGCAAGGTGCATCTCATTTATTGGCTGTGCGTGCCTAGGGTTCTTGATGAACTTACAAGCCCTATATATCCCCGCAACCAGAAGAATCCAGCGGACGTAACAGTATATTGCTTTCAAACATCTGACATTGCAGGAAGAAGTTACAGAGTAAAACGTAGAGAAAAATTGCTGTTTTTTTCACCTCAATTTCAATTTTTTTTTAATTTCAATTGTTATTTTCTGCCGGAAACCCTTGTAGGATCTACACAAATTACCCATTGTGAAATTCTGAATTTTGTCTACTTTTCAGAAATGTTTAGGTTTCTGTGATCCAGCATTGGTTTCACACCCATTTCTGTCACTGACTGGAAGGATGCTGAAAGCACAAAAAATCTTAAAAATGGGGTATGTCCCAGTAAAATGCCAAAAGTGTGTTGAAAAATTGGGTTTTCTGATTCAAGTCTGCCTTTTTCCTGAAAGCTGGGGAGCTGGTGATTTTAGCACTACAAACCCTTTGTTGATGTCATTTTGAGGGAAAAAAACACAAGCCTTCTTCTGCAGCCCTTTTTTCCCATTTAAAAAAAAAAACGAAATATTCACTGTATTTTGACTAATTTCTTGGCCTCCTTCAGGGGAACCAACAAAGTCTGGGTACCTCTAGAATCCCTAGGATGTTGGGAAAAAAAGACACAAATTTGGCTTGGGTAGCTTATGTGGACAAAAAGTTTTGAGGGCCTAAGCAAGAACTATTCCAAATAGGCAAAAAAAGGCCTGGCACAGGAGGGGGAAAAGGCCTGGCAGCGAAGGGGTTAATACCACTGATCACACATGAGAGACAAGTTCTGGATCCACTTATGAAAACATGATTCCAGAAATTCATACTGTCTGTTATAAATTCAATTTTCCAAGTACCTTAATTAAATACGTCTGGATTACCAGACAGCTAACAGGATGGTGGATAAAGTGCCCTTCTTTTTGTTTCCATTTAGTACCTACATATGTGGTATTTGATTCCATCTAGGTATTGCAATAGGAGATTGTCAGGTATTAGCTATTTGAACATACACTTGGGTGAGTTACTACTAGTTGAAGGTATCACAGAGTCTCTTACATCTTCAAACCATTAAGCTGTGCTCTGTCAGATCATTTGGATGGATATTTTGAGACAAGTGCTGTTGTATGTAATACTACAATGGTATGGGGAAATGCATACTTAAAACATGACTTTCAGCCCATTTTAATTGCCATTACTGAGCTATAGTCTATTTTAAAAGTACATGAGATAATAATGCTTTTGCCTAGTAATTGAACAATGGATCAGACACAACTGCTTCAAGTCATTCTTAAAGTTACTATGTTTTCTCAAATCAAGGTTTCAGTTTAGTGTTGATGATATGTATAATCTACCCATATGGGCAGATTATACTGCTTTATTTTAACATTAGGCAATCATATTTTCTGTTCCCAAAGAAAATCAAGCCCATAGAGTCAATTCAGAGTGTTCAGGGTATCAACTTCTACCTCAATCTTGAATGTTTGTACCGCTGACTATAGATTTGTTATCGGGCCTGAAGGCATATGAAAGCAGTAAAAGGTACAGAAAGTAAATAGGACTCACAGTGACATATTGACTGTTTGTAGTTTCTGCTCCTTGTCCTTTTCCTAATAACACCAAATAGAAGGTGTTAAGGGATGAAGGGAGATAAAGAAAGGTGACCTCTGTTATGGTATTGAGGAGCAAAGGGTGCAGTGTGTCACTATCACTGCCTTAACATTTTAGTGAACCAAAGTCCATGTACAAACCTTTGCTGTCTTCAAACAAAAGAATAAAGGCCCCACTAAAAAAGGGTGCAAAGCTGTGGAAAATATTTTCAACACCTCTACCATCTTGGATATCAAAAGACATATCCTACCTTACATTTTTACAGCAACACCATCAAGCAGATTTCATACTTATGTATATTCACGTAATGCCCCAATAATTCTGACATCACAACGAAATACCCTGAGGCCATGTTAGAAGTCCATACATGCCCGCTCATTATCACCAGACCTACGGAATGCATTCCAAATCTCTACATACACAGGCCTGAATCAAACCCTCACTCTGGAAGTTTCTAAGACAATAAGGGCCAGATGTAGCAAAGGTTTTCACCCATTCTGTGTCTATGGGAAAAAGTGTTCGTACATATGGCCCTAAATGTTCAAAGTGCAGTCCCTGAGAACCTCAGATAACAGAACACTAATGCGCCTGGGGAAAACTCTGATACATGTGTAAATAGATAAACTAAGCATGAACCATTTTTGCATGTCATTCCCAAAATTGGGAATATAAAATCAGAACGTGAGCTACTTACCCACCTGATAAATACCACACCAAAGGGTATCAGCATTCACTGGGTGCATTTAACCTACACATACACATGACCTCGCCATATAAGCAACAGCAGTAAGTCTTAAAACTGAAATGACATCTTTATTAAAGCCAATCATCAAAAGATATCAACTCAAATGATATACCATATAGTTTTCTGACTCACTGAAGACTAATAGAATTTTTTCACCTCAAAAGAATCTCCAAGTACCATGTTTACATCTACTAAAGTCTGCTACCAACTCGTGGCCATGCAAATGGGGCTGATATTCACATAAAGGGAATTGATTTCTAGCAATTGAAAATTCACAAGCAACAAAGAAGTTATAGCAAGAGCACTCCAGGTAGAGAGCTGATATCTATCCAAAGGGATGCTATTACTATTGGTACAACATACCCTTTGTGGATAATCACTGACACCTCATGAATGACATAATATTAACTTATCTGTGGTCTCGCAATATCCCGGTAAAGGTTAAGGGAACATAGTGCCAGATGTATCAATCGTTTTTTCATTCGCAAACGGTGCAAATCGCAAAATTTGTCCATTTGCGAATGCAAAAACATGGTCTGCGATGCATGAAAGGCATTCGTAGACCAAAAATAAGAAATCGCAAAAATTCAGTTTTTTGGGTTGCGACTTGGTTTTGCCAGTCGCATTTTGCATCTCGCAAATTGTGACATGAAATACCGAATTGCAATTAGCGATTCGGTATTCCAAGTAGGAAATTGCGAAGCGCAAAATGCGACTCGCAAAACCAAGTCGCAAGACGATGCACCCAAAAATTGCAAATTGAGATTTTTCGCAGAATGGCGTTTTGCACATGCAAAATACCACTAAGTAAAAGCAGATGGTAACCAGGTGCAACCTACATAAAGAAGCCCAGAATGCCTCAGACTCTTTTCCACAATGGCTGCACTCTACGTCATGGTGAGGAGAATGAGGATCTTGGCAGGTTTGAGGAGAGGGAGGGGGAGACAGGAGCGCATTTTTAGAGTGCGCATTACACTTTTTGACCAGACAGAGGAGGAAATATTTGAGAGGTACAGGTTGAGCTCTGCCATGATACTCGACCTGATAGCTGAGCTACAACCCATACTGCAGCGCACAACACATAGGACTCATAGCATCCCCACCCATGTGCAGGTATTATGCTCCCTCCACCTACTCGCCTCAGGGAGCTATCAAGGGGTCATAGCAGCAGCTGGAGGGGTCTCACAGAGTACCCTCTCTAGATTTTTAAATGCATTTATCAACGCCATGCTGAGCAGACTACACCAGTACATCAGATTCCCCCACACCCCACAGGAAATACAGCAAACAAAAATAGATTTCTACCAAATAGCACAGTTTCCCCACGTCCTATTTTCCATAGATGGGCCACATGTAGCAATCTGTCCACCATCAGCCACAGAATATGTGTACCGCAACCGTAAATACCAACATTCCATGAATTTTCAGGTGATATGCAATGCCTCCTATATCATAACTGATCTTGTGGCCAGGTACCCAGGGAGCACACATGATTTATACATCTTTCGCCACAGCGGCATTCACACAAGACTGATAGCTGGGGAGTTTGGTGAAGGATATCTACTAGGTATTGTCCCTCTGTACACTGGTGCATTGATGGCAGTGTGACGTCAGATGGCTCACTTATTCATTATACCCTCTGTTCATTCCAGGAGACAGTGCCTACGCAGTGCGCACCTACATGATGATGCCCTACCTAAATCCTACTGCACCTGCTGAACGGAAATACAATGAAGCACACAGGGCGACCGCAACGCAGTGGAGCGCACCTTTGGGCTGCTGAAGAGTCGCTTCCGGTGCCTCCACAAAAGTGGAGGGGCACTACAGTACAGGCCAGAGACAACATGTAGAATAGTGGCTACATGTGCAATCTTGCACAATATAGCTACCACCAGGGGCATACCTGTGGAAATATCTGATTCAGACTCTGATGAGGATGATGATCCCATACCACCCCTACAGCCAGCAGACCGGACTAGTGCAGCAGAGGGCAGGCAAAGGCGTGCTGACATCACGCACAACCATTTCAGATGTAAGTATGAACAACACAAATCCACTGACAAATGTATTTGTAGTAAGTACATTTATTACCTTAATGTCAGTGATATCAGTTCCACTAGTACCAACAAAAGTAATTGTGACAGTAAACAAAAGCAGTTAACAGAAAATCACTATTCCTTCATAGTTTCCTAATGCCAGAAAAATTTACAGTCCCCTGTGGCCAATACACTCACTTCCTCCGGCCACGCAAGCCACTTGAGTGCGCAGTTGCTCAACTGGCACCCCGATTTTCTGCCTCTGTGACAGTGCTGTGCCTGGCACTGCGATGTCTGGCATCTGTTGTAGGCACAGCTTAGCTGCTGAGGCTCGATGGGTCCTCCGTGTCCCCCAGTCCCAGTTCACTTGGTGTGGCTGACCGGTTACCCATAATATTGTCTATCACATTCGTGATCTGGACCAGTCCTTGGGCCACATCCCTGCTGCTGTGCGCTGCCTCTACCTGTGCGGCCACAGAACGACGCAATATTAGGGCTGTAGAATTTTCCAGCCTAGTGACAGAGCGACAGAAACTGCCAAACATACCCATGAAGCGTCTCTCCTGCCTGCGGTGGCTTATCCTGTTGTGGCGCAGCTCCTGACACAGTTCCCTCACAGCACTAGTCAGCTCCCTCTTATCTTGGATCTGTCCCTCATGCAGCTGTTTAATGTTGGCATTGAGACACTCCAGCTGGCGATGCAGCCCCCCCATCTTTGTATTATGTGCCTGCATCTCCCTTTGAAATGCAGAGATTATTTTGTTTTGCAGGCGCTGCTGCTTTAACATAGCCGATTCCTGGCCAGCAAACAATGATGGTCCTCACCTGCCTCAAAAGCCTGTGCGCCTGCATATGTAGGCATCCTGCGGGGTGTTGTGCTCTGCTCTGGACGGGGCTCCTGCATCCGAGTGCATCTGCCACTTGGGGAAGATGTGTGTGAGTCATCCTGCTGCTCATCAGAGTCCTGGCACAGTTCTGGTAGTGGCAGTGCCCTAGGCCTGCATCGGATGGGCGCTGTGTTCTGTGATTCGCTGGTATTAGAGTCCGAAGCAGGATGGGTGTCTGTTTCCCCTGCAATGGCACATGCTGTAGCTGCTGGACCTGGGCCACCTGCAACGACAATATGCAGCATGTCAGTTATGTATGTATCAATAATGGTCACACAATGGTAATAAACGTACAGTTACTTCTTATCACTATGTTGTGGGTGTTGTGTTCTTCTGTGTGTCGCTCTGCCCATTACATTGTATGTGCTACTTTCAGCTCTGGGTTGTGGACTACCACTCCCATAAGGCATTGTTGTGCTGCTTCTAAGATGTGGAATGGACTACTTCTCACAATGCTTTAAACTACTTGCTAATTCCCAAGGGGGTTTTGTGCATACACATGTGGGGTTACATTTCAATATTGCACTTACCTTTACTTGTACTTGGTGTGCTGGATGTGTCTATGTCAGTGACCCCACTGACTGCTTCTGGGAGGAGTGTGGACTCCACTAGGTCTTCCATCGGGGTGGAGGGTGTCTCTGTGGGTGGTCCACCTCCTGTGCTCCTGGCCTCCTGCAGTCGTCTTGCCACCCTCTCCTTGGCACGGGACCGCAGGTAGTACCACCACTTCTTTATTTCTTCGACAGAGCGCTGCGCTACTCTGGATATCTGCCCAGAGTCTGTGCTTTTCACTCTCAGGCACCTGGAGTGAGCTTTTGCCGAACAAACGGTCATGGCTCCTGACTGTTATGTTTCAAGGGCTCTTCCATCGAGGAATTAGTAAAAAGGGGAATGGTTTTAATTCCCCTTTTGATGGCGATCCCCGATGGTAGAGTCCGTGACGTCGTTAATTGATTAATTGTTTAATTATTTGATTGTTTGACTAATAAATACCCTGGTTTCTTTTTTGCTTCAGTGCCGGTGCAGGTGTTTTGTTCCTGCCTGGTGAGAGGTTTTGGTGCCTACTCTTTCTTCCTGTGTGGTGTGCCCTGCCCTCCATTGCTGGTGTCCTGGGAGGTGGATTTTTTTTTTTACTTTCCATGGACGTGTTTCAGGAGTTTGGGGGGGCAGTGTGATTGCTGCCACTTCATTTGGATTTTTTTGGAGTGGTGTCATCATGGCATCTATCCCTGCATTGGAGCCTTTTGTTATTGATGGCCCTCTGTCTGCTCTCGCTGCCCGGTGGAAAGAATGGGTGGATCGTTTGGAGACTTATTTTGCTGCAACGGCTGTGGAGAATGATCAACGCCATCCCATGGTGTTACATCTTGGGGGTGAGGCGGTTCATAAGCTGGGCCGATCTGTGGTGGAGAAGGGTCCGCCGTATACTTATCAATCATTGAAACAGGCACTAACTGCGCATTTTGAGCCTTTGGCAAATCCCGATTATGAACGGTTTCTTCTGCGACAAGCGAGGCAATTTCCACATGAGTCAGTGGATGCCTTTTATGCTAGGCTTAAGGAGTTAGCTCACACCTGCACCTTGGTGGATGTGGAGGATGAAGTACGTGCGCAGTTTATACAGGGGTGTACCTCTGTGAAGTTAAGGGAACATATATTACAAGTACCTGGGATGTCAATGGTGAATATCCTCACGTTGGGACGATCTAAAGAACTTTCCAAGGAGCGTGCAGCTCACATGGAAGCAGCATTACAGACTCAGGTAAAAGTGGAGCTGGTGAATGTTGTCAATACTGCACCTGGGGAGAGGAGGAAGTATAAATCTAGGACTCCTACGTTGCCCCGTTTTTGTTATTCTTGCGGGAGTCCTTTTCCTCATCAAGGGGTGTGTCCGGCGCAAGGCAAGACATGTTCTAATTGCCAGAAACTCAATCATTTTGCAAAAGTCTGTAAATCCATGTCCCGTTCTCGACCACAGAAATTTAAGGCTGTTCAGTCGGTGCAGCCGGTCGTTGTCATGGATGATGACGATTTGGATGATGATGAGAACGGTGAGGGTACAGTCCATATGATCCATGCTATGCAGCCTGGTGGCCATCCTAGGAAGCGAGTGCCACGATGTTCAGTTCTGCTGGCGGGTCATAAGGTTGACGCGCTAATCAATACTGGTGCTTCCATCAATGTTATAGCAACTTCAGTTTTGCAGCGCATTACTTTTCAGCCCCATTTACGGCCTACAACAACTCAGGTTTACACATTTGGATCTTCAAAGCCTTTGCCGTTGGCGGGGGTGTTTACTACGTTATTGTCTCATTAAGACCAGTCGATACCAGCAAAAGTGTTTGTTACCACCATGGGGTCAGACATTTTATTAAGCTGCCGGACTGCAGAACAGCTTAATCTTATATCCTTTGCTTTCAGTGTTCATTTGGGGACTGTGGAGAACTTACTGACTGAGTTTCAATCCTTGTTTGAAGGCATAGGTTGTTTGAAGGATCGTATGGTGCATTTACATATTGATAAATCTATACAACCCGTGGCTTTGAAGCATCGGAGGGTTGCATTCCATCTGAGACCTAAGGTGGAGGAAGAATTAAAGAAGCTGGAACTCGCTGATATTATTGAGAAGGTGGATGGACCTACACCTTGGGTGTCGCCCATTGTAGTTGCGAGAAAGCCCCGTCAGCCAGGGGAGGTGAGAATGTGTGTTGATATGCGCCTGCCCAATGTCGCTATTAAGCGTGTACGGCATTTGACACCTACTGTGGATGACCTTGTTGCTGAGGTGTCAGGGTCGAAATGGTTCTCGAAGATGGATTTAAGGGTTGGATACCACCAATTGCTATTACATCCGGATTCTATGGAGATTACAACATTTTCGACTCATATGGGTCTTAGGCGCTATAAACGGTTAGGTTTTGGGATTTCTAGTGCCGCTGAAGTTTTTCAGGATACTATACGTGGAGTGCTTGCTGGTCTGACAGGGGTCATCAATGTCAGTGATGATATTTTGGTGCATGTGCCAAGTAAAGAAGTACATTTAGTATGACTGAGGGCCACATTTCAGAGTCTCCATGAAAATGGTTTGACACTCCATAAAGAGAAGTGTTCGTTCTTACAATCAGAAGTGGCTCTCTTTGGATATCGGTTTTTGGGAGATTGAGTGTTGCCTGACCCAGATAAAGTTAAAGACATTCAAGCTGTTTTGGCTCCCATCAATATGTCTGGTGTTCGCAGTTATTTGGGTATGCTGAATTACTGTGGGCACTTTATTAAGAATTTGACAACCTTGACGGCACCTTTGAGAGATCTTATTAAAGCTGGTACTGTTTGGGAGTGGGGGCCTGCTCAGGAAGCTGCTTTTCAGGCCACTAAATCGGCACTCTCTGAAGATACCACCCTGGCTTATTTTGATGCTACTAAAGAATCGGAACTGTCGGTTGATGCTAGTCCTACAGGGTTGGGAGCGGTGTTGGCACAAAAACAGTTGGCTGGGGAATGGGCTCCTGTGGCATATGCCAGTAGAGCTTTAACAGACACTGAGCAACGCTATTCACAGATTGAAAAAGAGGCCATTGCTGTACATTGGGGCTGTAGACATTTTCATCTATATTTGTATGGTCAGCCATTTGTTGTGTATACTGATCATAAACCTTTGATTCCGTTGTTTAATGGATCCTCGTCTAAGCCACCACCACGTATTGAGAAGTGGATTTTGCAATTACAAGATTATCATTTCTTGGTGGTATTTCGTCCTGGTAGTTTGAATCCTGCTGACTATCTGTCACGACATGCCAGACCTGCTACGTCCCGTGAAGTTGCAGATGCCGAGGATGTTGAGGAATATGTACATTTGATTGAGGAACGGTCTTACCCATTGCCTATGTCTCTTGATGACATTCGATTAGCCACGAAGGAGGATGAGTGCTTACAGTTGGTGATATCAGCTGTGGCATCCGGAAAGTGGCATTCCCTTTTGAAGAATTTGGCTCTTAGGACAACGGCAGCACGTACTGTGTTGTCCTCGTTACATAAAGTTCGGCATGAACTAGTTATGTCACCTGATGGATGTTTGTTGAGAGGACACAGGCTTGTCATACCTATGGCATTGCAACAGTCGGTTGTGGACCTGGCTCATGCCTCCCATCAAGGCATGGTGAAAACTAAGACCAGATTGAGAAGTAAGGTGTGGTTCCCGGGACTGGATGATCATGTGGAGCGGGTGGTACGGCAGTGTATGATGTGTCAGGCTGTTGGTCCTGGTGAACGGCCTCCACCAATTATTACCGAGCCCATTCCTCGAGTTCCCTGGTTTAGGGCTAGTGCTGATTTTTGTAGTTTACCAGATTGTCGTCACACCTTTGTTGTGATAGATGATTTTTCGAAATATCCAGAGGTGGAAATTATTGACTCTGTCACTGCAGCCCAAGTTATTCCACGGCTGGAAAAGATCATGGTCACTCATGGTCTATTGAAGGAGATTCGTACTGAAAATGGCCCTCCATTTTCCAGGCAAGACTTTGCTGATTATTTGTCATCTAGAGGAATTGTGCATAGGAAAACTACTCCTCGGTGGCCTCAAGCAAATGGAGAAGTGGAGAGATTTATGAGGACTTTGAATAAGGTACTGCATATAGCCATTGCTGAAGGCCAGAATGTGAACTGTGCGGTGTATTCGTTTTTAAGAGAATATCGTTTGACCCCGCATAGTGTTACTGGAGAAGCACCAAGTACTATCTGTGTTAATAGACCAGTGTGGGATACCATTCCTAGTATTTTGGAACATAATGATCTGTACCAACAGGTGGGGAAAGCATTATCACAGAGGAAGGACAGAAATGATAATATGTCACGGAAGAGGGGGGCTAACACAACACTGACCACCTCCTCTGTGAGCACCTCCAGCTCTTGCTCACTAAACTTCAGTTTGCGCCTCCTTTCTCCATTCTCCTTTCCCTGGGCAGAGGTGTCCATGTCGGTTCTGCTGTGCTGCCTTCTTCAGAGACTTGCTCAGTGTGGCTGGGCTGACTCTCTCTGAGTGCTAGTTTGGGTGTGGCACCTACAAACTGCCTGGGATGACTCACTTCCTGCTTGTGATGTCATCAGACTCCCCCAGGTGTGCGTTCTCGCAATTTGCGATTTTCAATTACCGAATTGCAAATTGCGAGAACGCAAATTGCAATTCGGTATTTGGCCTTGCAAACGACAATTAGCGAATTTTTAGAAATCGCTAATTCCGATTCGCAATAGTGATACATGGCCTATTGCGACTCGGAAATAGCAATTTCTTGAAAAACGCTATTTGCGATTCGCAAGGCCATTTCATGATACATCTGGCCCATAGTGAAGTAATGGTACCCTTCACCAACCAACTCCTAACAGCTAACTATCTACTGAAAAAGTCTTTGAATTACTGTCCCTTACCTCTCTGTGATCTCATGTGACAAAGGAAGATGAACTGCTTATATATTATCAAGCCTTTTACGCCCATTATGTATTCTATAATCCATAGCCCATAACTTCTAAGAAAGAGAGCTCCTGGCCATGCTATGAATGCCTTCAAACCACTCAACACTTACAAGATCTACTTGCTAGCTCCCCTCTTCCAAAAGAGTTAACATACTCCCATACATATATCATTGCTCCATTGCCTTCTGTGATGCCCACTTCCTTCTTCGAGTGATAGATGCTTCTGTGCTCCATTAGTCCACCCTTTGCTTCTCGGTGACTGGTGACCACAGGTAGCTCCAGATCCATCTTATAATGTAATTGTTCCACCAATTCACGGTTCTCAGTGCGGACCTCAAAATCCCACACTGAAAAATATGTTGTTTTCATTGTTTTCATTTTGGGGCAGGGTATACCTTTCTGTACCACCCATCCCCATCTTCCCTTGGATATAGAAATACTCCTTTAACCCACCTATACTCTACCTATATTTTTGCAGTAGAGGATCCATGAGAAGCCATTTGTAATGGCAGTGACAGCCCAACTGTTTTGTTGATGTGAGCCAACCCAATGCCAGATTGACATATTCATTCAGTGTATGCAGATATCAAAGTAGCAAATGTGCAACAATGTTCCTTTATTCAACCAAAATCAAATATTTTTTGTAATATTTGTCTAATATCTGGATTCACACACATTTTATCTTAAAAAAAACAACTTGATACCTGCCCAACTCCTATGTCTTAATACAAATTAATGTAATAATTTACACCAACACTCATAAGGCATATTCTGAGAAATAGTCTATGTACATGCGAAGTTTTGTTTAATTTTCTTCAATGATTTTCACAGGAAGAGAGAGCAAAACTTCAGCTCATCTTAGATAGCATTGTTTCTTCTTGTCTGGTTTACAAAAAAAATTAAAAAGAGGAGTCTTTATCTGTCAAAAAGGGTTATTTTGGCAGGGCGCACTGCAGATTTTACATAACAGCCAATAATAGACAATTTTGTACTATCTGTAGTGGATAGCACAAGAGGAGCTACAGTTCACACGTGTTGTTTAACTTCTGAATAGACCAATAGTTTTCCAGATTTTGTGGTGATTTTATAAACATTGCCAAAATCACTGGCAAATCAAAAATTCAATTTGCCAGAATCATCTGAACTTACTAATAACCTCATAGTCTCTGCCACAAACAATGTAATATATAACGTTATCACTAGTTTTACGAATGTGCATGAAACTTCACAACAATCTATTTTAATTTTAAAATTCTGACTTTCAAATTTCTTATTTATTTGTCAAGGGTGGAGCAAATTTATAAGGGGCTCTCAAAGTGTGATGATTATATTAAACTCAAATAGGGATTTTGCTAACCTAAACAGACAAAGCTGTTATAGGAAATGGCACCAAATGTGGCATGGAAAGAGAGCCCAGTTTCATTTGCATTCATTTTAAAATTTGGTGCTAATTGGTTCACTCATTATTCTTGGATTATTGACAATGTCTATTTGACTGGGCAGGAAAACACTTCAAGTCTGTGAAAATCCACAGTCTTTGAAACTTTGGGGCTGATTATGAGTTTGATGGATGGAAAAACCCATCTGCCAAACCCCCAATGAGGAGGTCGCTGCGTGCTGGCAACTTCCCTGCCAGCCCCATTACAGCTTTCCCACTAGGCTGACAGATGGAAACCTATGTTTCTACTGGTCAGCCCGGTGGAAAAGGTGCAGCAGCCCTGCCGCCAACTGTTGATAGAGCTGGCGGAAATGCTGCCGCATGCAGGGGACAGCATGTATTTCAAGGGTGCTCAGCACGGGGACCCTTGCACTGCTGTGGGCACCACCATGAAAAGACTGACAGAGAACAAGGTTGTAATCAGAAGGGTGGTCCTGACTACGGTGCCGCCCTGGCTGGTTACAACCAGCACCCCTGTAGGGCCCCTTGAGATTAGAAATACTCTCCTTCACTGTTTGAAGCTGAACATTTTGTTCCATTGAATATTTTGTGATATAACATGAAAAGCTTTGAAGTCTATGAGCATCATGATGGTAAAACATTTCTAAGAAATGGTGAACAGTTTGAGCAAACCACATCCCCAATGAGGTCTGGCACAATCATGAGAGGAATGGATGATACCTATTGCCTTTGAACAATAATCCGAAATAACCATATTTTACATGACACCACCCACCTTTTTTATATCTGCTTTGCTGTCTTTAGAACTCTGGGTACATTACCTGGGTGCTAACCAACATTAAAGGACCTGTTCTTCCCCTTTAAACATGGCTAAATGGCTTATTCCTGATTGGCACCTTTAGTTGTCTGTGTGTCCCATGTACAAGCTTTATAAAATCCACCCTGGGCGTAGAAGTTAAACAGCACTTGTGAACTATAGCATCTCTTGTGCCATTCACTACAGAGGCAGTACAAAATTGGCTTTTATTGGCTGTTGTGTAAAATCTGCAGTGTTCCCTGCCAAAATAACCCTTTTTGACAGATAAAGACTCCCCTTTTTAATATTCGTTAGTCCATCTATCTAAGCATTGTAGCCCACAAGGCAGGGTGCATATTATTTAAAACAGGCAGACAAATAAAGATGACCATGTCGTTGCAATGACACCGCTCAAAGAGCTATTTTCACTATTGTAGGCTTAGCTGTCCTATGTAGAATACCAGAGTATAATATAGATTGAAATTTTTATATTGCTAACCCTGAAATGGGATCAGCTGGAAAAATAATTAAACCACAATTTTAATATTCAATTTAATGAATCTTTATTCATTTTCAAAGAAATCATAAAAGAAAAAAATACAAGGCATGCTTAAAAAATACATCTGCTTAAAACATTACGATCAGAAATGTTAAAACCTATGATAAAATATATATTAGGTACAAAAAAGCAATATATATAGGGGCATATTTATGAGCCCCTTGCACCACCTTACTCCACATTAGGGTCATTTTTTTTATGCTAATGTGGCGTTAGATTGGCAAAAACGCAGTGCCATATTCACAAAGTGGTGCAATGCATACATTACGCCACTTTGTAAACCCTTGCGCAACATTATGCCTGCGCCAGGCAGAATGTATGCAAGGTGGGACGTTACGGTTTTAGGAGGCCTAGAAAAATGGTGCAGTGGAATATTTTTAACATCTGCCTAAGGCAGGCATTAACATTATGCACTCCTATTGTTTTCAATGGGCCTCCTTTCACTTTGCAGAATTAGCGTCAACATTTTTGGTGCTAATCGTGCAAAGTGCCAAAGCGCGAAACAAGCGTCAAAATTTATGATGCTAGTTTCCTAATGTGCACCATGGTGCCCTGTATCATAAATACGGCGCACACATGGTGGCATTTGGGGGGGACAATGGGGTGCAAGAAAAGTGGCGCACCATGACATGATGCACCACTTTTCATAAATATGCCCCTACGGCCTTTAAGCTTCCAGGATCTTAAGATTCAACATTAAGGGCCTGATTACTGGTTTGGTGGTTGGCTTTGCCAACAACTAGACCCATGGTGAGGAGACCGCTGTTGAGGTGGTGGTCTCCCCACCGGCTCTTGCACAACTTTCCCACTGGGCTGATGGGTGGGAAGAAAGGTCAGCCTAGTGGGAAACGTGAGCAGAATTGCCACCAGCTCATAATAGAGCCTGCAGCAATGCTGCTGCACGAAGGGGGCACGGGGACCCCTGCACTTGTTCTCCACCAGCCTTTTCATGGCAGTGGTACCACCATGAAAAGGCTGCAAAGGAAATAGGCTGTAATCAGCAGGGTGCTGCTAACTTCAGCACCGCCCTGACTGATTACAACATGCACCGCCGTCAGCTCATCAGCATAGGGGATCCTGGCGGGGATGGCAGTAGGTTGGCGGGTCTGCCCGCCAACCTCGTTATGTGTTGGTCAGACTACCACAACTGCGGTGGTCCAACCGCCACCATGAGTCTGGTGGTCTGTTGACAGTCAGACCCGTAAAAAGGTCCTAAGACTTCAAACAGGGTGGCTGTCAACCCTCCATAGATTTCCATGAGCTTACTGCTACCTTTAAAAAGAACTGTAAATATCGAAGGGCATCCTGGCACTTCCGAAATAGCACCAACTTTAAAATAGCCTTTAAGTAAAACAGGAAGAAGGGTGTATAAAATATTTAAAAAAAAAAAATTAATCAATGACTGTAAAGACCGCCATTCACGAGGGAAAGCTGAACTTTATTACCACAGACACTCTGACCCTCCCAGAAACACAAGAGCCTCCAAACAGTCCTTGCTCTAAAAAGAAAAAGGAGTGATCTTTCCTACCCGGACAAGAACAAGACTCTCCTGAGGGCAAAATTCTAATATAATCATGTATGGACCTTTTGGTGTTTTCCACATTTAGCCTCAGCGATCCATTAAGTTCCTGGAACCGACACTTGACTACATGTTTATCACTTTTAACCAAAATGGTGGGTGAATCAAACATGCCAGATAAGCCTAGAGTATTTAAATTGTTTTGAACAAAATGCAGCTAAGGGATTCATAAACCCTTCTCCAAACTGATGCAATCCAAAATGATATCCCTCTTCAGACAGTACTACTTATTAGCCCAAATCTTAACCAGCAACAAAAAGGGGCCAGCTTTACTCACTTTGGAATATATTGTAAACCAACCTTCAAGTGAGTAACATAATGGGAGGGAGTGGGGCCCTTTACTTATCCTATTATCTGGTTTTCCTCAGTCTTTAAGCAAAGGGCATTAGAATATCGCCAAACTCAGGCCATGTAACAAGCAGCAGGAACAGACTGAAATTTATATATATTAATTTGAGGAACTATAGTTACCTTTCACTCCATTTGTGGGTGATTTGAAATGGTTCCTCCTGACCTGCTAAGTTTTAAACCAGAGTTTCCAATCTGTGAATGCCAACAAGCAGAGGTGTCAAAGACAACTCACAGGTAGCAAAAGCTATTCACAGGTTATTAATTGTTAATTTAAAAGCATTTCTCCATCCAGGGCCAGAAGCATGATGTGTGACTTCCCACAATTAGTGACAAAATCAAGCTTACTTAGTCTGCAAAGGACACCATCAAGATTCAAGCAAGGACCCTCACTCTAGTCAGGGTAAAAGAGAATCACCCATAGCTAACCCCTGCTTACCCCCTTGAAAGCTTGGCAGAGCAGTAGGCTTAACTTCAGAGTGCTAGGTGTAAATTATTTGTACCATCCACTCAGTAACTTAATGAAAACACTACAAAATGACACAACACCAGTTTAGAAAAACAGGAAATATTTATCTAAACAAAACAAGACCAAAATGACAAAAATCCACAATATACAAGTCAAGTTATCAATTAAAAATCAAAAAGAGAATTTAAGTAATTTCAAACAAACACTAACGCTGTTAGCGTGAAAATGTACCTTGGGTGCATCAAAAATAACCCTGCACAGATGAGTGTGCGTTAAAAAGGGCTTGCGATGCATCAATTCCATTCACGAGCGGGACCTTGCGTCGTTTCTCATTTCGCCAGGTCGGGTGTGCCATTTCTTCTCTCCTCAGGAGAGAGATGTGTCAATTCGGTCAGCACTCTCGGGTCCGGGCAGGCCTTGCGTTATTTTTACACGCCCAGCAGAGATTGAGTCGGAAATCCAGCCGAACGATGATCCGAAAATCACGCAGCGTGGGTTGCGATCTCCCAGCCTCCGTCAACGATGCTGCACGTCATTTCTCCTGCTCCGTGTGTCGATTCTTCGGTCACGTTTCCGGCGAGGGTCGATTTTCAGCTGCAGAGCCGGCAGCACGTCATTTCTTCAGCTGCAGATCAGAGTTGCGTCGATCTTTTCCCTTCACAGCGTTCTGTGCGTGGATTTCTTTTTCTTTAGGCTGCCAGCTTCTCCTTTCAGGTTCCCAGGAACTGGAGGGTCACCACAGGACAGATTAGAAGTCTCACCAGAGACCCCAGGTGCTGTCAGAGAGAAGTCTTTGCTGTCCCTGAGACTTCAAACAACAGGAGGCAAGCTCTAAATCAAGCCCTTGGAGATTTCTTCTCAAGATGGAAGGCACACAAAGTCCAGACTTTGCCCTCTTAATCTGGCAGAAGCAGCAACTGCAGGATAGCTCCACAAAGCACAGTCACAGGCAGGGCAGCTCTTCTTCCTCAGCTCTTCAGCTCTTCTCCAGGCAGAGGTTCCTCTTGTTTCCAGAAGTGTTTCTAAAGTCTGTGGTTTTGGGTGCCCTTCGTATACCCAATATCTCCTTTAAAGTAGGATTCCTTTAAAGTAAAGTCTCTTTTGAATCTAAAATCCTGCCTTGCCCAGGCCAGGCCCCAGACACTCACCATGGGGTTGGAGACTGCATTGCGTGAGGGCAGGCACAACCCTTTCAGGTGTGATTGACCACTTCTCCACTCCCTCCTAGCACAGATGGCTCATCAGGATATGCAGGCTACACCCCAGCTCCCTTTGTGTCACTGTCTAGTGTGAGGTGCAACCAGCCCAACTGTCAAACAGACCCAGACAGGGAATCCACAAACGGGCAGAGTCACAGAAATGGTATAAGCAAGAAAATGCTCACTTCCTAAAAGTGGTATTTTCAAACACACAGTCTTAAAATCAACTTTACTAAAAGATGTATTTTTAAATTGTGAGCTCAGAGACCCCAAACTCCACATGTCCATTCGCTCCCAAAGGGAATCTACACTTTAATCAGATTTAAAGGTAGCCCCCATGTTAACCTATGAGAGGGACAGGCCTTGCAACACTGAAAAACAAATTTAGCAATATTTCGCTGTCAGGAGATATAAAACACATTACTATAAGTCCTGTCTTACCCATACATGGCACCCTGCCCTTGGGGCAACCTAGGGCCTACCTTAGGGGTGTCTGACATGTAAGAAAAGGGAAGGATTAGGCCTGGCAAGTGGGTACACTTGTCAAGTTGAATTTACAGTTAAAACTGCACACACATGGACACTGCAGTGGCAGGTCTGAGGCATGATTACAGCTCTACTTATGTGGGTGGCACAACCAGTGCTGCAGGCCCACTAGAAGCATTTGATTTACATGCCCTGGCACCTCTAGTGCACTTTAATTGGGACTTACTAGTAAATTGAATATGCCAATCATGGATAAACCAATTACATACACATTTTGTAAAGAAGCACTTGCACTATAGCACTGGTTAGCAGTGGTAAAGTGTCCAGAGTAACAAAAACAGTAAAATCTGAGTCCAGCACACATCAACAACCTGGGGAACAGAGGCAGAAAGTTAAGGGAGACCACGCCAAGGATGAAAAGTCTAACAGTAACACAGAACATAACATGTAACTGCTGGCAAAAAGGGACTCTGATTGTTAATATATATAATTAACAACAGCGGGGCTAGGGTATAACCCTGGCGTACCCTCTATCAAAAGGGAAGGAGTCGGTCAGCTCACCCATCTTACCAAATGGAACATTAGCTTCATGTAAAGAGAACAAAAGGTTAACTAAAGTCTTATCCACCCTCATCTCTAACAACATAAATCAGAGCTTGGCATGGTTTACACAGTCGAACTTTGGTGAGAGGTCCATGAAGGCCAGGTACAAGGAGCACTTCCGGTGATAGTGTACCTTCCAATGACCAAATGTAGATTTAAACATTGCTTGACTGTACCCAGAACAGTGTGTAAGCGATATTGATGAGGACAACATATGTTATTTTGTTGTATCCAGGGCCACAAATGATTAAAAATGATCCTACACAAAATCTTCAATGTACTATCAAGGAGCAAAATAGGTAGATGACATTTAGGGGACATACAATCCCATTTTTTAAATATAGGGGGCATTGTTGAAACAATTTTAATAGTCACTAAAAGTCCAATTCAATTGTGAAGTCAGACGGTATTAAACAACACCCGGTCTATTCTGAGCCCTGAATGAGGTGTGAACTTCCTTACAGGAGCTAAACAATAGGTTGACCTGAATGGGCAGAGATGACTCCTCCAAGCTAGGCAGAATATTCTTGGTGGGGGCTAGGGCCATTCTGCTTGCACAACAGTGACAAATCATGCCTGACAGGTATGTAACACTTTGTACACTTTAAAGGGCAAAATCAGAATACTAGGACCATTCCTGGGTATTCCCTGCCTCGGTGCTATAGGACCCACCTTTATCCCACCAGACGTCTGTCTCCTAGTTTATTGTGGGTGCAGGGCCTGATTCAAACTGAATTTTAGAGTTAGATGTGAGAGGACACCAGCGATTACCATAGTGCATGTCCATCGTTTTAGTGTCACCATCTTTAAATTCCCTGGAACGTAACTTTGTAGACCTGTTTCCAGCAAGACAAACAACATCTCCTGAAAAAGTGAGCATGTTTCTCCCTGGGAACTTTCAGCCCATTGGTTAGGGAGTGCCCAAGAGTCATCCCCATCCACATGCTGGCATGAGTAATAAATGTAGCTCCTCAAAGCAACCCATCATAACACTGTCTAGATCTTCAGAGGAACAGAAGACCACTGCACCCCACTGCCTATCTTTTTGTGCCTCACTGTGACTCCTGTTGTCTCTCAGTTTGTTCCTCATGCTGTTTACTGTCCCTTTTATTCTACCTCATTTAAGCCTCTTACTCATTTTGTCTAGTCTCATCTTGCCTTTTACTGACTCTCTTCTGTCTCTACGCTGTGCCTCTTCTCCTTTATTACATCTCACTTTGTGCCTCTTTTTTGTGTTGTTCCACTCTTTTTTTGCCTTTTACCTTCTCAGTTCTTTTCCTCTCAATCTCTTTTGCTCTTTTTGCTCCCTTTTTTCTTGCTTTTCTCTTTTTGCTTTACATTCTCCCCTTATGTGCCCCTCTAACTTTTCCCACCCTTTCCTTTCCCACCCTTTCCTTTCTAGTGCTGCTAGCCCCACCCACCACTCTCTCTTTCCCCTCCCAGAATCCTTCTTTATAGTCTCTGCAGCACAGAGATGCCACTAACATGAACAGCGGGCAGACCACTGGTGCTGTAAAGGTATACCAAAGGCAAGCTTGTTTGCGCACATCCATGCCTCAATGACCCCTAGATTCAGAGCCCCTGTTCTACCGTCTGCTGACCTTAGCATAAAATTCTACAAACTGGCACTTAGGACTAACCATCAGCACCTCAAAACCACCAAGCACCAGCAACTAACTCTCACCAAACTGACAGACAAGGGCTGCAACACACTAAAGGAATCTTTACCATCATGAAGGGATTCATGTCCCCATTTCCCAGTTCCATGGCCCACACATCATACCTGGATGTCTGCACTCAACTCTCCCAATACTTCACCAAAAAATTGAATACCACCTACAACAACGTCGTCCCCCAACCAGAGCTCCCCACTCTCCAAGTCTTCTACTCCGATGACAGCAACACCACGGAAAATGCACTGACCTGCTGGCAAGCTATTACCACAATAGAAGCCACTAACACCAAGCACTCCATTCACTCAGGCTCCGCAATGTATGCTTGCCTTTGCCACATTTTCACCATAGTTCCTGACCCCATCTGTGGAGCCCTAACATATTCTCTAATGCCAACTTCCTGGACTCCTGGATACATGCCACTATCCTGCCACTCCTCAAGAAACTTTCAGAGAACTCCCTGACCACAGCCAACAACAGATCCATCCTCCCCATCCCCTGCCTAGCCAAGGTCCTGGAGAAGTTCATCAATGGCCTTCTCCCCCACTGCCTGATACTTCCTCTCGCTAACCTACCCCTCATCCACATCTCCTGCGTCTGCCAGGCCAAAACCAGAGGTTGAGCTGCCTGCTTCTACTTCATCCCTAGCACATTAGAGCCACTAGATCCATCTTAGAATTTTGCAAGAAACTGAAAACTTGGCTCTTCAAAAAGGCCCCTATAAAGGCCATCACTTCCCCCTTCATGGGCTCCAGGATAAACTCCCAATGATATGTGCACCTTACAAATAGAAATAGCATCAAGTGCCCTCTAGTACCAGAGAACCAAAATCAGCAGTAAACCTACAGTTCATAGTGCTTGGTCTCCTTAATTCTTTGCGTTTTTTAACCAAGCATTTGCCTGCTTTACTGTCATGCATTTCTGCTTCCATTTCGATTTACTATGAACGTCAAAAGCAAAAATGTCTGGCATATCAAAGGGATTTCAATACCATTATGCAATAGGTAACCAGACATTTATCACGATTGGCCACCGTCTGTCAAGGATAGATACCATTATGCCAGGGATAGCCATACTGTTGTCATGAATTGTCACACTATACCAAGGATATGGCACTAGAATGGTAGGGTTGACAAGAGGGTTGTCATTATGATAACATGCATTGCTTGATTGCAGCAAAGAAAGTCCACAGTATCATAGGGATGAGCCACAGTGATGCCAGGGATAAAAAAATGTTGCAAAGAATGCACACGGTGTCCTAGGGCTGGGTCACCATAATGTAAGTGATTTTACAGTTCGTTTGGCATGTATAAAGCTTTACTTGCGGTCATCTTGGTGCTGAAACGCCTAGGATTCCTATAGACACTAAAACAAACCATTGTATAAAAGCTGCAAACAGAAGATCCATGTCTTTATTTTTCTTCTAAATGTCTTCTAAATGGCATTAATGACCTTCCACAGTCTTACCGCCACCTCTGAGAAAGATCAACCATGCAAAGTCCTTTGACAAGAGCTGGGTACATTAACTAACACGACCTTCTCAGAGAACAAGTTGCACTAAGGAATAATAAAAGAAAATCTTTAGGTGAAAGAGGTAGGTCTGTTTTCACACAACTCTTTCTGGTCTCAACAGAGTGCTTTAGAACTGATATTTTGGTGAACCGGGACCCAATAAAGTTTGGCTAAATCCGGGATTTTGGATACATGTTGCCTAACATTTAGGATCAAAGTGGCAGGCGCATTTTGCACCAATTTAAGTGTATTTATCAACTTAGCCAGGCAGGACAACATTGGTTGCATTGCCATAGTTCAGCCTCAGATATAGGTAATCATTCATATTCCGTCCATGTGGTTGATAAGAAGGTGAATAATCCATTTAAGAACATAACTGAAATGATCTGTTCTTCCACTTGGCTCTGGTGTGGGTAGCAGGCCTAAAGAGGAGGGCCAGAAAGCATGGTTCTGCACCGTGTTTTTGGGAATGGCAAGAGGAGGTCTTTCGCTCATATCCAGAATGACGCAAAAAATCTCCAACAAGATTACAAGGATGGAACACTATTATTTCAGAGATAGTCATACACCACCAGGGATGTCACTATACAAGAAGGACAGGCTAGTATTATGCCAGTGAGTCTCACGAAGAATGGCCACAAAATGACATTTACTCCATGAAGAACTACTTTATGCCAAAGTCGACCACTATTATGATGTGAATAACCAGAACATCACTTGAAATAGCCACTAAATCTCAGGTATATTCCATTTTATCACTCTTTGCCAAAACTTCTTTGCCAACACTATACCAAGCATACCCCATCCCTCTCGTCCTTGCATAAACACACCCATTCAGTCACTCACATCCAGTCACATGTTCATATACTCACATACGCACATGCGCATACATGCACTGACTTTACATTCTCTACGGACTAAGCTTTCTAGGCCTGGCTGAAATGTAATGACTCATAAACTGACTTTCCTGAGGTCTGGGGATCAGCGAGAATAATCATGCAGCAGGTACAGATAGAATCTGTTAGTTTAAGCTTAGCTCACTCAATCAATCAATCAATCAGGAATTTGTACAGCGCACTACTCACCTGTGAGGGTCTCAAGGTGCTGAGGAGGGGGAGGAGTGGGGGAAGTGCTGCTACTGCTCGAACAGTCAGGTCTTGAGAAGTTTCCTGAAGGTAAGGAGGTCTTTGGTCTGGCGCAGGTGGGTGGGAAGAGTGTTCCACATTTTGGCGGCACTGTGCGAGAATGATCTAATGCCGGTTGTAGTTCTGCGGACATGTGGGACGGTTGCAAGGGCGAGGTCGGCAGAGCGGAGATGCCGGGTCGGGGTGTAGCAGGAGAGCCATCTGCCAGTGCAGGTTTCTCAGGTGTTCTGTGATGTGGCTGTGGCGGGGATGTCCAGGGTGAGGCGAGCGGAGGCGTTCTGGATGGGTTGCAGCCTCTTCTTGAGCTTGGTCGTGGTTCCTGCTTAGAGGGCATTGCCGTAGTCCAGTTTGCTGCTTACGAGGGCTTGGGTGACTGTTCTTCTGGTTTCGGTAGTTATCCATTTGAAGAACTTTCAGAGCATGCAGCGGGTGTTGAAGCAGGAGGAGGAGATGGCGTTGACCTGCTGGGTCATGGATAATGAGGTGCCCAAGATGGATCCTAGGTTGCATGCATAGTTTATGGGAGTCAGAGCGGCTCCGAGAGTGTCAGGCCCCCAGGAGTCATCCCATGCGGAGGGGGTGGAGCTGAAGATGAGGACTTCCCTCTTGTCGGAATTGAGTTTGAGGCAGCTGCTCTTCATCCATTCGGCAATAGCCTTTATTCCTTTGTGGAGGTTGGTCTTGGCGGAGTCCTTGGTGAGGGAGAGGATCAGCTGGGTGTCATCGGAGAATGAGATGATGTTGTGGGATCGGGCAAAGTTAGCCATTCATCAAAGAACAAGGTGTAGTCTTGGCCTGCGTGAAGGCTGGAGCTTGCACTGCCACACACTAAGATGAAGCAACAGACTAGCATTGAGTGCTCACAGTAAATAGAAGGTATATGGCTCACCCTCACCTTGTCAACATGCAGAGCAAGAATTGAAGGGGTAGAGTTCATTAAATGGTGAACTCTACAGAAGGCTGTACCCAGTTACCATTAGGATTTGGTAACTGGGTGCAGGGTTTGGGCAAGGCCACATCATATCCAGTTGTGAGATCTATTTAAACCAAAATTGGAGTCATTTAGCAACGGTCAATGAGATGTGGGCTGGTGTCAATAAATACAACAGTTTCAGACAAAATCCTTGCTTCTCAATACCACAATGGTAGGGAAATAATGGTAAGTGGGACTGTGTCCTGGCTGGTCAACAATTGCAAGAAACCCTAGAAATAGCAGGGTAGGCTATACACCAATATTTCATCTCCCTATGATATTTTCTGACATCAGTTCATTCTCATTTTATCCCCACTTGACGTGAACAAAAGAACAGGTTGCATTAATCTAAAGAACTTCTTCATCTATCTATTATGATTTTGGACTACAGAAATTCAAGTGATAGTGAAATTATTGGTTACATCTTACATAATTCCATTACCAATGCATCAAAGATATTGTTTGTGATGTAACATGTGACGTTCTGAACCACTTATTTGTCATGGATGTGCACTTTTAATTGTAAGGGCATGTTTATATTTTGCCTGACTATACTATTGATAAGTTACTGAACGTATGGCTTCATCTGAGGACCGCCACACTAACACTGACAGTCAGACCGACTCAACGTTCGTGGTCCGACCGCCCAATTACAACCCTGGTGGGTGGATGCGCCAGAGGACCGCTGTCCCCACCGGGAACATGGTTCCCAACAGCATGACGGCATTTGGGCTTGTAATCAGCCAGGGCAGTGGTGAGCTCAGCACCACCTGGCTGATTACAACCCCTCTTTCTGACAGCTTTTCATGGTAGGGACCCCACCATGAAAAGGCTGGTGGAAAGCTAGTGCCAGGGAGCCACAGGGGGGGGCCTGCACTTCCAATGCTTATAGCATGGGCAGTGCAGGGGCCCCCTGCCCAGCACAGTTGGAATGTGCATTGTCTGTTTTACTGACAGTATGCATTCCGAGGGTGTTGAGTGTTAGGATATTGGCCTCAGCTCCCTTAAAGGAGTCAAGACCAATATCCTAACACTGTTCCACCAATCAGCCTAGCGGGAACGCGTATAACAATGTTCGCGCCGGGCAGCCCGGTGGCATCCTCCCTGTGGGTTTGGCGGTCCCGTGGTAGGACTGCCAAACTCATAATGAGGCCCATAGTGATTGAACATGAGGTACCTTGATGTAATTTTGCTCGCTTCTTGAGTTTTGTTAGAATAAACTTGGTCAAGTGACTAAGGGCCTCACCCCACGGGTTTGGTGGTCTGACTGTCGGACAGCAAAACCTGCAAGGGTGAGGCAGCCGTCATACCGGCAGCCTCACCCCCGTCGTATTATGATTTTTCCACTGGGTTGGCCGATGGAAACATTGTATTACGTTTCTGCCAGTCAGCCCAGCAGAAACAATGCTGTTTCACACCAGCACCCTCGCAGAGCAGACAGTGCGCATTCCGAGGGTGCTGGCAGGGGGAATGGTCATGGGCAGTGCACAGGTCCCCCTGTTGCCCCCAGCACTGGCTTTCTGCCAGTCTTTCCATGGCTGTGTGGAAAGGCTGGTGGAAAGTGGAGTCGTGATCAGCACTGTGGCACGGTGGCACCATGGGCATCAACGCTGGCCACGACCCTGACCACCGCCAACCCTTCGAGATCAATGACCCTGCCTGTAGCTGCCATTCCCTGGTGGTTCAACTGCCAAAGTTTTAGTCTGGGGGTCAGACCATCAGAATACGTAAATGAGTCCAAAGGACATAAGAAGCTACCTAAGTGGAAGCATGCCTCATTTCAAAAAGCTTTGTTTTCATTCTTACATCGCTTGCAGATGTACTTTTTTGCTAAATCTGATTAAAGTGTTTTCGAAACTGTTTGAGTGCAGGAGACGAGTTATCTGCGGTATTATCCCTCAATACCCCATTTATGCAGACAATAGATAATAAGGAAGGAGGTTCCGTTGGGGGTCCCCCCCAGGTTATCATCTTCATAATTCAGGCATTTTAATAAAAAACAGCTTGGAGTATGCGAAAAAATCATGCTTGGCCTGAAACGCTTGATTAAACATTATGAAATGATGTAAACGTAGCCAGTTTTGTTGGCCTTTAAGGGGTTATAGCCAATGCTGATTTATTTGAATTACTCAGCCAATGTTAACCAAACATTATCTTCCATTTAACATTTAAGTAGTATTCGCATAATTAGTAACTCGATCTAATTACATCGTGCGAGTTTTTGTGCAAATCCTCGTCCGAGTGGTTTTGTGAAATATATTTGCATATATCACGTTCTCTTTTCCCCTTTGGAGCCAATAGGAATCAGGGCTTTTTTGGTTTTATTTAACTCCGGGGGCTGTCAAATTTTTTTCTTCTGGGTAGTCTAATATATTGCAATAGGCTTCAGTATGTGAGAAATATATACCGGCACAGAATTGTTTTCTAGAAATGACTCAAACAAAAAAAAACAATCAAGACTTATATGAGCTTTCTTTCACATCGCCAAGTCAAAACAAAGTATAGGATTCCTTATCCACTCTGAGAAAAAATGTATTTAATCCGTTTTTTTGTGAAGTATATCATATTCAGAGAAGAGTGTGTTTTGGCGGCGTCAACAGTATGGGCTGAAATATAAATATATTTTGTTAGAAACAGTGTATGGCTAAGCTAGGGTCGTGTGTTTCTTGATCATTTTCAGCCAGACTTTCACAGTTCTTTCTCACAAATAGAAAATATTTTTTTTATAGGCTGAGACAATATCAGCTCACTAAGGCCTTGATCACATGTGCCTCCAAATACCAGGAATTGTGTATCATACCGTTAAATATCAATACCCTTCTGTTCTGGCTTTAATGGGTGCGACATATAACACTTATCACAAGTGTATCTCTTTGTAATGACAAAGAACATACAAATATTGGTGTTTTTTTTTTAAAAAATCAGCAAGCTGCACTATTCATTAGGCGCTTTTGAATTTTTAAATATACACAGGTTTGACCTTATAAAATTTATTTGTGCAAAACTCTAGAACAGTGGTTCTTAATCTATGCTCCAGGGACCCCCGGAGGCCCGCAACCCCAGTCAGGGGTCCTCGACTGCATAGGAAATTATAAATATCGATAGATTAATAAAGTATATATAAATAAAAATCAAAACGTGCATTTACAAATTTTAAACTGTTAGAGAAATGCCCTGTAAACGTGAAGGAGTTTGAAACTGGAGGGTAAACATTGTTAGTCTTTAGATTGACTTTTTGGTACAGTGCAAGTGCAACGAACAGAATATAGTAAAGACGATTAGTGGCCTCAAGTAAATCAAGAACATTTCCAATCGATCATCCTATTAAAATTATGATTTTTTTATGTTTGTGAATAAAATAAAATATTTCATTGTTTGTCAATTTGTTTGATGAATAATTGTTTCCGTATTTTTGTGTATTTTTTTATTGCTCAAGTCATCAAAAATGCTTTGGTAGGAGTCCTCAGCTTTCACTAATGACTCAGTGTGGGGTCCCCTGACACAAACAATAATTTAGTGTGGGGGTTCCCGGACTCCAGTGATGATTCAGTGGGGGTCCACATAGGTCAAACGTTTAAGAAGCTACTCTTTAGAGTTTTCAGACAACTCTGACTCAGTGCTAATTGTGCAACCAGAGGCTTTCATGGGTGTTACAATTTAGCACTCGGATGAATGGATGGATGGACAGATGATGAATGGACAGATGGGGAACTGTGAAAGGATGGATAGATGAATATGGAGATGGATGAATGAATGGAACTTTCCTAAGGAGGGTCAGCCTTGCAAAATGAATGTCAGACCACTGTGAAGATTCTTGGAAACAGCTCTTTCCCCACTTCCCTATACGGGATCAATTTCACAAGCTGAGTAAGGATGACTGACTATGTATAGATCATGGTAACAGCAGCAGCACACCAGCCCAGCCTCAGGCAAGTGAGTGGGTGAATAGGGCAGGATGCCAACAACAAGCCGATCAGTAGAATTGCAAGAGTTACCACTAGTACGCTATCACAAGGTTAAACAGTTTTTAGTTTGGAGATTGTGGCCTTGTTGATTAGTTACCTTAAAAGTCAAGTGACCCTCTTCTACCCAGTGCTAGGTAGAAGGGGTCGCAGAATGGCTAATTGCACCTATTGACTGGAGGAATGCGTAGTTGACCAAATGTTGATGTCACATTTGTCTATGTACTTGGTTATTGTTTGTCAATTCTGCCCATCAAAAAAGCAATAATACAGAATCACTTGGGAAAAAAGGAGGTTCAGATTTACTTGCTTGGCATAGTTAGTATGATCAGAGTTATGAGTGTGGGCACTTTACATTTTTTGGTACTTCCTTGCCACTCATCATTAAGAACTAAGGGTCTGAGTCACAAATGGTCCAGTAGATTAGCTATACTAGAATAACTGCTAATTTTGGAGAAAATTTCCAATGTTTATGGACTTTTCAGAGAGTTTCAGGAGTAGTTATGGACAGACATATTTTCTAGGATTACTGACGTGCAACCTTTAGGCATGTAGAATTTTTATTGGGTTGCAATTGCTAGCGCAGGTGTTTTAATAAAAATTAATAATGAGTGTTTATGTATTCCGAATAAGTGATTTGTGAAGGAAATATAATAACATAGAAAAATAGTACACGCATTTGAAAATGTGATTACAGAAACAATTGAGATGAAAGACATGTTCCATTTTGTGTTCAGATTTGTGGAAGGACCTGAAATTAGCCAGATGATTGAGTCATTTGATTTGCTGGCAAGCAAAGCCGCTTGATGAGGTGTTGCAGTATGCGAAATGCTGTAGTGATGAGATTGAGTTGAAGCAGAAAAAGTTGAAACAGAAGGTCATGGTGATGCAGACTAAAGCAGCTCAAACAGGGGTGCAAGGGAATTTTTCACAACAGTTACCACAGCAGCAAAGGGGGAACATGATGTTTCATCCTCAGATGAGAGGTAGAGGTCGTGGAGGAAATATGACTCGTGGTCCAGACTTGAGTACCGCAGTGGTTCAGAATGATGTGCAGGGAATGAAAAAAGTATTGCCATGTCACGTTTGCTGAGCCGTTGGACATTGGAAACGGGAGTGTCTGATGATGGTGCAGGAAGGTGTCGTTCAGCAGAGTAATTACATCAATTAATTCCAGAATGTGAGAGGACTGAGAGGTCCTGATCCAAATTTTCTGTATAATGTGGATCAAATGCAGAATTTTCAACCCATGAAGGAGGTGCAAATGCCACTTGTACAAATGGCACAGTTGCAGCCAATATAACAGCAGGTTCCCATGGTACCTAGACAGAAAACTCAAATACCTCAAGCCCCGATGGAACAGCAACAGATGTTGCTTTCTCAACAGGTCACAGGTCAGAGGCTTAACCAAAGTAGTAACACAGTGCACCGATTCCCATTACACAGTGAGAATGGAATAAATGATGGGGAGCCATGTGTGCTTGCAACTTCCTTAGAAGTAGATCAAAGAGGTCTCTATGTGAAGGATATTCATGCTTCACAGAGTTTCATTCTTGGTTGACACGGGAGCTACACGCTCTACAGTGAGAAGTGCAGAAGTTCCAAATTTGCCCCTTTTAGGTAGAACAGTTCAGGTTGTGGGAGTAGCAAACCAGTATTTAACAATCCCAATTACAGACCAGTTCAAGTTGAGATTGGCGACATTCAGAGATTGCACAATTTGTAGTTTGCGATTCAAGTCCGGTATCCCTACTGGGAAGAGACTTGCTGTGTAAAACGAAGTGTTCGATAACTTGTTCAAATGAGGGGATTGAGATCCAGATGAATAGTGATGATGAAGATGACTAAGCTCCAGAGACAGAAGGTGAAACTACAAATGAGGAATACCCTCTGATTGAATTCTTCCTGATGTTCACAGTGAAAGAGCTTCATCCTGATTTGCAAGGAACGGTTAAGGAGAAAGTGTGGGATTTGACAGGAAAATAAGTAGGTTTAATAAAGGGAGTTGAGGCAGTTAAAGTTACTGTGAAGCTAAATGCAGTTTTCCCTCAACTTCCACTGTAACACATGCCACAAGATGTCCTTATGAGGGTAGCTCAGATAATTGCAGACTTTGTAAAGCAAGAGGTTCTGAAGGAAGTATTGAGTAGTCCATGAAATTCACCGATAATTGGTTTATAAAAGCTCTGTGGGAAAGTTCGAATAGTTCAGGATTTGAGAAAAATAAATGAGATTGTGGTCAAATGTTGTCCTATGGTGCCAAATCCAGCTGTGATAATGTTCCAGATTCCATGTGATGGTGAGTGGTTCACCGTCATCGATTTGTCACAAGCTTTTTTTCCGTGCCTGTTCATGAGGATAGTCAATTTCTCTTTTGTTTAAAATTCCTGGATTGAGTTTATTGCTGGAGCAGAATTCCTCAAGGGATTTCAGAATCACCTTCCATATTCAATCAGATCTTGAAAAAGAATTTGGAGTCGTTGGAATTGGCTTTCAAATCGAGCTTGATGCAGTACACGGATGACATGCTGATTGTGTCCAAAACAAGGAATGAGTGCAAGTATGATACATTTGCCCTGTTGAACCATTTGGGAAAGAATGGTCACAAAGTGTATCTGCTTAAATTGCAGTTCTGTCAGAACGTAGTGAAATATTTGTGTCATCAGATTGAGAAGGGATCAAGAAAGAGACCTAGAGAAAGGATCACAGCCATATTGCAGATAAATCCCCTGACCACACAGAGAGATGTCAGGATGTCTTTAGGGATGGTAGGCTATTGTCGCCAATGGATTCCAAATTTTTCAGTCATTTCGAGACCATTGCAGAAGCTGACTCATAAGGAAGTCACTGATCCAATAGTGTTAGACCAGGCTGGAATGTAAGCATTCAGTGAATTGAGAGAGAGGCCGTGCAAGACTTCAGCGTGGGCATGCCTGATTACACGAAACCTTTCACATTGTTTTGCCATGACCGTGATGCATGTTCTTTGTCTGTCTTGATACAGGTCCTTGGAGGTGTAAATTGTCCAGTAGCATATTTTTCAGCTACTTTGGATCCAGTTGTTGCAGCCTTACCGGGTTGCTTGCGCGCAGTTGAAGAAGTTGGTCAGAGTCTAACATAGTGTGAAGGCATTGTGATGGGATATCCCCTGATTGTAATGGTCCCTCACTCTATTGAGATTTTACTGACAGGGATGAAAACCCAATATTTGACTGGTGCGCACTTGTGAGCAGGAGGAGGGGCCAGCCGCCACACGTCAGGGCAAGGAGCCCTTTAAAAACATTGTCGCGCTCCCGCTGCCGCGGGTAGCGCACTTGTGAGCAGGAGGAGGGGCCAGCCGCCACACGTCAGGGCAAGGAGCCCTTTAAAAACATTGTCGCGCTCCCGCTGCCGCGGGTAGCGCACTTGTGAGCAGGAGGAGGGGCCAGCCGCCACACGTCAGGGCAAGTAGCCCTTTAAAAACATTGTCGCGCTCCCGCTGCGCGGGACGCGCGCGGGCGGCGCCCGGGCGAAGCCCGGGCCAAGGGCGGGCCCGTCCTTGCCCGTCATTGCCAGGAAGAGCCAGGGCAAGGCCACCCCCCTAATAATTTGAACGAGGTAGGCTCAAATGTGATGCCCCTTAAAAGCAGTGCGCCTGGGTCTATTTAAGTACAAACAATCTTACCCATATCGCACTACCTCCCAATTAGGGCCTATCGGCTTCTGGAATTTATTACCCAAGGTATTCATAACTCCCCCTTCGCGCACTAGTTATAAACGTCTTTGAGGCAAATAGCTTACCAAGATGGGGAAAAGGAAAGCTACCAGTAATCCTACTGAGCAGGGAAGGGCAAAAAGAGCACCTCGACACGCGGCCGAAAATTGTACGCTCACCCAAATTGACGATCTTATAGAGGAAGTGGAGAGTTTGCTAGCCACGAAACCCTCAAAATCTCGTAGGAAAGATGCTTCTTCCTCCTCTAATGTCATAAAATCTTTCTTCGCTCCTGTACACAGAGATTCGCAGATATCTATACCCCAAGGCACCAGCACAGAACTTAGGAAGTTAGAAATTTTAAAGAATCCAACAGAGAGCCCTAACTTAAATTTGCCTAACCAGCAAGATGGTGTATCCCCCCTGCCAAACTGCAATAACCGTTTCTTACCCCTTGTCCTACCATCGCCAGCTGAATTAGAGAGAACCATCTCAAGGGAAATTGAGAAACCAGTCCCAGTCATAGCCACTCAAGATGAACATCTAGCTGTCTTCCAGCTAGTACAGATAAGAGATGAAATTTTAAGCCTTAGAGAGCATCTTACATCTTTTACTCATATGATATATGAGAAGCTGGACGGCATATCTGCAGTAATTGGGGATATAAGGAAGATACCACAAAAATTAGACCTTAATTCCTTACCAAAGTCAGTTGAAATACCGGAAACACCCATCCCACAGAGGCGTAGGCGTCAAAGGGTCTTAATGGTAACACAGACTACTCAGGGGGGCAATAGCGCACCTCCTGCAGCGTGTGTTCGTAATAACTACAATCCACCCTTGAACACAGGGAATAATTGGAAGGTGCACAGAGAAAGACACCTAGATACAAGCTCCAAATGCCCCTTGGGAAATAACCTCCAATGCCAGACTAGACATAACGTCTATGATATTTACATAACAAACGTCCCGAAGCTAAGTAAAGATCAATTTGAGCAAGGGGATTCCCTTAAAAATAAAGTTATACATTGGATAAGAAGGACAAAGAAGTGTAGATCCATTATAAGGGACGATATAGTCATTGCACAGAGACTTATAAAAATAGGTTCAACATCAGATCTCATAGGGATAAAATTGACCAGTCAGAATCTAGTTAAGGGCCTTTTGGCACTTGAGGAAAGAATGAGACCGGGCACCTCCTCCCAAATGACACTTGTTCACAAACTTCCGCAATCATTGACAAACTGGTCTCCACAAGAGATAAATAGTACTATAATGGCCCAATATTTTTGCCCGCAGAGAAGGGATCGAAAGCAAACCCATACTTCAGACATAGATTGACACGAAGTCTCTGCCGTTGAAGTTCCTGCCGTTGAAGTTGGGAGCAATGGCATACCCAATCCCGACTCTTATACTACAAAAAATGACTTACCTAATATCCTGGGAGCAGAGCCTAAAACTTATTGTAGTGGCTCGCCAAAGGGAAAGTCCCAGCAAGAAATATTTTGTACATATGAGACTAGGGAAAATCTACCAGAAAATGGGCATGACCATGACCCACCGATTAAGATTCTATCCTGGAATGTGGCAGGCCTGACTCAGAAAATAGCTAATCCTGACTGGTGCAGACTTATAGATCAACACCACATCATTTTATTACAGGAGACCTGGGCGCCATCTGTAGTAAATAGAGAAGGCTATTGGACCTTCCAGAAGGCTGCATTACCATCACCATCAGGTAGGGCTTCAGGCGGCCTGATAATTTGGTTAAAACACGACTTGTTCCCAAAAGTTAAAGAGATAGTATCCCCTTTGAGGGATTTATTAGCCGTTGCAGTTGAAATTAGTACTGTTAAAGGTCTTGTTAACATAATAATTGTAAATTTATATATTAGACCTGGCACCCAAAGGACCCAGACCATCCAGATGAGTTCAATAGTAGAATTTCTTAACTGCTTACCTATTGGGCGGGGTATAATGGTTGCGGGCGACTTCAATATGCAATTGAACCGCGGAGATGGCAATCAGCAAGAGGGATCCCAGTTCACAGACTCATGGGATAGATCAGGGCCGGTGCAAATTACATCTAAGAAAGAAGGAGGAGCCTTAGACCTACTGGAAGACCTAATAAAAATAAAGGGATTAAGAATAGTAAATGGGAATACCAGATCAGACAATCCGGCGTCACCTACATATAGGAGAGGTGTATATACTAGCCACCTGGACTATGTCTTAGTAAATGACGCCCTCTGGAAATCCCTAACTGACATGATAGTTCTCCCTCGCATTGATAGTGACCATCTAGCCTTAAGTACCTCCTTTTCCACTATCTTATTTAGTTCCAAGACACTATCAACGTGGACTTCAAATAGTGCCCTCATTAGGACCAATGACCGTAAAAATGTGAAATGGGATCGGGTTGAAAGTGATGTAAATTTCCAGCTAGCGATCTATAGAACAGTTGCAACAACACTTTCCCCCCTGAAACATACAAATATCAAATTGGTTGATTTGGTCTATCTTCATAATATCTTGGCCATCCGACTAAAACCACACTTTCAGACGGTAAGGAGGCGGACAGAGACTGTGATTAAAACCTCTAGGTGGTTCTCCAACTCCTGCCGTCAAGCTAAGATACACTTACTGGGAGCACTTAAGGAAAGGAATTTAAGAGAGATAAGGAAGAGCAGGACTGTATACAAAGATGTACTTAAAAATGCAAAAAAAGAATGGGCGAATAGGAATTGGAACAAGATGGTTGTGGCGCTCCAGGAGAAAGATCTTAACCTATTCTGGAAACTAGTGTCAGATAAGAGTAGACCTCAAGAAATGGAAAGTTACCCTGTCATCCAGCCAGAAATTTGGATGACGCACTTTTCAAATATATACAGAAAACCACATACCAATAGCACTATTACACCCCTACTAAAACCTAATGATCCTGTTGGCAATACCCTAACGTGGGGGAGTACAACACCACCCAAATTTGACCTGGACTTATTCTCCATAAAAGAAACAACAGAGGCTCTCCAATCCACACGCAAGGGAAAGGCCCCTGGTCTTGATGGTATCCCAGGAGATTTATATCTTTCTCGTCTGACAACGTGGTCATTGTATCTAAACGCACTTAGTAACGAAATACTGAGGGGGGGAGGACTCCCTACTACATGGCAAGGAGCAGTTATAGTCCCTATTTATAAGAAAGGGCCAAGGGAACAACCTAACAACTATAGACCTATCAGTCTTATTGATGTTAGCCAAAAAATCTTCGCTAAGCAAGTGCTGAACAGATTACAGACATGATAGATGATGCCCAAATTCTCTCAGAATCCCAGGGAGGCTTCAGAAGAGGAGTGAGTACAATAGACCAGGTATTTAGGTTTAACCTCCTCTGCTGGAAATACCTGTCATTCAACAAAAGTCAACTGTATGTAGCTTTTATCGACTTAAAAGCTGCTTTTGACATGGTACCTCGGGATACATTATGGGAAGTTATGGAGAGTTATCAACCCAATAGCGAACTACTAAGACTGATTAGATATCTCCATGAAGGGACTTACGCTCATGTACGTTGGTCAGATAGTGGCGACCTAACGGAAGCCATACCCGTCAATAGAGGGGTTAGGCAGGGCTGCATCTTGGCACCAACACTATTTAACCTCTACATAAACGGTGCTGTGGACCAATTGCTACACTGTAATCATGATGCCCCTAGATTAGCTGGAACCCCAGTCCCTATTTTAATGTTCGCCAATGACTAATTTCAAGAACACCTATGGGCTTGCAAAATGAATTGGACACTTTTTATAATTTTTGCTCTAACAGAGGACTTGAAATTAATTCAACAAAATCTAAGTTTATGGCCTATAACCCACACAAACTATTTAGGGGGAAAATGATGATAGCAGGCCAACCAGTGGAGAGAGTCAGACAATTTGATTATTTGGGGATTAGGTTAAGTGACGACCAACGTTGGTCGGCACAGATTAAGAAGAGTCTGACAACACTTAGGCAAAGGTCTATAGTGATAGCTAAGAAAATAGCTAATACTTGTGAAGGGGAGATAACACCTGCCATCACCGTTTACAAATCAGTGGCAGTAGCGGCCTCAATTTATGGTGCCGAGCTTTGGGGTCATACCAACTCTAGGTGTCTGACCACTGTAGAAAACCGGTTTATTCGAAATTTCCTAAAGTTGCCGATGAGCACCCCTCTCACTCCACTAAGATTTGATTTAGCCCTAAATGAAATACACAATGAAATTGCATTAAGACCCCTAATGTATTGGATTAATCTTTGGTCCTCAGAGGACCGGTCCATTCTCCATAAAGCACTAGATGAATTTCTTGCAAATGACAGCGTATTAAAGATCCCTTGGTTCAGATACATCAGAGATACGTGTAAATTTCTTAAAATGGAGGAGGTGTGGAGTGCTCCCCACAATTTGGCAAAGGGAACAAAGGAACTTGTAAAAAGGTGTTACTGGGAGAGCATTCTGACCCAAATTTGGTTAAAAAATCATGGTAGTATGACTTTGCAGTTCTTAGACCATAAATGTAGTCCCAAGTTCGAGGCCTATATGGATAATGTAAATCCTCCATATACCAAAACACTATTTATTAAATTTAGACTAGGGACTCTTCCGCTTAAGTCAATTACAGCGCAATGGAGACCGGAGGACTGCAATTCAATATACTGCCATCATTGTCAAAAGACAAAAGAGTCACTCGCGCACTTTATGTTTTTCTGCCCTAGATATTTGGTACCTAGGAAAAAGTGGATTGCTCCACTATGTAGGGCTATTGGGATAAGGGAATGGAATACGGCATTACGACTCCTAACAACTGATACAAATGATAAAATAGTTTTTTCTGTGGTGGGATATCTGCGAAGTGCATGGTTACTAAGAACAAAAGAACTATTATAAATGTGTAATTTTAATACATTGGTTCTAGACTATATTCACTTAATACATCAGTTTTTAACCGGATGAACCTAAAACCTAAACGGTCTGGATTTTAGTTTAAAGAATAATGACGATTTGTATGTTTTATAAATATATGACTTCACTACTGTATTTATTTAGGGTTCTTAAAAAAAAAAAGTAAATTATGCAATTTTCTTCTTTTATCTCGGATAACAGAGACAAATGTTAAAATTGGTCACTCAGCGGCAAGGTTCTTGTAAAATACACAGGTGACACGAACTAGAATTCTGATAATCATGTGCTTCTAATGTCCTGATTTTAGATTATATTTAATTAGTTTGATAAAATTTTAATTAATTGAAGTTAAATTTTAACAACCTAATACTTTTATATGTCTTTGAGATTTCGTAAAAACAAAAAATGTTTAAAAATAACGTTGTCTATACATTCTTAAAAATTTTAAAGTGCTATGCTTCTTAATCATGTTATGTCTTGTATTGTTTACTTTTATGGCTTATAGCCGAAATAAAGTTATATATGATGATGATGACTGGTGCGAGGTTGACTAGATATGAAACGAGTTCTAGGGTCACCAAATGTGTAATTGGAAAGATGTACAGTGCTGCACCCGGCAACCTTACTTCCAAATGATAATGTAGAGATTGAGCAAGTGGAAGATGTTGAGCGTGACTGTCTTGAAGTAACTTACTTGTGCACAGAACCGAGACCAGACATTAGAGATACCTGGGTGGAAGAAATTGACCAAATTATCTTTGTTGATGGTTCTTGTCTGAGAGACAATGCAGGGTCACTGAGAGCAGGATATTTTTGTGCACAATTACTGGTATTTTGGAAGTGTCTTCGCTTCGAGGAGTGTATTTTGCCCAAGTAGCGGAACTGGTAGCCTTAATAGCGTGTGCCATGTTTCTGCTCAGCTGAAAGTTACAATCTATACAGATAGCCAGTATGGACTTGGAATAGTCCATGATTTTGTCCAATTGTGGTCACAGAGAGGTTTCATGACCTCTTCTGGTTCACCAGTGAGAAATGATGAGAGAATTAAAGAATTGTTACATGCTATTCAAATGCCTGAAAAAATTGCTGTGGCAAAATGCAGTGCACATCTGAAGTCGCAGGACTTTGTCTTATTGGGGAATGGTTATGCGGATCAAGTAGCAAGGTTTTGCACATTGAACTGTATATCATTCAAAGACAAGTGGGAACTGTTGTCTTAAGAAGATGAAACATGTGCATGCTATGCATTGAAAATAATTGACACTTTGGAAGAATTGAAAGCATTGCAGAATAATGCTGACAGGGAGGAAAAACGTTCTGTGCAAAGACAAGATGAATTGTGGGTTTCAGAAGAGGGTTGATTGGTTCTGCCAAATAGCCTGTTGTCTCAAATGGTGAGGTACTATCATGGTCAAACACATATTGGGAGGGATGCAGTGATTCGATTGTTAAAAAATGATTAGTTCAATCCAAAGTTTAGACAAGTTGCTGAAGCAGTTTGCCCGGGTTGTGTCATTTGGCAACAGTTGAACGCAGGAAAAAGGACAGTGGTTAATTTGAGCCACATTGGAAGAGCGGGAGGTCCATACAGCAGAATGCAGATGGACTTTATTGAGATGCCTGTGTGTGGAGGTTTGAGATATGTGTTGGTGATTGTTTGCGTCTTTAGTCACTGTATTGAAGCTTACCCTACACGAAGAAATGTTAGTCTCATAGTCTCACTGATACTGCATTTCAGGTTTCCGATCTCTTTAGAATCAGATAGGGGAAGTCACTTCAACAGTGAAGTAATTCAATTACTTTGTGCAGCATTGAACATTGAGCAGAAGCAGCATTGTAGTTACCACCCTGAAGCATCAGGACTAGTGGAACAGATGAATGGTACCTTGAAGTCAGAAGTTGCAAAGATGTGTGCGTCAATGAATTTGAAATGGACTGACGCATTGCCTTTAGTGTTGATGTCAATGAGAAACACACCTGACAGGATTGTCACTGCAGGAGATCCTCATGGGCAGAACAATGAGGTTGCCAGCGATACCTGCAAATGTACTTGTCAACATTACTGATGATATGATGTCGGACTACTGCAAAGGTCTTGCTGATGTGGTTTGCTCTTTCTCTCAGAAGGTGGAAGCCACCACACTGCCACCGATCCATGATCCAGGGCAGAATCTGAGAGCTGGAGACTGGGTTGTGGTCCGGAAACAAGTGAGGAAAAGGTGTTTGGAGCCTCATTTCAAGGGACCATATCAGGTAGTTCTGACAACTACCACAGCTGTGAAGTGTGCTGGAATTCCGAACTGGATTCATGCGAGTCATACGAAGAGAGTGGCCTGTCCACTGGGTCATGAGTGTGAGAGTACCAACAACAGCAAGACAAGTCTCAGGGCCGGAAAGAGAACATAGGGGAACTGAGACCGGATCTGAGCCCATTGAGGGCGGTTCAGTCACTCCTGTGAGAGACGAAGGAGAAGACCTCCAGGAGGGTGATGGAGAGCCTATCTCAATTGAGGCAGCAGGAGAGTCTAGTCAGAGGAGGGCTTTCCCAGAGCAGACCATCTTGAGAGACAAACAGAGCAATTGCCAGACCTAGAGGGGAAAGGAGTTGAGGTGGATAAACGTCACTGTGATCTGACTCCTCCTGAACCGATTGCAGGTCCATCAAGAGAAAACAGAGCAGAACAAGGAGAAGGTTCACATTCTACTCTGAAGAGAACACTGACAAAAGGTCCACTGAAAGGAGAAAAGTGGCCAGAGTCACCAGTAGAAAGAGGAAAAGAAGTGGTTCCTGAGACAACAATCGAGGAAGAAGTAGATACAACAAGGAGAGAAGATCTAAGTGAAGGAGTGTTAGAAACAGGGTCTTTGGTTGGCAGTCAGGTTACCCTCTGTCCAAGCAAGGACCCTCACACTAGTCAGAGAAAAGGAGAATCACCCTCAGTTAACCCCCACTCACCCCCTTGGTATCTTGGCACAAGCAGGCAGGCTTAACTTTAGAGTCTAGGTGTAAAGTAGTTGTACCAACACACACAGTAACTCAGTGAAAACACTACAAAATGAAACAACAAAGGTTTAGAAGAATAGGAAATATGTATCTAAACAAAACAAGACCAAAACAACAAAAATCCAACATACACAAGTCATGTTATTAATTTTAAAGGGAAGAGAGTATTAAATCATTTAGTAAACAGTAAAAACACTGTTAGCGTTGAAAAGTACCTGGGTAGAGTCAAAATAACATGCACAGGCAAGTGTGTGTCGAAAAAGGTAGCAATGTGTTGATTTCTCACCCGCAAGCGAGACCGTGCGTTGTTTCTCCTTCACCGGTCGGGTCGGCATGCATCGTTTTTCATCTCCGCAGGAGAGCGATGTGTCGATCCGGGCAATCACTCGGGTCTGGGCAGGCATTGCGCCATTTTTCCACGCCCAGCAAGGTTTGCATTGAAAATCCTGCTGCACGGTATCAGCAAAACTGTGCTATGTGGGTTGCGACGTTATCAGTCTCCGTCAGCGGTTGTTGCGCGTTGTATTTCCAATTGCCGGTGGAGCGTTGTTTTCTGCTGCGCTGCCGGCTGTGTGTCATTTTTCAGCCGCGTCTCGGAAGGTGTGTTGATAATTTCCCTGCAAGGCGGTATGTGCGTGGATTTTCAGTCTTGGTCTGCCAGCTTCACCTTCCAAGGCCCCAGGAACTAGATAGGGCACCACTTGGCAGGGCAGGAGTCCCAGCAGAGAGTACAGGTGCTGGCAGGAGAAGTCTTTGATGGCCCTGAGACTTTAACAACAGGAGGCAAGCTCAGGACAAGTCCTTGGAGATTTCTTCACAAGCAGGAATGCTCAACAAAGATCAGTCTTTGTCCCCTTGCACAGGCAGAAGCAGCAACTGCAGGATAGCTCCCCAAAAGCACAGTCATAGGCAGGGCAGCACTTCTCGTCAGCTCTTCAGCTCTTCTCCAGGCAGAGGTTCCTCTTGATTTCCAGAAGCGATCTAAAGTCTGTGGTTTTGGGTGCCCTTCTTATACCCATTTTGGCCTTTGAAGTAGGCCTACTTCAAAGGAAAGTCTCTCTTGTTTTTGAAATTCTTGCCTTGCCCAGGCCAAGCCCCAGACACACACCAGGGGGTTGGAGACTGCATTTGTGAGGGCAGGCACAGCCCTTTCAGGTGTAAGTGACCACTCCTTCCCTCCCTCCTAGCACAGATGGCTCATCAGGATATGCAGGCTACACCCCGGCTCCCTTTGTGTCAATGTCCATAGAGAGGTGCAAACAACCCAACTGTTAAACTAACCCAGACAGGGAATCCACAAACAGGCAGAGACACAGACTGGTTTAAGCAAGAAAATTCCTACTTTCTAAAAGGGGCATTTTCAAACACACTATCTCAAAACCAACTTTACTAAAAGATGTATTTTTAAATTGTGAGTTCACAGACCCCAAACTCCACATGTCTATATGCTCCCAAAGGGAATCCACACTTTAATCATATTTAAAGGCAGCCCCCATGTTGACCTATGAGAGAAATAGGCCTTGTAACAGTGAAAACCGAATTTGGCAGTATTTCACTATCAGGTCATATAAGCCACATTAGTATATGTCCTACCTTCAACATACACTGTACCCTGTCCATAGGACTACCTAGGGCATACCCTAGGGGTGTCTTTCGTATAAGAAAAGGGAAGGTTTAGGCCTGGTAAGTGGGTACGCATGCCAAGTCGAATTGGCAGTGTAAAACTGCACAAACAGACACTGCAGTGGCAGGTCTGAGACATGATTACAGGGCTACTCATGTGGGTGGCCCAACCAGTGCTGCAGGCCCACTAGTAGCATTTGATTTACAGACCCGAGGGCACCTCTGGAGCACTGTACTAGGGACTTATCAGTAAACCAAATGTGCCAATCAGGGAAAAACCAATCAACAGTACAATTTACACAGAGGGCATGTGCACTTTAGCACTGGTTAGCAGTGGTAAAGTGCCCAGAGTCCTAAAGCCAACAAAACCAGGTCAGAAAAAATAGGAGGCAAGAAGATTTGAGATGACCCTGCAAAAGGAAAAAAGTCCAACAAGGAGAATAGAATGGTGATCGAAAGTTGAAAAGAAAGAGAATAGCAAGTCAAAGATACGCAGGTCCTGAATTGGCGTTTGCAACTACAAGTGAATGGCAGCAAGAGTTTTTGTCTGTTTGTTTTGATAGAGAAATTCCTGGTCAGTATTTTGGCACTTGAAGGAAGCTGATAAACTGAACTGTTGAAACAATCCAAGAACATTTTTGAGAAAGAGACTGTTGAGGGTAACCGGAAGAGACATTGATAACCTGATTTGACTTTTGAAACCTGATTTTGACAAAGCTGCTAACCAATTTTGACAAGGGATCCTGGAAGTGAGACTGAGATCTGTAAATAACAGCTGAAAGAAGAGTTGTCTATTTTTTATTTTTGCTGAAAGATTTTCCAAATGTTAGGATACTAATGCGCAAAGGTAACTTTCTTCTAATGTTTTCTATCGCTTGTTGACTGAGTATCTTGAGACAATGGATGCGAGGAATTGTCATGTGTTGAGGAAGGAGTTACTTATCATAGTTTGCCATTAACTTACGGAATAAGTTGTAGTCTGTTACTAACAAGATTTTATGATCAGGAGTACATACAGTACTTTTACTCGAATTATGATGTTGTGTTTTAGTTTGTTCCTATAATTAGGTATTGGAGTAGAGTAGCTAAGGATAATGACACAGTAATAGTTAGAGGTTTCTTTGAACCTACATTGACATTTGGCACAGTTTATGCACATAGAAATAATCTGATAAGCTTGCTTACACCTTTAGAGAAAAGCTTCTAAGATCACACAGATGACAGGAGAAAGGCCTTAAAGGAGAAATTAAAAAAAGGCTTAAAGAAAAGGACTTACATGAACGATTATGCTTATAGTGCAATTAAAACACAAGGGAAATTAGCTTTAGATTCGCAACACATGGGGAAACTTTGTATATACAAGCCTAAATCACTCACTGACACTTTGTTTGTGGGAACGAGAGAATGTAAGCATGTGTTTTTGTTTCAGAGTAAATGGACGTTTATGTTGAATGGACAGGACCCGGCAATTCCCAGAATTTATTATATTTGTGGTCTTAATGCTTATTACCGTCTTCCAAGAGCATGGTATGGGACATGATATTTGGGAATAGTTTTCCCAAAGATTTATCAAATGGAGGTTTGAAGAAGTTTCCGAAAGTGTCTGAATTACATCATATGATACAGAGGAGGGAGTCCGCCTCTGGTATAGTGGGAGATATATTTGGGGCAGTAATTCCTTCAGTGGGAGTCCTTTTGAATTCGTTAAAGATTTGAAAGTTGTCTACTATTGTGGATAACATGCTGACAAATTTTTCAGGACCCATACTACTGAATTAGCTGCTGATAGAGCTATGACTCTTCAAACTCATCTTGCTTTAGACATTCTTTTAGCGAAGGATGGTGGAGTCTGTAGAATGATTAATTCTAGGTATTGTTGTTCGTATATTCCTGATAATAGTAAAGAAATTAGAGGCTTAATTACTAATCGGACTAATGAAAGTGCTGATTTGAAAGAATTAAAAGAAACAGGTGTTTGGGAAAAGACTGGCAAAGATTTTGCTTCAGTGGGAAATTGGCTCAGCAACATTTGGAATGGGATTCTATTGAAAATATTGCAAGGGATATTAATTTTTGTGGTTTGTCTATTTGAAACATAGGGATTGTGTAAATTATGCATGGGGACTGTGTAAATTATGTCAAATTATTAAATGGAAAAGGTCAAAGAATAATCAGAGGAGGGAAGAAAAGGGAAAAATTGTACAGAGAAAATTCTAAGGGGACACAACATTCTGAAGGGATTGAATTGACAGATTTTAGCTGATGCACAAATGCACAAATTTGTGGGTGGTAATTAGTCATCAGAGGAGGGATTGCTAGCACAGGTGTTTTAATAAAAATTATTAATGAGTGTTCATGTATTCTGAATAAGTGATTAATTTAGAAAATATAATAACATAGAAAAATATTCAATATTATATACAAACAGCAATGAGTGGAGAAGAGAAAGCCCATGGGCAACAGGAGACAGACATGCTAAAAGTATCAGCTGTAACATGTCTAGTCCCAGTAATAACTGCATTATCACTGCACTGTAGTACTATAGCAAAAATACATTGGATTACAACTTGCTTCTAGATAATCATTGAACGGGATCACTAATATGCAAAGCAGTTCATCATCTAGCATTGTAAAAGAAATGAAAATGTGTATTTATTAAGCTGCAAAACGCACAAGCAAAGCAAACAGACGTGAAAATATCACCATCAAAAGACCGAAGGTTTATTTTTATTGTGTTCAACCACTGCAGGAACTCAATTGTTATCTGCTCATAACTTCCAAATGAGACGAGCTACTTGTGACACTTGTATCGGTTCTGGCATTTTAATAAAGAGAACTTTACATTCTGAGACTTGAAGTTTTCATTTTTCACATTTCAAATCAGGGATTAAAAATCTCAACATGCAAAATATGGTTGATGGAAATCGAAGTCCTAATTGCTGTTGCCAGGTAAGGCGGGTGGATCGTTTGTAGGCGTGCCTCTGTAAATTATGGGTATGTACTGGTAAATGTATGTGAGTGGTGTATGTGAGTAATCTGTTGTACATGGTTTCCCTTATGTGAATGAGTTAATTAATAAATTATATTTATAATGTACACTGGTACCACAAGAAGGCATGTCCTGGCGCTATTTGTGTCTCTTTATGCACTGGGCTGCATGTGGTTTGTTTAGGTACCATTATGTATGCTTGTATGTTTGCCCTTGGAAAACTGCAATCTAAACGCTGTGTCACTATGCTTCTCTTCAGGTGGTGCACATTTTTGTCAGGCATTATAAAAAAAAAAAAAGCCAAATTCAATTTACTTTGTTACTGCTTGCTTTGTTTCACTCGCTCCAAAAGTCATTCCCTCGCTCCAGTCTGCCACAAGTGTGTCTATCCTCCAAAGGCATGAGAGAGCGTAAATGGTCACTAGAATAGGCCCCATAGCATCCTGACTAGTGGCGAAGCTTGGTCAGGAAGGTTGGGAGAGTGGGGTGTGTGAGCTTCAAATTTTCCGACAATGTAAGGTTAAAATACATTGGGGAATATTTACAAGCCCCTAGCGCCACCGGGGCGTCACTTTTTGTGACACTCTGGTGGAGCTGTGCACTCTTTGTTGCTTAACACCATCTTGAAATACAGCCCCTTCACAGGCAGCACTTTATGTGCAAGAGGCGTGCAATGGATGTTGCTGTGGGTGTTCCACATCAACACCCGTTCCACAGCAACACTCATTGCCTTTTGGTGCTGCCCCAGATTTACAACATTTCATAAATCTGAGGCAGCAGCAAAAAATAACACCACACTAGGGGTGGCGTTAGCATAGCGCAACAAGGAGAAATGCTTTAATTTCATCTCATTTTTCGCTCTTTCTATGTGTGCTGCATTCTGCCATTTAAGATTGTTTTTGTGCAGGAAGGTGTCCCATCCTGAACAAATACAATCTCCCTGCAACGCAGCCATCCTTGAACCAAGGCACAAGGATTGCTGCATTGGAGTTCAGCAGCAAATTTAGTGCCAGCGCAGGGGGAAACACAGGGGTGCGCCATATTCTTGTTAATACAGCTCATCTGTGCATTTCTAAAGTGATGCAGTGTGATTCTGCCAATTTTGGCACAGTGCAGTGCTGCTCCACCTTATTGTAAATCTGGCCCATTATACCACAAGCAGAGCGCATGAGATGGGCTGAAGAGGCAGTAAAAAAAGAGAAGAATACAAATTGGTAGTGGTACTAAGAGACAACAATAATTTGTAAAATAGCCAATATTTTTGAAGGCTTTCAAAATCGAGAGATGGAGAAAGTGTATATGCGTTTTTGTCTGTGTGTATGTAAAAAATCCTGATGAAATCCAACAGAAACCTCACCAAAACCTATACCCAACTATTTACCACGATATACATTTATTGGAGTGGGTGACACCCTAAACACCCCCCTTGAAGCTAGGCCCCTGATCCTGACTGGATACTTGACAGAGAGCTTCCCTTATGTGTATTCCAGGGTTCCCAAGATGTGTGGAAGTCCCTTGTTTTAAATCGTTCCTGGCAGCTGGCTTCAGGAACAAATATGTGCATTAAAAGCAATTGTTCCCAACCTTTTGACTTCTGTGGCCCCCAATTTTATCATTACTGGAACCTGGGGACCCCCACTGAATAATTATTGGATTCCGGGGACCCTCCTACTAAGTCATTACTGAAAGCTGCGGCCTTAATCTGTTATTATTATTTAATTTTACAAGCAGTTGCGGATCCCCTGAGGAGGCTTCGCTGACCCACAAGGTACCCTGGACCAGAGGATGGGAACCACTACATTAAAAGGATCCACATTTGAAAATGAACAGATCGATAACTACTTTTAAATGTTTTTCCTACGGGTTTGATGTATTTAATATGATAGTTTATCTGGCAGAAAATGCCCATTGAATTCTGGGCATCAGATAAACCACATTGTAAAGTGATGTTCTCATTTATGTCACACAGGAAAGCTACACAAAAGATACAGTGTGTATACTTTTTCTGGCTCTACTAGGACTATGGGAAAAAATGGTTATTTGGAAGGGTGCAGTTGTGTCAGAAAGTGTGTGGTTTTGTGCGTGTGCGGTGGGGTTAATTTTATGACGATAGAGGCAGTGGAACAAATTTAACAATGCTTAACAATGCACAAGGCTCGTTGCCAAGAATGTAACTATTATTTTAACATTTACATTTTCTTGGATAATATTCATGCACGACCCACAGAATTAAGAACCTAGTCTGTCCTGCATGTTATGTTGATATTTGCCTTTTTCATAGAGGAGCCCTACAGTATATTTGTTAAATAGGATGGTAAGCACAATTCGTGAAGTATGAACGAGGAAATTACGTGAAAAACTGTGGTCTGAAATACAATGCAACTAAAATAGCACACTAATCTTTCTTTCCTGTAGGAGGTCGTATCTGCGTAAGAGCTGCAGGTTAAATTTGGTTGTCTCTTCAATGGCAGTTTGAAACCAGTCTACAATAAGACAGTGGGGCATATTTAAGAAAATTGGAGCTGCACACAGTGCACCACCACTTTTCTTGCACCCCGTAGTGTCCCCCAACACCACCATGTGTGTGCCATATTTAAAATATGGCACACCGTGGCAGTAGTTAGGGGACTAGCATCAGAATTTTTTACAGTAGTCGGCGCTTTGCAGGATTGGCGTAAAAAAATCTGACTCTAATCCTGCAAAGCATTCAGAGGCCCATTGTAATCAATGGAAGCCTCCTTTTAACTCCTGCTCTGAGCAGGCATTGAAAGTGCCAAAGAAATGGGGCAAGGAAGTCTTAGTTTTCCTTGTGCCATTTTTTTTGGCCCCACGAACTGGGGAGGGTCCCCTTTGCATAGATTATGGCTGGCGCAGGCATAATGTAGCACAAAAGGTTACAAAGTGGTGCAATGCATGCATTGCACCACTCTGTAAATATAGCGTGGCGTTTTTGGCCTTCTAACGCCACATTAGCATAAAAAAATGATGCTAATGTGGCATTGGAATGGCGCTAGGGGCTCTTAAATATGTCCCAGTGCTTCTTTGATTGGTCGGCAGGGTCATAAACTCTGTGTGCAGATGCAGAACAGTGGTGCACCTCTTCCAAACAAAGTCGCAAAAGAGAATAATGTCATATACTAGCCCTCCCTTGGTCATTCCAGGGTCTGTAATATGATCTTATTCACTGTGTGGCGCCACAGAGAATGGTTCTGTACCCTTCTCTTTCCCATCTAAAGGGCATATAGTAACTTGAAAAATCTGAGCTGGACCATCCGTTGCAGGCGGCAGAGCTCGATGACACAGGGTGATAATTTCCTCTTCATGTTTTCTAACACTGGAGCTCTATCATGATAGACCAAACGCCTTCTTTTGTTGTGTGAGATGTCTGAAGTTCTTATAACAAGGAACTTCTCCGAGTTATTACATGAAATTGTGACAGAGCAAGTTGGAAACAGAGAGAGAGCATCCCTCCCTGCTCACTGTTTTTTCTAGGTCTGTCTAAGATTCAAGCATTAACTCTGAGAAATTCCAATTTATACATTTGAACTGATACGACCTCTGCTGTCAAGAGAACATGCCATCAAAGATTTGTCGAGTTAATGTACATGCAGAAACAGAACAGAAAAATAGGATCATGACAAGGTCCCAGGACTTAGTTAAGGAGCTTCAGACATTTGAACTCAGAATCAACCAGTAACAATCGTGCTCTATTTGGTCAAGCTGTTCTTACAAGCAAATCATGCACGAATTTACAGGGCCTCATCACCAGCTCCCTGGATTTGGGCCCCTTATAGTCGTCCAAATCCATGCTAAGATTCTTTCAGTGGGAAAAAAACAGCTTTAAATGGAACCAAGACAACAAATACATGTTTCTGGCCGTACCTTTGCCCACCTACTGAGAAAAAACATATTTACTTTCATAATACATTCCTGAAAGTCTAACAGCCACCAGCAAAAATATTAATTTATGAATTATATTGTTCAGTTTATTGCTGAAGGGTCATGCTGTAACTAACCAATGCCAGGAAATGTAACAGTGGGTGATCTTACGCAGAACATGTGCTCTGTATTCAACACTTGAAACTTTTTGTCTGCATTTTGCAAAAGTACAAACATTGGGGCATATTTATGAAAGGCCTGGGTCAGCCTTGCGTCACATAGTATGATGCAAGGGTGGCGCAAGCATTAAGTCTAATTTAAAATTTAAAAAATGATGCATCTTCAAGAATGCATCATTTTTTTAGGTTTGTGAGGGGGAAAAGCTGTGCTTTATTCAGCGGCGTCACACATTATTTGAAATATGAAATGTAGGTGTGTTCTGCTGGAAGAACAGATGCAACTGTAACACAGTGGTATGGGTGCAGCACTGCGTCATACATTGTGATGTAGGGCAACACACAAAGCTAGAAATGCAGAAGTGCTGTGCATCAGCAAAGCAGGTGTAGAAAATGATGCAGTGGCTGCAGTATAAAAGCCTCACCATCACAGGACACTTGCCATGGAGGTCATCATATTGCAACGGGGAGTAGCTAGGAGACCACCACCACGTAGGCAGCAAAGGCGGAATGAGTGTGTTTTCCGATGGGTCATATCCCTCATATCTGTCATTGAGCTCAAGAAAGAAGGAGGCCATACAGTTCTACGGGTTTCAAAAGGGAGTCCATCATGGAACTGCTGGAGAAGATTGGACCAAGACTGGGATATGTGGTAGGATGCAACTAGGCCAACTGCAATAGCATTCTACCACATGTCAACTTGATGGTTGTGCTCCACATGCTGGCATCAGGTTCTTTCCAAGTCACAACAGCCTGATAGGCAGGAACTTCACCAAGAACATTTTCTACCTTGACGTCATCTGTTTTGGATGCCATCATTAAACTCACACCCCAGTACCTTCTGTTACCCAAAACTTCCAAACAGCAACTGGATACCAAGCAACTAAATGCATACATGTGCAATTGTTGCCCCCGCTGCAAAATCCCACTTGTACAGAAACCGTAAGCACACCTACTCAGTGCCCAAGCCATAATGGGCAATCAGGGGATGCTCATAAATGTGTTGGCAAAATATCATGGAAGTGAACGTTATGCCTTCATCTTCCTTCACATTTCCATCAATGAGTGGTTTCAGAATTGCAGATATGGGAATGCCCTACTTATCAGTAAGGAAAGCAGAAATATACCTTATACTAAGAAGTTGTAATGTATGACATAATAGCCATATCTGTGTTTTGTATGGATCTTGTGTCATGTGCACATAGTGGGAATTTCTTATTCCAACATGCAAATGATGTCCCATTGTGTCCTTCCCTCATTAAATCTGCAATGGGAGTAGGAAAAAAATCCACAGTGACAAGTAGTGTGTTATCTAACACTGTGTGAGTGGACAGAACCACATTTTCTGCACTGTTGAATAAATCAACACACAATTTATGTGGCTCACTATTAGATTATATATGGGTAGGAATAATGCATTTTTGCTAAGTTTGAGATGTTTGTATGTGCAATGGTGTATCAAGTCTGGATCTTTAGTTAAAGTTCCACCAAAATAATGGGTGTTGAAGACATCATGTGCACCTAAGTAAATGTGTCACACATGGCAACACATCTGTACATTGACCAAAGTATCAGGAGCACAAATCGAAAAAGAACTTGAAAATTCCATGTATGGCATGCACTGTAAGTGTAGAATCAAAGCATGTGAAAATGTAAACTTGAGGTGCATATGTGATACCACAAGTACAAAGTCCACCTATTTTTCAGCCATTCCAACCTTCTAGGTCCAAACACACACATAGATAATAACCCACATTAACATACTTCATCAGTGTGATAGCTGAACAATGTAGTGGCTCAAGCTGTGTACATTTCTGCATCCCAGTCCATTAATGCTAAGCTGACACAGTCAATGAATATGCTATGAAATATGTCATACACTAAGAAATAACATAGAAGAAAAAGCAACCAAGGTAAGGTATCACAGTCTACTCAGGATCCTTAATAAAACCCTCTCATGCTATGTCAATGACATCAGAATCAAGGTATATAAGCACAGATTCACCTGCAAGGCAAAATCACATGTATGTGAAAACCGAAAGTGTTGTCTTCAGGTCTCTAGTATAAAACTACCTACATCTACATCATGTTAACTCACATAAAGAAGGCCTACCCTGCCATACATGTGTGTCAATCTAAGTTCAGCACAACACCTTGCCAAACAAAAAGCATTAGCTCTTGTTTGACACATACATATTTAAATATCCATGTCACATGTTGAAAATGAATTACATATACTAAGCAAATAGGCATGCTAAATTACGTGAACAAATCAAAGGCTGTGCTAATGTCAAGTAGACAAGCAAGGACACCATAGCTGACAAAAGGACAAATATATGTGTGAGTGTCAAACATGTTGGCACTGTTACAACCTATATTGGACTGAATGTACGCAAGAGATTCTGATCATGCTCGTTACTTTGCAGACTCAGTGAGTGCAAATAACATAGAGCTGTTTTTAACATGCCAAAGTACTTATTATAGCAATCTACTGCCTACACATAAAAGTCAGCATGTAGATGTGTCCTATGTCTCAGGACATGGTCAATATATGCAATAGAAGCTGAACATTCATGTGTAAAGCAATGGCCAACAATACCTAACACATATCTGTTAAAAGTGAAAGAAATGCGTATGCTTTTGCCAGCATCCACACAGTTATATCAAATAATGGACTGTTGTTTTTTCCCACTTTTGAGGTCACCAAGGGTATGGGTTACAGTCATGACTCCAGACCCTATTCAACAATCCTCAGACAAAGGCAGAAAAATTACCAAGGCAAAGAATGTTGTTGAGAGGAAGTTTAGGGTCCTTAAGCTCCAGTTCCACTGCCTGGACCTGTTGATGCTGGTGTGTAAAACAAATCTGGTGTGTGCAATATTGCACAATATCTGTTTAAAAACAAATATGCAGTGGGACTAAGAGCCACCAAATCCAGATGAACTGGAAGATGATGCAGACAATGATACAGATATACTGCACAAAGTGGCAGGTCAGGGGAGACGGGACAAAATAGTGGTCATTTGTTTGCAATACCAGTTGATGGTAATACTGACAGAAAATATGTCAACTTTGGGAACACATACATTACATTGCTTATATGTGAATTTCAAGGTACATATGTAGTCACTCATACATTCTCAACTAGTTCTAGGTCTCAACGTGTATGAATCATGATTTATGAGCTGCTGATAAACTTGGGGGCCATAATTCCAACTACGAAAAAATCAAATCAGCAAGCTAATGTGATGCATTGCACTACATAAAAGTTAAAGAGCAGGTTTGCCACATATATACCTAGATAAGAGGCATTCCTATCCTTCCACTCCCAGGCAATGCAGCGCACGGCAGCACAGCAAGCTGTCTTGCTGTGTCCTGCAGCATCAATGTGTGTTTCATATGACACTCAGGCCCTCATTATGAACACAGCGGTAAACACCGCACTGCCGGCGGTAGCGGTAAAAACCGCCAACCAACATGCGGTCCGTACTGCCAAATAATGAACCAACTGAAACACAGGCATCCTGAAGACCACTCACCGCCAGCAAAGGAGTGCCGACAACGATGGCAGAGCCCGCCCACAGGCCGACGGAAAGGCCCTAGATGACCATCAAATAATGAAACACAAGACCGCCTCAGTTCCGGGGCGGGAACCACAGCCACACAAAGCCAGGCGGAAACGAACTAAATATAAGGAAACACTCACCTGAGGCTCACACAACATGCCGAAGCAGGCATGGATAGAGAGCTGCAGATCATGCCAGCCCTGCTCCTTGCCATATACCTCCACGACCGAGACCGCCGACGAAGACGACGACGGTAAGTACTGCAACCTACTAAACAAGGGAAGAAAGGGCACAGTTTCATACCCACCCACTCCACCCACAGTGCAATGCTCCCACAACCCTTCACAGCGGCACAAGCCATACACCCCACAGCAAGAGGTACTTAGCCGACACAAGGCAAATCCAACCGGTCAAAAGTACATACATGTGCCCCACGCCCACAAACAATGAAATGAGAGATCCAGAGTGTGCCTCCTACAACACAGGCCACACATTAACATTTATTATGCTCACTGAGCAACCGAAGTGGATATAAGGCCAATGGCCAATCCGTCTGGAGACAAGTCCAACGGGCCACAATGGCCCCAACCTGACTCCCACAAGTGCTACGATACTCCACCTCATAGGGGCAACAATGGGGTATCCAGGCACCTCAGGGAACAGGGTCAGAGGGTGGTGGGGGTGGGGATTTATGACGGGGTGGGCTTAGATTTTCGTTCGGAAGGTGGAGGGGGTTTGGCCTTGGAAGGTGGGGGAGTGTGCTAGGACTGGGTGGTGGCAGATGGAACAGGTTGAGCACTGGGATTCTTCCTCTCTGGGGAAGGGGCACAGGAATGTGAAGGGCGGATGGGTGTGGGCTGTGACATGGAAGGAGTGGACAGGGCAAGGAGGTGTGCACGTTTAGGGACGAGGCGGGGTGGGCCAGCGGGTTGGAATAGGTCAACACGGGAGAGAAAAAGTTTCTTTGGTGCAATTGGGGTGGAAGGCGTGGGAGTGGAGGTAGAGAGAGTGGTCATAAGTGGTGTAGGTGTGCGTGATATGGGTGCAGGTGACTGGACAGTATGCTGAAGTGTGGTGGATGTGTGATGGGTGGGTGTTTTGGTGCGTTTGAGGGTCTTGGGAGGAGGAGGGGTGGACACAGTGGGACAACACAGGCTGCCAGTGTGAATGTATGTTGTCCACGTGTCTGCAAGTCTGGTGAGTGTGCTGCATGTGTCAACTAAAGTAGTTGTGGTGAGTGCAGGTGTGGTGTCTGGGGTGCATAAATGGATGTGTGCTATTGTGGTGACTGCAGGAATAGGCTCAGCAACAGTGAATGAAGGTTCAGTGCCTGGGGGTGTGCATGTAGAGGGGACAGACAGGGAGGCGGAAGAGGTGGGCACACTGGGGGAAGTGGATGTTGGTGTGTGTGCATGTTTATGTTGGCTGTGTTTATGTTTGTGGTGGGAAGTGTGGTGCTTGTGTTTTGAAGTGTGCTTCCTGTGTGTTGAGGTGTGTGCCTGCGTGTCAGAATGTGTGCTTTGGACGGGTGAAGGGAGTGTTGTGCTGGAAGGGGTAGAGGAGGTTGGAGGGTGGACGGAATGACCAGGGACACTGGCTGCCGTCCAAGAGGAGGCCAGAGCCTGAAAAGATCTCTGCAGGTCAGATACGGCACTGTGAATGCCACCCAGATAGGCATTGGTATGCTGCATCTCTGATGCTAGCCCCTGGATGGCATTGACGATGAGTGTCTGCCCTACAGAGATGGTTCTCAGGAGGTCAATAGCCTCCTCCGTGAGGGCAGCAGGGCTGACTGGGGCAGGAAAAGGGGTGCCTTGGGCGAAGGAGACGCCCACCCTTCTGGGTGAGCGGGCACGGGCATCTCACTCTGGACCAGTGGTAGTTGCCTGCCCATGGTACTCCCCTCGCCCTCCAACCCACTGCTCCCCTTGGCGTCAGACAACTCTGCCTCCGAGGATCCGTGGGCTGATGCATCCCCACTGGGCAGTGCCTCCGCTCCCTTGCCAGATGATGCTGATGTACACAGACAACACAAGAGAACAGGAATGGGGGAAAAAACAGGAGAGATTTTGTAAATAGCTGAATGGAGGTACAATAGTGGTTCACACATACACCCACCCAGAAGACCCTCCAACAGGCAGCACCTACCGCTATACCCATGGCTATGCCCCTGACTAGTGGCCAGAACCCTGCTCTACAGCCATTACCCAAATAACTTAAGGACCTGACGTGTAGTAGACCTGACCAAAACACCCCTACTCCCCATGGGGGCCACAATGTAGTCATGGACCCTGCAACTAAGCAGCATAAATCCAAATTGGCACACACACATGCATGAAGGGTCACAAATATGGTATGTGTACTCACCCCCTTGTGACTGCTGTGAAGCCTTCAAGCGCATATCCAGGTCCAGGTACGCTACCGCCAGGATGCATTGCATAAGGGGGGTCAGTACCCGATGGGCACCACATCACCATTGGGAGGACTTCCCAAGCTGGGCCTCGCAGATCTTTCGCGCCCAGCTCCACAGGTCCTCCCACCTCTTCCTGCAGTGGGTGCTCCGCCGGTTGTAGACCCCCAGGGTCCGCAACTCGTTGGCGATGGCATTCCAAAGTCCCCTCTTCTGGTGGGCGCTTACCTAAAAGGGACACACAGAAATGTAACACAGAGGTCAGGCACTGGCCAATCGTATGCAGCTGGCTATACGTCCACTATGGGACGGACAGTTCAAACCGACTAACAGCACATACACACGCAGCATGTCAGAAACCCTGGCCCATCCAGTGTCAGAGGTGCACACATGTATGCAGCAAACAACAACCACTACACACGTCCATGCACCCCAATCCTCCTACTCACCTGTACCTCTGCCGTCCGTGCTTGGAGTACAGGGGCAGGACCTCATCCACGACCCTCTCTAAATCCTCTTGGGTGAAGGCCGGGTCCCTTTCCCCTGCAACACTTGCCTCTTCCATGATCAGAGGCAGGACACAGCAGTACACTCAGTGGAGTACCTGCTTGCATGAGATCAGGGAGTCAAGTGAAGTTGGGGTGACAAGCTCACGTGCGCACCGGGGCAGCATGCACCCCACTGGTGGCGATTATGATACGCTAGGATTCCCCATTGACATCCATGTTAACCAATGAATTTGTGCATGGCTGTAAACACCGCATTATGCTGTTACGTCAACTGCTAGCAGTATGAGGTCACTTCCACAACAACAGTTCTGGATTACATGGGGCAGACATTTTGGCTAAAACTACGCATTTGTAAAACTCCCATCTGCACAGTGCAGGTCATATTGTTCACCAAACACACTACGGCATGCGACAATTAACATTACCTCACCTGAACAGCCCTGATCTATCATTGTGGTCATGTTGTGGTTATGTCACATACACTATGCATTAGTGTCGACGACAATCATGCCAGCAGTGCTGAATGAATAATAATGTGTGCCGATGTATGTGTGTTCCTCACACATGTTTTCAACTCCTCCTAGGTACAGACCCCTGTGGCGAGGAAGGGCCCCATCGGTGTACAGACTACTAGTGGATTTGTGGACCATGGTGGAGTGTCACATCATAATCAATTACAGACTCACTCATGCAACTATTCTTGAAATTTGTGCATTACTGGATCCTGCACTGACTCCGGCAAATCGTAATGAACATGCCATCCCTACTGAAGTGCAGGTGCTCTCTGCACTCCATTTCCTGTCACGGGCTCATTTCAAGTGACAGTGGGCATGGGTGCAGGTTTTTCACAGCCAATGTTTAACATTATACTGTCCAGATTCCTGAATGCATTTGTACAATACCTGCAGTCCTATGTGAGGTTTCCTCAAAGTGCTGACCTCCCTGCCATCAAGTCAGACTTCTATGCCTTTGCCAACATACCCCATGTGATAGGTGCCATCGATGGCACCCACATAGCTATCACCCCCCCAAGAGTCAGTGAACAGGTGTACAGAAACAGGAAGAACTTGCATTTGATGAACATTCAATTGATGTGTGCTGCAGACCAGTACATCACACATGTGAATGCCATGTTCCCTGGTTCAGTCCATGATTAATTTGTGCTGAGGAACAGTAGTGTGCCACACAAGATGGAACAACTACAAGAGGACGGAGGGTGGATCATAGGTAGGTGTTTCTGTTACTTATTGCCACCTAGCAGACAGCCAGACTGTCTGCCTCTAAGGCTTGTAATTTAAAGTTGTGTTGTGCACCTTTTTCTAGGTGATTCTGGCGAACCCAACTTGTGTTGGCTCCTGACACCAGTGAAGAATCCTGGAACAGATGTAGAGAGGAATTACAATGAGGCCCATGGACGTACTAGGAGGGTACAATAGGTCTCCTGAAGGCTAGATTTCATTGCCTACATATCTCTGGCGGTTCCCTGGCCTATGGGCCTGAAAAGGTGTGTAGAATAGTGGTGGCCTGCTGCATGTTGCACAACGTGGCTGTTAGAAATTCTATCCCCCTCTTGGATGAGGAGGGTGCTGTATATCCAGACCTGCTTCCTCATAGAGGGGATGAGAGTGATGGTGATGACGAGGAAGGGGAAGGTATTTATTCAAGGACCCAACTGATACAAATCTACTTCCAGTAACTATGTGGGACAATTGGATGAGATTGGTGTCTGTGCATCATACTGTCAGTGTGCCTTGTCATCTAGGGTGGTGTTGGGTCAATACTAATTGCCCCTGTCACCAGGTCTGCATAGGACAGATTACAATTTAGTCTATTATTTCAACACATATGTAGGCACAACAACATGTAAGGTGTGTGGGGCTTTTCATGCTACTCAGATACCAATAAAGGAGTTATCAACCACTTGCATCCATACTTCACTTTGTTCAAACTAATGACAGGGGACATTGTAACAGGTGAAAATGTGTTTTATTTGGTGCAGGGATTAAATCGTGCAGATTACAGTGATGAGAGTGGGCTAATGGTGGTTGATCAATATGGCAACATGGTGGCAGCATTGTTGGCAGGATTGGTGGGTCCATCCATGCTTACATGAGTTTGTATTATTTGTAGCACTGTTTGGTGGTTGGTTAAGTGGGACACTTGGAGGACAGTTTTTGGCAGAGTCACTTCTTAGAGGGGATCTTTTTCTTGGCAGGTGTTCCTGTGCCATATCTTGGCCTCAGGGTCTGTTTGGGCGCCTTTTGTTGGCCTGTAGGGGTTGAGATGGATGTCCCCGTGTGTCCTCAGAGGGTGGAACATGTGAAGTTGCTGCTGATGCTCTTGTTGTCCGGTCTGTATCCTGTGCTGTAGTGGGGGCTTCCTGTTCTGTGGCCTCAGGCTGTGTTTGGACAAGCTGCAGCAGTGCACCTGCTATGCTGGCCATTGTGGCATTGTGCACTTTCCACTACTCCATGGCCTCTTGGTGGTGTGCCTGCTGCATCCTCTGACTCTACTCCATGGTGGCTACCATCTAGGCCAATCTGTCCTGGGTATGGTGGTAGGCTCCCAGGACCTCCAAAATCACATCATGGGCTGAAGCATCTATCCTGTGGCCTCCCCCTGGACCACTGATGCCCTCCCACTGGGCCTAGCCCCATGTGCCTGTGTCCCCTGCACAAGTCTGGCGGTACCACTTGTACTGAGGCCATCATCTTCCTGCCTGTTGGTAGGGGGTGACTGTGGCCTCTGTACTTGTGTTCCACCAGTCTGTGGCCTGGATACACAGGTGTGTGGATGGTTGCCCTGGGCTGATGTTATTGGCTGGGTGGTAGGAGTGTCAGTGGTATCCTGGTTGGGGCTGCTGGATGGGGACAGTCCAGGACTGTGTGAGGGGCCAGGCTGATTGTTAGTGTGCAGGGTTCCATCCCCAGTGTCCTGTGAGGTACTGCTGTCTCCCTGTGGGGCACTCCCACTCCTTGTCCTGTCCGTCAGGGTGGCATGGGTGGTGGCGCCTGTTGGGGGAAATGGACAAGTCTGTTACATTAGCATGGTCAGATGGGGTGCACAGGGCTGGCCGGGTTTGTGCAGCTTACACACTTTGGGGCCATGCAGGATGCTTTGATGAGGTTAGCATTGCTTTTAGCTTAGGATGTGGAGGTGTATTGTGGGTATTATAGGCCATTGTGTTTCCTTGCAGGGGTTGGTGGTTGTGCACAGGGGGAGGGATGTGGGCCTGTTAGTTGGTTTGTGGGCATGTAGGGGGACTGGATTAAGTGCTTGTGGGCTGGGTGGGGTAGTGGTCTTGGTGGGTGTTGGAGGGGTGGGATGGTGCATGCATTACCGTTGTGATGGATATGGGGTTATTGTAGATAACTTACCTGAGTCCATTTCTCCAGTGAGTCCAGTGAGGCCCTCAGGGTGCAGGATGGCCAGTAACTTTTCCTCCCAGTCAGTGTAGTCGGGTGGTGTTGGTGGAGGTCCTCCCCCAATCTTCTGGACTGCAATGCGGTGCCTAGATGCCATGGCCCTGACCTTCCCCTGCAGGTCACTCCATCTCTTGCGGATGTCGTCCCTGGTGCGTGGATGGTGTCCCACTGCATTGACTCTGTTTACTATTGTCTGCCATAGCTCCATCTTCCAGGCAATGGGTGCGTGCTGCACCTGTACCCCGAATAGTTGTGGCTCGACCCTCAGGATCTCGTCCACCATGGTCCTTAGCTTCCTTTCTGTTTAGCATGGGTGTTTGGGGGGTGTCATGGTGAGTGTTGGGAATGGTTTCTTGTGTGAATCTAGGTGAGGGTGCTCTTGTGTGGTTGGGTGTAAGTATCGTGGATTGTGACATTCAGTGTCTGCTTCTGGTGTTCTCTGTCTTAGTTGGCATACTTTCATTGCAAAGGATTGTGGGTGTGTCTGTGAGTGTTTTATAGTGTTGTGGATGTGTGTCAGGTGTGTGGGTTTCTAACTTGTCCAATGTGTGCACTTCTTACTGTTGGGTCCACTTGCAGCCCGTGGTGGTCTGCACCGCCAATGGCTGTTCAGCTTCCACTGACTGCTGCGGTGATTTGTGCATCATTATTTGGAGGCCGCAGTGTTGGTGTGCTCGGCGTTGGCGGGTGGGAGGTCCAGCTTTTCCGGCGACAAGGTCCTGGTGGAGTGGGTGGAAGGGTGGCTTTTGTCGGATTCCGATTTTTTATTCATTATATGGTGGGTTTCTGTTCAGCTCCAATGGTGGTCTTCTGTTCGCCGTCACCACGGCGGTTGATGGTGTTTACTGCCAGGTTCATAATGAGGGCCTCAGTGTACGATGGTTCACAATCCTCCCAAAAAGTCAGTCCCTGGAGCAAACTCCTAATTTTAGTGTGTCTCACATATGGACTAGCATGCAGAATGTCAGCACTTTGCAGGAGCAGATATCGCAGCTGATACCATCACAGGTCATGGGTGACAGCTCTCAGGGATGAAGGCCTAGTCTCAGGCGTACATGCCAAAATGTCATTTGCAAAGAATGCATTCATGCATGTGTGGGGATCCATAAAACCAGCACACATGTGGCTTCTTTCTAGGGATAATTGATGTTAAAAATAAATTTTCCCACACTTGATTCAATATACATTTACCATGCTTTGCAGAGCAATGAAGGAAGGCTCAAACCTTTAACAAAACATAATAAGCCTCTGAAGTAGCAATGCATGGCATTTTTCTGAAAAGTAAGACAAGAGAGATGTTTGCCAACTATCCCATCATGTTATGAAGACGGAAATTGGTAGTGAGTGAAGCATATATGTCAAAAAGCAACTTCAAATGGTTGTGGACATACAGAATTTCATTAAATATGGTGCAATTGTGTTTTGGGTAGGGAGTTTACCCTGCATAGTAAGATTGGTGTACCGCTTGGCCTGAGTGCCCAACTGTATTGTTGCATGGATCACTAATGCTGGTATTTTTCCGCAAAGTCACATGAAATCTGCTTATGTGTCCTGACAGAGGCCTTTTTAAATGGATTTCAGACTGGTTGAACCAGGAGAGCCACGCAAAGACATAATATCATAGTTGATGTAAGCCTTCCCAAGAAGTGAAACCGAGCAAACGTGGGGTTGCACTATATTGTGTAGTGATTGGTAGTGATAAACATGACCATTTAACCCTGGGTCCCTACTGTGAGGCATACTAGCTCACTCACCTCTTCTAAAGTTATGCTGCAGTGTGTTTCACTCATACCTTCTCAACATCATGCTCACATGGATGTGTGAGCGATTAAATCATGTGCACAATACATGTGCCTATGCAAGAGATACACAACACATAGGTTGAATTGTGGAACAGTGTGAATATGGGCAATATGTATGTGCTGGTAGTGTGTGTTCCAAGTGACACACTCTAGTACAGTACAAAGAGACTGTAGAACAGAACAGTGTGCGCAGACTGAATGTGTGTGCTGCATGTCAGTATGCTGCTGTTACCATGCTGCATGTGGATTACAGTACTGGTCACTGAATGTTCTGAGGGAATACACTCAGGGCTGAAGTGCCTATAGTGCTACATAACATGGAGGAACTTGGGTTTGTTTGTGGGTAAGATCATGGTTGTCTGGGGATAACATGAAGATTAGAGAAACATCACCAGATGGATTTCAAGCTGGGTGGAACATACACTGCAGTATGGGTGAGGCAGCCTGCCTCTGTGTTATGTGTTAAGTATGTGTTGAATCAGTGAAAATCCACAATGAAGGGGTCTGTACACATCTCAGGAAGAGAGAGATGAGGCTGAATAGGAAACCTAAAAGAGTGGGGCAGAGGGTCCAGAATCAATCTTTAAATGCACATATGACTGTGGATGACATCCAGGTGTGCACCCTAGTAATTTGTATGAATTATGTAGCTAAGCAATCAGCTCTTGAGTCCTCCCTTGCTGTGCTGCCCTGCTGCCTGCTGTTCCTCTGGTTAGGCGATAGAATTGCAGATGCACCCCTTGAAACCAGAGTGACTTCAAGGGCAATCTGCCTAGCCTCCTGTCATGAAGTCTCAGGGACATTTAAGACTTCCAACCACCCTGCATTAGCACCGGTGGGCATATTTATGAGCCTGGTTGTGTTGCTCTTGCACCACGCAGTGTGGTGCAAGTGCAATGAAAGGCAAAAATGCAATTCAGTTGTCCACACAAGGGCATTACATGGCATTACATGGGTGTTGCATAGGTCTGCCATGCAACATCCATGGATTTCGAGGCATCCCCAGATTTACAAGAGGCGCTCGACTGGGGAATACCCCTAAAGACCTATGCCTACCCAGGAGAAGCATAACAAGGAGAAATAGCTTTATTTCTTCTAGTTACTTCCACATTCTATGTGTGCAACATTTTGCCACATACATAGAAAGAGGAATATGCTTCAGGAGATTGTTCTTGTGCAGGAAGGAACCCCTTCCTGCACAGAAACAAACCTCCATACAACTGAGGAAACCTTGCATCATAGTGCAAGGGTACCTGCATTGTTGCTGGCTGCCACAATAGGGCTAGCGCAGAGAGAAAGGTAGGAATGCGCCGTGATCTATTAAATACTGTGCATTCTGGCTCTTTTCCTGTGACACAGTGCAGCACAGCAAGGTGACTTGCAGCATTGTGCTGCATCACTTAACCATGAATTTAGCCCCTAGAATCAGCCATCTGTCGGTTTGCCTTGGCAAATGGTGCCACCACAACCCTGGACCAATGGGAGTGGGTCTAAGTTGTTTTCCCCAGCAGTAGCCACACCTTCTGTAGATACCCATGCATCGCCCCTGTTGTGTGCATCAGAAGCCACACATCGCCGCCATTTCATAGTGCTTTCTGTAGCTGCATAGGTGCACCTGCGCAGCGCATCACACAATGTACATTTGCGTAGCAATGCGTCACGAAAACTAACACTAATGTCGAAGACATGCTGGCCACACTTAGGAAATGATGTTGTAGGTGTGTCAGGCTGAATACTAGGAAGTGTGAAAGTTACTTTCTGTTACTGTATGTTAGTTGGACCTGGGTTGTTGGCAGTGGTGAGAGTATGTAATGTGATACAGAATGTATTGCTTTTTTTGACCACTCAGCTGACAACTACTGTCTGCATAGCCACAAAGGTTTGACCCCTGTGTCATGGTAAAAGGGTGCCTGAGCTAATGCTGGCCAGCAGTACTTAAGTCATCATGTGCCTGAAGCATGCTTCAGGTATGTGATGTTAGATATCTCTGACCTTTTACCTCCAGTCAGGTTAGCCCTGCAAGGCAACTAGCTGCATTACTTATCCATACAATGTATAGATATTAGTGTTAAGAGTGTTGACATTTGGAAATACAATAAGATGTCATAGTGTTTATTTTCAACTTGTTGTAGATCTATGTACAATGCATTGTCTACATCATTGTCTTGTAAGTGGACATGCGCCTTACACCCAGGAAGAAGTGTACAGCTTCCTGGATCCTAATGTGACAAGTAAGTCTAATGAGTACATGGTTGTAGCTCTGTGACATCTGTGTGTGATGCATGATAGTTGTAACAGTGTGATCTATATGAGGAGGTATGTGTCACCTACAAATGACAGTCAATATGCCAACACAAAGGAATGTGTCCACTGATGAATTCAGAATTTCCAAGGAGGGATGTTATTGTGAATATATGGGCAATATAAGCAGGGCCACAGGACTTATGCATTTATGTATCTGTGATGATGTTTGCATATTTATAGTATTGATGCATTTGGCATTTGATCCAATATCCAGCACTTAATTTGCAGATGTTTACCACAAACAAATTTGGTCCTACCTCTTACCGTACAAAAGTGACAAAAAATGTATAAACCAGTGTTGCTGTAAAGTGGAATGACCTCAGCAAAGCTGGTCTGTTGCCTATTGGTATATTTGAGTATGGAACTGGTACTAATGAGATGCAAGCAATACTGAGACAGTTACCATGTTTCAACATGATGGAATAATGAAATAAATAATTAAAAAATGTGCATCATTCTGCTGCATGTTTTGCTTTATCTTGCAGCATCCTATAATGAAACTTGCTGCATACCTTTGACCTCCTTAACATAATTAGTGACTGAATATAGGTGTGGGTAAAGATTCCTGCCAATCTACACTTGAAATATGTGGGAACTTAAACATGTTCCTGTATCTGTGTGTCAATTCTAAAGGCAAATTGAATAAATGTGGAGGACAGGGTTAGCAGGATAGCCATCACATTCCAAATATTTTGCTACTGATAGATGCTGGGAATGTGACAGTGACATCCCAAACCTTTTCTTGATCAGGATTTTGACCCAGGAAATGGCAAAAATGACATCTAAACATGTGTTTCTATAAGGTTGAGTTAAGTGGATGATGTATGGATAATGAATCTGTTTGAAAATGTACCTGAGGTATGGCTGTTGTACTCCTGCCTTGGATGATTGAGTCTCCCTCAGAGAAGTCCATGTCATACCTATGTGAAATGGAGTGATAAAGGAACAATTACACTGATGCCCTGGAGGCTGTAGGGATGTATGGGTGCTATCTATTGATCCATGGTGTTGTACAAATCATTACCGCTCTTGCTATGACTGTGGCACATTGTGAGTGCAGCTGTCCACATGGCAGGGTTCTGGTCTTTTCGTTTAGCAGCTGCAAACTGTATGACAGTCTGTATATCTCAGTTAAAAAGAGTACTTTTGAGCACAGTGTGCACATTTCATGGTTGTTAAACCTTTGCTGCTCCAGTAGGCCTCATTGCATGGATACAGTGTCATTGGCATGAGTATAGACAGCTGGATAACCGGACTAGAATGCACATGGATTGGCATTCGAATGACAGCTTCATGTCTCGTATCCCCCTATGTGCCATTTCTGTGAGGGATTCATACATTGCAAAGTGGGAACTTAAGCTACAGCTCTGTGTAAAAGTTAAAAAGCAGAAATGCAGAATGTTAGCATTACAGTGCTTACCGACTGGAGGGGTAATTTTGCTTGCCTGGCACCAATGCAGGCACCCTTGCATCATGTTGCAAGGCCCCCTGCATTACACATAACATAGATCTTGCCAAGATGAGTACTCCTGCATGAATACACACACTTCTTATATGCATTCACCTTTTTGTGCACTGACAAATGGAGCCCAGGGAGAATAAGTGTACAGAGACATGAAAATATAAAGGTTCTCATTGTTTTGGTATACCTGTACCAGATGCTTTATGTCAGCTTTCGATGTTTTTGACTTATGCTAAATTGGTGAAGTGTTCAAATGTAAAGTCTTGCAGGAGTGAGACAGTCTTGCAGGTTGTAGTGGGACCTGAAGCAGAGTAAGTTAAGTCAGCAATGTGTGCTGCTTTGTGTAACTCCAGAAGAGTAATGCAATACAGAATTACACAAGTTGAACTACTTTACCTCATTACTGCTCACTGATGTTTTTGACCAACTTTGTCCAGTATTACATGATGCAAGACCAACATCAAAGTGTACATATCTAGATCATGTCTACAATTTCCTATTGACACGTTGTCATAAGCAATAATTACTGTTATGAGTGATATGCTTGTTATCTTATTGTTACTACATTTCCATATTGTACACCTACACTGACCTCACATAGGTCAGTTTGACATATTGAATTAGGCGATGTCTTTGTACTGAAGGGACATAGACATATCTCTATCTCAAAATTCTGTGTATGTCTGGACTGGTACTTATGATTGCATGACAAAATCAGGGAAAAATCATCTACATTTGCAACTTGAGGTGATATGTGTTCCTTTCACTCCCTAGATAATATGACCACAGACAAAGCAAGGACCTTTGAGGTCAGACAGGACCTCTTTTGGTAATCTGCAACATTCCAAAGGCCTAAAGGGAGATGGCTCACATATATGAAAGGGCAAAGGTGAGTGGAAACCGTTCAGATCCCCCAAGAGAATCTACCCCAACATAATCGGAAAGTGGCAGACAGCAGCAGCAGGTCAGCACACATTCCACACAGGGATCATCAAGCGGATCTCACCAGACAGGCTCCCTGCAAAGGAGGCCCAGCTGTGCAGGAGATTCCACATTTCATTATAGATTGGTCCAACACATTTGGAGACTAAGCAGTAGGATGACTGTGATAGAACAGGAGCAGGGTGGCATACGAGAGATATTGTTCACCTGCCAGGAGGCCTTGGAAAGGATTGCCAGACAAATATGGCTTTTTCCCTCAGAACATTCCCTTTCCAGTTATTTTATTGGAATATTTTTTGTAGTTAGAAGGCATATCATTAGTTAAGGTGAAGGTTTGGTGTAGGTAAGTGTTAGGTGATTCATATTTTTGTAGGTTGTAGTTTTTAAGTGTGTTTTATTATGGTAGTATTTTAAGTGGGTAGAAGGTTAATGTTATGTGTGTTTAAAAAAAAATAAAAAAAAAAAATATATATTTGTTTAGGATTATATGTGTGGTTAGTATATGTTTAGGATGTAGTTGATATTTATACTGTACCCTGCTATGTGTATTAAGTGAATGGGATGTTGTTGTTTAACTTGTCAGGTGTTTACATTGCTAAAGGTAGATTAGATTAAGTTAAGTTAAGATAGTATAGACTAGTGTAAAGGTGAGCTACTGTTGGCTAGGTGGGTGTAGGTAGTTTTAACATTTAATATTTTTTTACAGATTTGATAAAGTTTTTTTATTCTGTAGGTGGCTATCAGTTAATTGATACGAGTTGATATGTTTGGGTTAGGTGAGTTGGGTACATGATGTCCCAATTGACCTGAGACCTTTGTTGGTATATGTAGCTTTGTCAGAGGCCTATAGACAATTGTAAGTCTTCCTCAGATTTGAAACCTTTTTGTAATCCAGTTCCATACTTAAGACACAATAAGTGCAACTCAAAAATTAATCTGGCACACAACACAACACACGTATTCACCTACTAAAGCACCCTTTGTTAAAGTGTGTGGGTAGGTACAGGTTTAATTGGTATATTTCATACACAAATCTGCTCCCTAACTGCATTGTTGCATAATCTGCTGCACAGCACAGCACTCACAGCAACACCCTTACACCATTGCGCAAGGAGCTTTTCCTTGTTGTGTGGATTTGTAATGTTCAGGAAGTAACACACGACTAGACAACATTCATTATAAGTTAACATTTCTGCTTGATTTGTGTGCCACATCATGTAGCTCTTTTATAATTTAGAAACCCAAATGTCTTTCTTACCATAGGTTTACCATTGTTGTATCAGCATACATTTATTTGAGCCTGTGTTATCAGTATACATAGGTGAGACAAGGTTTACTTGCATGTTTTGGGCACAGTCATTTATAGTATTGGTTTGCCCTGGCACATTCTTCTTTGGCACAAGTGCAATGCTAAGCCATGTTAATTATGGGCATGGCTTTGTGGCTAGAATAGGACCAACAGTCAATACTTTGTTGTTGTTTAATACGATTTAGGAGACCAGTGATGTTTACACGTTTAAACAATGTAGTACTTGACAGTGCGTGATTATTGTTGACATTAGTTACACTGTTTTTACCTCACATGCCTCACACATCCCATGTATATGTGGAAATATTGTGTGTATTTTGTCAGTGGGTTCTTCCTGTGTGTCTATCAAGAAACTCAATTTTGTTGATACATTCTGACATGATATTGTTAAAGTACACATTGCTAATCAGGACATTGGAATGGGTGGAAATGTGTATGTGCACCTACAAAGGCACCATGTCCAATTAAGTTTGGGTCAATTTTCTTTTAATTCACAAATATCACAATGGCGTTTCTATATCCAATACGTTTGTAACCCTTATGGGCATAACCATACAAAAATGAAAACCTTTCAGAAACAAATAACAGATGTATCATCTTGTAGATGTTCCTAACCTCCATTACATCATGTGAGTAGGTCTGTCCTCATAGAGTACCACATACATGTAGTTAAAAAAGACAATTATTGTGTCTATTTACAATTAATTTTACCCATGGAATAAAATATTTACATTTGTGTCATGACTTCAGTGAGGGGGAGAACATTGTCATTAGCGGGTGTTGCTTTGGATTTAGGGCCCCAAGTGGACGAAAAACTTCTGAACAATCAAAAAGTACTGTCCTGGGTTCACAAGCGAGTGACATGATTTTTGATACAGGACAGATTTTAAAACTGTCCCGAGGCAGTCACAAATGTTCATAGGGACATTCTCCTTTGAAAACTAGGGAAATCAAGATCTTCCTCCTCTGATGCATGATCAGCCTCCCCTGGATGTTGTGGGGTTTGAATGGGAGGCACACACACATATCAGAGACAGAAGATATGACTCCCCTGTTCCCAACAACATTTGTGAGTGCCAGTAAGTCAGCCTGGTAGTCCCTGGTAAGGGTTAGCTACTGTGCCAACAAAGCAACAATGTTTCTGTTGAAGGCACTCGTTGTTTCTATGAAGGAGTCTAACTTGGCCTCGAGGGACTGGATGAAGGTATTAACCCCTTCGCTGTCAGGCCTTTTCCCCCTCAGGTGCCAAGCCTTTTTTAGGCTGTTTGGGGCAGTTTGCGCTTAGGCCCTCATAACCTTGTGTCCACATAAGCTCCCAGGCCAAATTTGCTTCCTTTTTTTTCCAACATCCCAGGAATTCTAGAGGTACTCAGACTTTGTGGGTTCCCCTGAAGGAGACCAAGAAATCAGCCAAAATACATCGAAAATTTCATTTTTTTAAAAAGAATGGGAAAAAGAGCTGCAGAAAAAGGCTTGTGTTTTTTGCTTGAAATTGTCATCAACAAAGGGTTTGTGGTGCTAAAACCACCAGCTTCTCAGCTGTCAGGAACAGGCACACTTGAATCAGAAAATCCAATTTTTCAACACAATTCTGGCACTTTACCGGGACATACCACATTTCTACTATCTTTTGTGCTTTCAGCCTCCTTCCAGTTAGTGACAGAAATGGGAGTGAAACCAATGCTGGATCCCAGACAGCTAAACATTTCTGAAAAGTAGACAAACTTCTAAGCAAGGGGTAATTTGTGTAGATCCTACAAGGTTTTCTAACAGAAAAAACAGCTGAAATAAAGAAATATTGAAATCGAGGTGAAAACAATAGCCATTTTTCTCTACGTTTCACTCTGTAACTTTTTCCTGCAATGTCAGATTTTTTAAAGCAATATACCATTACGTCTGCTGGACTCTTATGGTTGCAGGGATATATAGGGCTTGTAGGTTCATCAAGAACCCTAGGTACCCAGAGCCAATAAATGAGCTGCACCTTGCAATAGGTTTTCATTCTATACCGTGTACACAGCAATTCATTTGCGGAAATGTGAAGAGTGAAAAATAGGTATCAATAAAACCTTTGTATTTCCAAAATGGGCACAAGATAAGTGTTGAGAAGCAGTGGTTATTTGCACATCTCTGAATTCCGGGGTGCCCATACTAGCATGGGAATTACAGAGCATTTCTCAAATAGATGTCTTTTTTACACAAAGTCTTACATTTTTAAGGCAAAAATGTAGAGACAGACAAGGGGCAATAACACTTGTTTTGCTATTCTGTCTTCCACCAAGACTCCCCATAGAAATGGTACCTCACTTGTGTAGGTAGGCATAATGTTCACGTCAGGAAACGCAACATGGACACATCACATTTTTACATTAAAATCTGACGTGTTTTTTGCAAAGTCCCTGGCTACAGATTTTGGCCTCTAGCTCAGTAGGCACCTAGGGAAACGTACCAAACCAGTGCATTTTTTAAAACTAGACACCTAGGGGAATCCAAGATGGGGTGTCCTGTGGGGCTCTCACCAGGTTCTGTTACCCAGAATCCTTTGCAAACCTCAAAATGTGGCCAACAAACACTTTCTCCTCACATTTTGGTGATGGAATGTTCTGGAATCTGAGAGGAGCCACAAATTTCCTTCCACGCAGCGTCCCCCCAAGTCTCCTGATAAAAATGGTACCTCACTTGTGTGGGTAGGCCTAGCGCCCGTGACAGGAAATGCCTCAAAACACAATGTGGACACATCACATTTTCCCAAAGAAAACAGAGCTGTTTTTTTTTAAAGTGCCTAGCTGTGGATTTTGGCCAGTAGCTCAGCCGGCACCTAAGGAAACCTACCAAACCTGCACATTTTTTAAAACTAGACACCTAGGGGAATCCAAGATGGAGTGACTTGTGGGGCTCTCACCAGGGTCTGTTACCCAGAATCCTTTGCAAAACGCAAAATTTGGCCAAAAAAACAAAAACTTTTTCCTCACATTTCGGTGACAGAAAGGTCTGGAATCTGAGAGGAGCCACAAATTTCCTTCCATTTAATCCTCCCCCAAGTCTCACGATACAAATGGTACCTCACTTGTGTGGGTAGGCCTAGTTCTCGCGACAGGAAATGCCCCAAAACACAACATAGACACATAACATTTTCCCAAAGAAAACAGAGCTGTTTTTTGCAAAGTGCCAAGCTGTGGATTTTGGCCTCTAGCTCAGCCGGCACCTAGGGAAACCTACCAAACCTCTGCGTTTTTGAAAACTAGACACCTAGGGAAATCCAGGATGGGGCTCAACAAGTTCTGTTACCCAGAATCCTTTGCAAACCTCAAAATTTGGCAAAAAAACACTTTTTCCTCACATTTCGGTGACAGAAAGTTCAGGAATCTAAGAGGAGCCACAAATTTTCTTCCACCCAGCATTCCCCCAAGCCTCCCGATAAAAATGGTACCTCACTTGTGTGGGTAGGCCTAGTGCCCGCAAAAAGAAATGCCCCAAAACACTATCTGGACACATCAAAATGATCAAATACAAAAGTACCTGTTTTTGCAGGGCAGGGGGGCACCAGTGTTTTTGGTCCTGGTCTCAGCAGCTATACAGGGAAACCTACCAAACCCAGACATAGCTGAAAACTAGACACCTGAGGAAATCCAGGGAGGTGTGACTTGCGTGGATCCCACAGTGTTTTCTTAACCAGAATCCTCAGCAAACCTCAAATTTATCTAAAAAAAATCTATTTTTTCTCACATTTTTGTGTGGGATCACCTCACCGGGACAAATTTCCTACCACCCAACTTTCCCCTCAGTTTCCAGGTAAAAATTATACCTCACTTGTGTGATTTCCAGCAAAGCTGGAGGTTTGCGGGGCATTGTGGGTAAGAAAATTGTGCGGGTGCATGTAAAGCACACCACCCTAGACTCACCCAGATGTTTAGTTTTCGGACGTGTCTAGGTCTTCTGGATTTTTCTATGTGGCAGTATCCCAAAGTCCAAAATATGCAGCCCTCACCATTCCATTTGGGGCAATTTTGAGAGTTGGCCAAGCTCTCATGGCCAAAATATAAAACGAAAACCCAAAATAATCAAATGTACTCTTGCTTGCCATGGGATAAGATTTTTAGTGTGCGGGGGGAGACCTGAAAGACTGTTACCCCCTTTAGTTGGGGTGGGGGCATAACCATGCCCATATTGGTGGGTAGCCACCATCACACGATTTTATTCAATTTCCCTGGCATCTAATAGGCTTTCTGTCCCCGCAGGGTGTGGATTGGAGGTAATTGCCCCATCTGCCCCATGTATTTGGGGTGGGGGTAAGGCCATACCCCCACCCTATTATTTTGAAAAAAATCTTCCCTGGACTCTGGTGGGCTTTCTGCCCCCCTTGGGGGCAGATGGGACTTCCAAAAATATGCCAATCTGCCCCCAAGGGGGGCAGATATGGCCAACAGTAATGTGCCCCCATGGGGAGCGACCCTTGCCCAATGGGATGCCCCCCAAAACAAAAGACACACATACATACACACCAATCCCTGGTGCCTAAGTGGTTTCTTCCCCCCGGTGGCAGATCAGCCTAATCAAAATAGGCCGATCTGCCCCCAAGAGGGGCAGAAATGGCCTAAATAGAATTTGCCCCTCAGGGGCATGACCCTTGCCTAAGGGGTCGTTCCCAATATATAAAAAAATTAAGTAAACAAAAAAATATATTTACTTGATGGCTATGGGTTTCTGCCCCCCTGGGGCCTAATTATAATAGGCCAATCTGCCCCTGGGGGGGCAGAAAAGGCCTACAAAATATTTTGCCTCCCTGGGGAGCTACCCTTGCACAAGAGGCCGCTCCCCTCATTCAATAATACATTTAAAAAAATCCCCTGGTGTCTAGTTTGTCTGCCCCCCTCGGGGGCAGATTGGCCTAATAAAATAGGCCAATCTGCCTCCAAGGGGGGCAGAAATGACCTAAAAGTAATTTTGCCTCCTGGGGGAGTGACCCTTGCCTAAGGGGTCGCTCCCCACATATAAAAAAATATATATAAATTATCCCTGGTGTCTAGCGGTTTCTGCCCCATCTGGGGGCTGATCGGCCTAATTATAATAGGCAGATCTGCCCCCGGGGGGCAGAAAAGGCCTAAAAATAATTTTCCCCCCTGGGGAGTGGCCCTTGTCCAAGGGGCCACTCCCCTTATGTGTAAAATACAACAACAAAAAACTCCCTTGGGTCTAGTGAGCATTTCTGCTGCCCGATCATATCGCAATCGGGCAGCAGAAATGCTGAGAAAGACATCAAAGGAAAGGAAAGGCCTTACTTTCCTTTGATGCTTCTCTCGGCCCCTCCATGTGATCAGAGGAGAAAGGCTCCCCCATGAGCCAGTCCAAGGACGTAAACGTTACGTCCTTGGCGCCTAAGCACCGCAGCCCAGGACATAACCGTTACGTCCTTGGCTGCGAAGGGGTTAATGCCCCCCAGCTGCCAGACAACTTCACTGGTGTCAAATGTAAAAGGCTGGTGTTGTTCTTTCTGAATCATGGTACCAGCTATGTCAGTTAGGGACTCATCAGTCCCCTGGAGCCAAGTGTAGGTGTCTGTGATGGTCTTTGATAAACCATTATTAGGGCTGAGCTGCCTACGGACTCCATCAAGAGTGCCAGCTATGATCCCCATTGTTGCCTAGTTTCTTTTTACATGGCAAGCCATGTACATTTTTGGGGCACATTTTACATATTTGTGCTGTCTGCCTGCACTGTTGCAATATTGGCTTCTTAGCACTACTGCAAGGACTGTTCCACCATGTAGCAAGGATGTCTGCATTTGCTCTAGCCATCTGTTTGCAGGGCAACACTAACCAGGACATGTCAATTGTTATTTCAACTCACAGTATACTGAACTCTGCCATTCACATAGCACTACACAGCAAGCTCCCTTGCTGTACTGTCTTGCATGCAATTTGTGTATTATTGTACCCTAGGCTTCATCTTCCAGAAACATCCACACAAAACTGCACACCAAGCTCTTTGCTGCACTGCATGTATGGGCGAGGTCCTGTACAAAACATGAATCCAAATTTGACTGGAGAATCTTGTAATTTTCTAACACAAACAGTCAACTCCCGACTCTACAACACTAAGAACTAAGGAAAATCTCTAAAGTGGATAGCCTCCTTCATATCTGGTAGTATAAAACAGCTCATCATACTCATTGTCTAAGAACCAAAGGAATTGTGTTATATTTACCGACATACAGTAGTGTCAGTGTCCTCGCGATCCCGCTGAGAACACTGTGATCCGAAGGTTCTCGGGATCGCGAGGAGACGCGATGTTCGGAATCGGTTGGTGGAAAGCTTTATGGAGTGTGTGGCCTGTTTTTGGTTGATGGCATCTGCATTGGAATAAATATTAATTTCTTCTCTTCATATTGATTCTGCATCTTTATAACACTGGCGACGAGAGCCTGGAGGAGACAGGCGTTACCATCAACCTCTCACGAACCCATGAATCTTACTGTTTAGTCACGCCAGTTGACTGCTGAGCGTCGTTTTCAACAGGCCAAACATTCCTGATCTTCGTGACTGAGGCTGTCTTAATTGGGACAGTGAAACTGCTGATATTTCTGGAGGCGCTGCGATACTTGACACAGTGTTCAGGTGGGCTGCTTTTCATGTCTGCAATGCGACTTGCAGGAGTTTGACTTGTCCGTGAACACTGATACATATTTGGTGTTATTTGGCAGCCATTTTAGGTGTATTATTTTTCATCAAACTACTTGATTAGTTTATTGTATTCTTCAGCTGTAAAGCTATTAAGCTCCTTGCACCAATTCATGAACTAGTTGGAACTGTCGATTTTTACAAGTATTATTATTGTCACAATGGCAAATACTACAATGTCACAGCCTCCTGCATTTTTATCGGACAAAGGTGACCCAATCTTGCCATGGAAACGCTGGAAAAATCTATTTGATTCCTATTTAATAGCGATTGGAGGTGTACTTCTGCACAATTTAGGAGTGGAAGGCAGGAATATATATGACAGTTTGGAAATATTGCAGTTTGGTGGAGCTGAAGGTGAACCAAGAGATGTGTACGAGATGTCAACAAAAATGTTAGCACTACACTTTGAATCCAAGCTAAATATAGTCCTTGAAAGACATAAGTTCTTTGCCAGAACTCAAGGGAAAACAGAAAGTGTAGGAAATGTTGTTGCTTCCCTGCGAACCTTAGCGCGAACATGTGATTTTGGTGACCTAACTGACTCTCTTATCAGAGATCAGCTAGTGCGTTGTACCAACAATAGACGTGTACAAGAAAAGTTGTTAACAAAAAACCCTGATCTGAGAGAGGCGATTGCAATAGTGGAAGGAATGGAAAGCACCAGCAACTGGATTAAAGAAATGCATGATCCTGGATCACACTCTGTCTCTGAATCTGATACTATAAAAGTGACTAGTGATCATGATGAAGTGTTAAGAGTCAGTTTCGACAACAAAAAAGGAAAAGAAAATAAAGAAATGCGATGTTACCGTTGTGGCAACTCAGGACATACTGCTAACAGTTTAAATTGTTATGCTAAGAATTCTGTTTGTAGAAAGTGTGGAAAAAGGGGCCACTATGCAAGGGTTTGCAAAGCTGAAAAAACAGTTGAATGTAGATTCTATTACTGACGATATGGGCAAAATGGTGTTCTGCGTGAAGTCTGGAGATGATTGTGTTGTAAACAGTGTAGGAGCTGTGGATGAGGGACCCATAGTTATGCCTGAATGTGCTGTTAGAATAGATGACAAAGTTGTTAAGGTGCTGGCAGACTCAGGATCTCCATACACCATGGTAGGTGACAAGAATTGGCACACAATATTTGGCAATGAGTATGGTCCTTTAGAAGAACCTGATATTAGTCCGGTGAGTTATGGTGGCACCAAGATTGACATAATAGGTTACAAGGTTATGACAATTCAATTTCAAGATAAAAGGACTGTAGGAAAGGTTTATGTAGCCAAAAGGGGGGACAATTTGTTGGGTTGGCGACATCAGCGGGATATGGGTATTAAGTTAGATCCTAACGCTGCATGTCAAGTCTTGGTGGCGAATGATCAAGATACCAACTTTGATATTTTTGAGGAATTTCCTTCTGTGTTTAATGATAGGCTGGGGTGTCTTAATGGCTTTGAACACAAGATAATTCTCAAGAGTAATGCAACTCCTTCGGTGCAGAAAGTAAGAAAAGTCCCAAGATTATTGTTAGAACCTCTCAAGAAAGAACTTACAAGATTGTTGGATTTGGGCGTAATTGAAGAAATTGAATCTTCTGAGTGGTTAGCCCCAGTAGTTTTGGCACCGAAGGAAGGTGGGAAACAGATTCGCATGTGTGTGGACCTCAGGGAGCTCAACAAACACATTTGGGTGGATCGTCAACCTTTGCCGAACATTTCAGAAGAATTATCAGGGTTGAATGGCTCAAAGTTTTTCAGTGTTCTTTGCCTATCATCGGCTCCATCCTGATTCTAGACATTTGACGTCTTTTGTGACGCCGTTGGGGGCGTACCGATTCTTGAGGATGCCATTTGGGCTAGCCTCCGCTGCCGCTTGTTTTCAACGAATTATGAAAAAAGTTCTAGAAAGTGTAACTGGCATTCTATTTTTCCAGGATGATATCTTGGTACATGGAAGAACGCTAGGTGAACATGACAATATTTTAAGAAGAGTATTAGGGAAACTGTCTTCATCTGGTTTAACTGTAAAGATGCAAAAATGTAAGTTAAGGGTCACTTCTGTTTCTTATTTGGGTCATACCATTTCAGGTGAAGGCATAAAGCCCAAACTGGAGCTAGTCAATTCCATTATCCTAGCTCCTGAACCAAAGAATAAAGATAGTGTACGATCGTTCCTGGGTTTGGCGGAGTATTACTCCAAATTTATTATGAATTTTTCTAGTATAGTTCAACCTTTGAGGTCTCTTCTTAAAAAAGGTACTGAATTCAATTGGTCTGAAGAGTGTAAGGTGTCTTTTGAATTGGTGAAAAACAGTATTGGCAAGATGCCGACTTTAGGGTATTTTAACAGTTTTGCTAAAACCATTTTGTATACTGATGCAAGCATTAATGGATTGGGGGCTGTATTAACTCAGAAGGTGGAGGGAGAAGAAAAAGCTATTGCTTTTGCATCCCGTTCCCTTAAGGATGCAGAACAGAATTATTCGGTCATTGAGAGGGAAGCTCTTGCTTGTTCTTGGGCAATCAAGCATTTTAAGTTTTATTTATGGGGTTTGCCTTTTGTAGTGAGAACTGACCATAAGCCCCTTATTCAAATTTTTTCCTCAAAGAAGAATGAAGACTTGCCACCCAGAATAAAAAGGTGGGTTGAAGGCCTATTAGACTACAATTTCCAAATGGAATATATACCTGGTACAAGGAACTGTGTAGCGGATTTCTTGTCTCGAGCCTCCATTGACAGTGGAGATGAAAAGTTGGATGATGTCGGAGTAATAAATTGGGTGAGAGAAAAAGCTATATCTGGAGAGGTATGGAAGAGTGCGAGAGAAGAAGATCTTTCCAGGAAGATACTTGTTGAATTTATTGTAAAGGGGTGGCCAGAATTTAAAGATATTCCTGATGACTTGAAGGGGTTTTGGAATGTACGAGATGAACTTTGTTGTAATGATGAAGAGTTGTTTAGAGGGAGTAAAACTATTCCTCCTATGGGTGTAAGGGATAAGATTGTCAATTTAGCCCATGAAGGCCACATGGGTAGAAATTTGATTAAATGTAGGCTTAGAGAAATGTATTGGTGGGCAGGTTTAGACCGAGATGTTGAGGCTGTAGTTAAAGACTGTGTATCCTGTGCACACAGTGATAAATGCAAGTCTGTAGTCAAAACTCCACTTTCCCCTGTTAATGTACCAGAAAGACCTTGGATGAAGTTGGGGCTTGATTTCATGGGCCCATTTCACTTATTACCTGCAAATGAACGTTATGTGATGCTTCTGGTAGACTATACCTCGAAGTGGGTTGTAACAAAGTGTTTAGGCACTCTAGACACTATTACTGTGATTGAATTTCTTAAAGAGGAGTTCTCGCGTGAAGGAGTGCCCAGTCAATTAGTGACGGATAATGGAGTGCAATTGACTTCTCAGGAAATGCAAGATTTCCTGAAGTCGTTGGCTATATTACATCTGAGAACAGCTCTGTACTTACCTCAAGCTAATGGTCTTGCTGAAAGGATGAACAGAATGGTGAAATATTGTGCTCAAGAGGTTGTTCGGACTAGAATGCCTCTTCATGATTTGCTTAGAGAAATGTGGTGGGCACATCGCAACACCCCTAACATGGTCACTTCAATTTCTCCTTTTGTGTATTTAAGAGGAAGAGTGGGTTGTACTAAAATGAATCCTGCATGGATGGATGGAATGTTGCGACAGTCAGATCAGCTAGGTGAGAAGTTGAATAAGGGTCCTGAATTGAGAAGGTCTTATCAGCAAAAGTATAAAAATAGATATGATTTCAAACATAATGCATCTGAAGTCAAATGGAATGTAGGTGACAGGGTATTAGTGAAGAAACCTGGTTTTGGGAAGAAAGGGATGTCAGGATTCATGGGTCCATTCTGCATCAAGGAAGTTAGACGGAATGTTGTGATTTTAAACAATGGAGATGCATGGAGCATGTCCAGGATTGTAAAGTGGAGTAAACCATCTGGCTCTCACAGTCAGGACTTGCGGAAATCTCATGTGCATAGTGGATCCAAGGACTTTCTAACTTCTGGTGAATCCAACTGACTTATGCATCAAGACAACATGCCCGAAATCTCTACTGAGTTAAAAAAGAACCTCAGAGTTCATCGCAAGCCACGTTGGCTAAAGGATTTTGTGTCCTGAGACATATATTTGTTTTATATACTGTGTTTTCATATTTTTCTGTACTTCCTTTCATTATTATCTTATAATTGTTCTGTATTCCTATTTAGTAGTTGTTAAGTAACTGTACTATTTAGTAGTTGTGTAAGTAAGGGGGATGTGTTATATTTACCGACATACAGTAGTGTCAGTGTCCTCGCGATCCCGCTGAGAACACTGTGATCCGAAGGTTCTCGGGATCGCGAGGAGACGCGATGTTCGGAATCGGTTGGGGGAAAGGTTTATGGAGTGTGTGGCCTGTTTTTGGTTGATGGCATCTGGATTGGAATAAATATTAATTTATTCTCTTCATATTGATTCTGCATCTTTATAACAAATTCATCTCCAGTGTCCATCAAATCCTTTCACTCTGCCAACTCTCTTGGAAATGAAGATTACTGTTCTGCCACTCATAATTCAGAACCAGGGACTGTACTTCATCTCCTACACTGATGACACCCAAATTATACACTAGCTCTCATGAGACACCAACTCCACCAACAATAGTTAGTACATGCCATTGTTCAACATGGCTACCTGTATGTGACATTAGTTGCTCATACTGCAACATGTACTCACCGTACTACAAAAACTCTCACCCTCTAACCACCACAGACACCTGTCCATCATCTTGGACCTCTGTCATCATGAAACTTTAATTAGCACAATCATCTCCTCTTGCATTCACTTTATTTGCATTGTGAGACATTTCTACATATGGCTCCATCCCGACACCTGTACATCCATCACCCAAGCCATCATCACACTTAGACTGTAAAACACCAATGAACTCTACTACACCATCTCTGCACACCTAATACACATGAAGCAAAATATCCAACACACCACTGCCATACTATGACTCGGCCTACCCTGCGCTGCACACATCACATATCACCTCAGAAAATTACTTAGCCTCACCATTCAGACGCATTGGCAGTTCAAAATGCTCTGCCACACTCCTACAGGGCACTACACTACCAGAGACCCACCTAGCTCAGACACCATTTACACTCCCTTCAACCAATCATGATCCTCTAAAGTGTGTCACTTGCACTCACCCATGCCCACAGTAGCCATGTAACCATGCCAGGGGGTAGGGTGCCATACGTGGTAGGATACATCAGCATAACCTTCCCCAGCACATCAGGTCTGTTGCGTCAAATGTGGATTTATACCAGTAGCTGTATTTGAGTGATACTACTTGCAGTGCATACATCTTCTCAGCACCTGGAAGCGCTCATGGGTGGCACATTGACCCTCTACAAAAGACACAATGACTACTTTCACATTACAGTACACTTTGGGCTACCTGGCCACAACACAAGCACAATTGTGTGATGGTGCAAGGGGGCCTGCATTGGCACTGGCATACCTGCCAAGTTTTCCAGGTCAATACATGATGTGCTACTCAAGTCCAGGTTTTGTACTTTGTAGCCTGTAACTTATATTCCTGTTTTGTGAAGGGATGAATAACAGTATAAATTCCTGTATTGAGATGTTATCCCTTGACTGAGCAGCACATCACACATGGACCTGTGAAAAGTGGCAGTGATGGACTGGGCTGGTAAAATAGAAACTGCCCATGGAAAGGACAGTGATGTGCAGGGTGATTTGACATGTGGGTCATTCCTGCCCTTTCCCTTTCCTGCAGCTCAAAGCAGCACAGCAAAGCGAAGTGTGGTGCTGCATTGGGGTGCATGTCAGTTTGCTAATATATGGTCCTTTGTTTTGACTCACCCTGTAGTTCTTCCTGGTCCTCCACTTCAATACGGTACTGCCTTTCCACTCCAGCTGCCAACTCTGTTGGGATGAGGGCTAACACCTGCTCCTCCTGGACATCTGTCCTCCTCCTGTCCTCGGGGCTGCCTTAAGGTTCCTGGATGTTTTTTCTTAGGTCCTGCCTTATAGTCCTGCCACCTCTTCTTGCACTCTGTAACAGTCCTCTTTGCTTACGCAAAACAGTTGATTTTGTCCACTATAGATTGCCAAGTTGCCTCCTTCCTTCCTAATGGCAACAATGAGGTGACAAAAAGGAGATGTTAATTTTGTCACCTCCCATATTAATATCAGGTTATTATCCTCTCTGAAGCTCAACTTACTCTTCTTCTTCCCCAGGGATGATGGCAGGTTTTCTGAGTTGGGGTCATTACACTCCAGGCTCCCTGAGGCTCTTTCTATACTTGTCAGTGTTGTGAAGTATTGCTGTGTTGAATGCATTGCTTTTTCATGTGCTCCAGCAACGCACTCCTCCATGACACAATACTGACTTGCAGCATGCAAGGGTGCTTTATGACATGCAAATCAGCTTTGTGTGACATAGGGAATACTTGCATTGCAGCATCTTGTGCCATTTCTGACACCTTTACGTTGGAATTTGTGATGCATCTCTGGTCCTTGCCCCCTGGTGCACCATACTATAGATACAGCGCATCCAGTGAGCAAGGAAATGCCGCAACACAGAGCAGATTTTCCCGATGCACTACTGCTGCAACAGAGCGCTGCATCAGAACACATAAATATGCCCCTCTGCATCTGAAGAAAAACACCTCCATTACTGGAATACCATAGCTAGCAGTCATAGTTCATTTTTATCAAAAATAACTAAGGCATAGGCAAATATGAACCATAGGATAAACAATGGACTTGTTTTTTTCCACCAAAAACAGCCAAATGTGTCTTCAAATGATTCTGTTTCCCACCTTTTAAACTAATACCTTAAAATTCCTATGTGTAGAAGAGTGGTATAATAATGTGAAAAACAGAAGAAAAATGAGCACTAGAAACAGGGACAGCATTTGGCATGAGCAAATGGGGCCCAGGCCCCCGTGAACCATTCTTCAGAGGGGAGCATGACGCTGTGTGCACTAGGGTTATGCAAGATGAATCACTGATAAGAAATTCCTGCATCGGAGCGAATGCATGGCACATTGCCTCACCAAACTCTGTATCAAAACCTCTGCAAGTTTTTTCTCTGGTGAAGGGCTTTGCATTGAATGTATGTCGCAACAACACATGCTGGAACCACACATGCCTGAACAACGCAGTCAGAACAACGACCGCGTTGTTACCACTAATGCCTTTACCACAAAAGCCTTCACAATGATTTTTCATTGTAAAGGCATTCCTAGTAAAGGCATTAGTGAACGGAATGCATGGTTCCAGCATGCAACCCCACTGGTCCCCCACCTCTAACAATTACTACAACCCCCCGCCCATAAAACCACCCCAACGCCCCACCCCATCCCTATAATTACCCCTACCGCCCATTCCCACCCCTGAAATTACCGCAACCCCAAACCTTGCCCTTAAAACGACCCCAACTCCCACCCCTCCCCTAGAACCAAAAAACCACCCCAACACCCATCCCCCTAAAATTACCCTGACCCCCCAAAAGTAAAAATGACCGATCCCCCTCCCCCGCCCCTAAACCTAAAAATACCCTGACCCCCCTCCCCGCCGTTAAACCAAAACCACCCCGCCACCGCCCCCAAAAACCAAAACTACCCCAACCGCCCACCCCGCCCCTAAAACTAAACCACCCTGACCCCCCGGCCCTAAAACCAAAAATGCCCTGACCCCCCTCCCCCACCCCTAAACCACCTGACCCCCACCCCTAAAACTAAAAATACCCTGACCCACCACCCCCACCCCTAAAACTAAAAATGCCCTGACCCCCGCCCCTAAACCTAAACCACCCCAACCCATATCCCCTTTAAAACTAAAAATAACCTGACCCCCCTCCCCGCCCCTAAACCTAAACCACCACGACCCCCTAAAACTAAAAATACCTCAACCCCCCACCCCGTCCCTAAAACTAAAAATACCCCAACCCCCCTCCCCTGCCCCTAAATCACCCAGACCTCCCATCCCCTAAGACAAAAAATATTGGGACCCCCCACCCGCCCCTTAAACTAAAAATACCCCGACCTCACCCCTAAAACAGCCCCAGTCCCAGCCCCACTTACCTGATCATGTCGTCCTCTTCTGCCCACTCCCTTCTTCTGTGCCTTAACCACGCATGTGCGTGGTTCAGCACATGCATGGTTAAGGCACCGAACAAGGAAGTTGTGGTTAACAAAAGCATTGTTCCGCTTTCGTTGTCCATGACTTCATTGTTTGAGAGTCGTGGTTAAGGCTGCTTCCCCTTTGCAGTGCCACCCGCAGCCTCCAGGACCCCCTGCTGTGCAGTTCATCCTCAATGCAATCCTTCACAGAGCAAGCTCCTCATGGACAGCATCCTTGAAGATGATGTAGGACTTAGCATTGCGGCTTTGCAGCTCCTAGAAATCACCGCTGTCCAACACATCCTCTATGTGCTACACAACCAGCATAGTTGTTGCTCAGTTGACCTAACTGGGTCCCTGTAGTTGATCTGTGCTCCATCGCAGTTCCCCTGAACTTGGGAGTCTGTTTCGGTCAAGTACGACCAGATATCGACAGTGGGAACTTCATGCTTTTGGGCACTATTTTCAGTTAAATATTCAAAATTACTTATCTTCAGTACTACTTATTGGATTTTTATTGTTTTGGTCTTAAAATATTTTATAACAATTTACTCTATTGTCCTAAACTGGCATGGGATTTTTCTTGTGCTGGATGTTTACCTTATTACTGTTTGAAGTGATGTATAAATACATTACTTGTTGTGTTTGTACCTTATTACTGTTGAGGTGCTGTATAAATACTTTACATGTTGCTTCTAAATTAATCCTGACTGCTTTTGTGCCAAGTTACCAAAGGGTTAAGCACATTTTAATGCAGGTATGCTTGTGACTGCACCCTGACAAGGTTTCTGCTTGAGTAGTGTTTTATACCCCCAATTCCTTACAATAACAGTAGGGAGAATGCAGGTTAACAGCGTGTGCCAGTGCTATTCAGCCAGTAAAGCATTTATGTGTTTATTAGGTACTGGAGTGTTTGCTCAACTTGAGTTGTAGCCCAGGGTTATCCTTTATTTGTTTTTTTTCCTGTCTGGATCATAGAGATCTGTGTCAATGATGTTGTGCCATAGATTCTTTTTTAAATGTGTAGAGTTGGCTTGTATAATTTAGATTGCCACCATCATTCTTTCAAGGCCATCATTCCAATGCTTATAGTTCAGAGTTGGATGTTATTCTTTCTGGAGATGTTGGTGGATACAGACTCAAGAGGAGTTATTGCCAAGTCGTCGCTCTGATTCAACGTCTAACCACCTTTGAGACTCCAGCGTAGTTTGTTACAAGGAAATAATGTTACAAAAGTAATGACCTGGGTAGAAGACATTTTCTTTCTTGTGCAGAGAAAAAAATTATCAGTCTTTCATACTGAAATGATTTAATGCTGGGTTACTTGTGGATCTGCATAGATAAATGACATATCTGCATCTATGGATCTGAGATATAATTATTAAGGATTTACTAACTTACTGCTGTATGAGATACAGCTTGGACTGTAGCTGTTCTGTGGCTCGAGCACAAAGTACGTATGCGCACACAACATGCTTCTATGCACTAGAAGCCTGCGAGCAATGACTCGAATCCCTTCAAAATCACTACGCTGACATAATTTAATTGTCTAGGGCCATTTAACATGAACGTATATGAGGGCCATTTTGAGTAACCCGAGTGGAACAAGCAGCTGTATGCACCAGGCGGTGCAGAGTTAAAAAAGATAGAAAGTACAATTGCAACAGGAAAGGAGTGTGTATTTATTTCTTTTTTCCGAGTAAGTAAGTACTCTTGATGGAAATTTTGTTAGAAGTTCATTGTGGTTTCCTGTTCAGTCCTACTAAATCTCTTACTCGTTAGTCTTGCTTAAACATATTTTCCTGGAATGCTACTTTGCTTGAACATAATGTTGTCCTACAATTTATAATGCAATTGGAAAATGCTATTTCTGGGCTCATCTGCCCTATTTTATCTGGAATTGTTTTCACCCTGGCAAACACTGGTAAACAGGTCCAAGTGCTTATGCTCTGATCTCCAAAGTTTGGCAAAATTGCCGAACTCCAAATCACCATCATTAGCCTTTCCATAAGGCCATAGCATATGGTGCAGAAAAACATCCATGATATGAAAAATTAAATGCCACCTGGGGGAATACACTAATTGTGTCCTACACTAGCATGATAAAGGAAAACATGGCTTCAGGCCCACTATTGTAACCTGCTGCTGCAGTGTAAAACCTGTAGTGTGACCTGTTGAAATATCCCTTTTTGGCAAGTAGAAACCTCCCTTTCATATATTAGTCTGTCACCCCTGTATAGGCCTTGCAGCCCACAAGATGAAGTGCATGGGTTTAAAAAGTGGGACATATAGAACATTAGTTAGCATGTTTCTACAGTGGCAAGGCCCTAACTAAACGTTTTTGGGGAATTTCACAGGCCTGGTTAGCCTATGCAGAATCCAGAGCACAGATTAAAATGTAAATACTACTAACTAGGGAAAGGGGGCAGATAGAAAAAATAATAAACCACTATTTTTGTGGTCATTCGATTAATAGGTATTAAAACTACAATTCAATGATGAAGTCAGATTGTTAATAAATATTAAGTAAAAGTAACATTTAAGAAATTACCCTTTACTGGCCTGAGCTTTCATGAGGATAATTAGCTTTAGCAGCCAGCAACTCCTAGTCTATCCTCATCCTTGAATGAGTTTTGAACAAGGTATGATGTTCCTCCCAAACGCTACACATTAGGTTGACTTGAATGAGAAGGGATGACTCCCCTGAGCCATGCAGAGCCTACAGTTTGCAGCTGTGACCATCTTCTTGACACCCCGGTGTCAAATCTTTACAGGTCTGTTTGAGCCACATGTAATACTTTGGTGCATGTGAGAGGAAGAAACCTGAATGTCACAGTATTTCTTCTGTATTCCCTGTCTGGGTGCTCTTGGGTTCTGACTTTGTCATACCAGACTTCTGACTTGTAGTTTGCTATGGGTACAGGGCTTGCCTCAAACTGTTTCATAATGTTATATGTGGGAGGGCACTGGCAATTACCATAGTGCACTCACCTTCACACCCACAGCCCTCAGAGCCCAGGTTTAAAGTGGCTGAAGAATTTCACTTTTTGAAAATGTTCTGACACATCATTTTGTGCCTGGTTGCAGTAATTAAAATATGAACTTCTAAAAAAGTCAGTAAGGGTTCCACTGGGACCGTGTAATGGTTAGTTAGTGCCCAGGAGTCATCCCTACACCCAGTAGGTAGTGCAATACATAAATGTGCACCCCAAAGCACCCCAGCAGAACACTTTCTGGACGTGTGGAAGAGCAGAAGAGAACTAGACCTGTTGTCTGTAAACTGAAAGGATTACTGAAGAACTGGTCCTGCTCCCTCTTATACCCAGGTGAAGAAGTAGACTTCAAGGCTCAGTTGGATGACCTCCTTGGTTGCTCCAGGGACACAACAATATTCAAGAGTCCTTTTTCCTAAAGTATCCCTCTGACCATTGACAACCGTCTTAGACTGGACTTCAGTGTTGGCCTCTGTCTGATACTCTGGGAGGTTTCCCTGAGGTTCTGCAGATTTTAGAAGTGTTCTTCATGGTTATTTGGGCACCAGAAGAAAGGTTAGAAACTCTGAAAAACTTTTGCTCCAGAGACTCAAGGATATCCGCTGTGAAAAGTATCTGACCACTAGTTCTATGGTGTCGTTCTATGGTGTCAGCTTCGTTCAGAGTGGAAATGTTTGCAGCCCACAACAAATGACAAACTAATTTACTGTGCTGAAACTTAGATGATTTGTCGACCACAAACTGAAAGGCTCCAGGACCTTAGCAGGACTAACCTGCTTCCAGTATCTTACCTGTTGATCCACTGAGGAAGCTGCAGCTTTAGCTCAAACCAGCCAGGAGAGGATTTTCAACTTAAAAAATTGCAGAAGCCCATTTTTTTCAATTATGACTTTTTTTTTCAAACTTGGGGCCTGGTTTAAGAAAAGTGGTGCTGCATCAATGGTGGGAGCAATAGCATCAAAATTGTTGATGCTATTGATCTGCTATGTAGGATTAGTTCCAACATTTTGGTGCTAATCCTGCACAGTACATAGGGGCCAATTGAAAGCAATGGTGTGCCCCCTTTTAACGCCTGCTCTGTGCAGGAATTAAAAGTAGCTGCAAAACAGATGATGCAGTGGAATCTTTTAGATTCCACTGCGCCATTTTTGCAGTCCCCCTAATGGGGGAACACCTCCCTTGCATACATCATGTCTGGTGCAGGCATAATGTGGCACAAGGGGTTACAAAGTGATGCAATGCATGCATTGAGCCACTTAGTAAATATGGCACGGCGATTTTGGCCTTCAGGAACCACGTTAGCGTAAAAAAACGACACTAAAATAAAGTGCAAGGAGGCCCTAGGCCCTCTTAAATCTGGGCCTTTTCAGCTGGACCAATCTATTTGATGTGTCTGATCCAAACTCCACTGCAGTCAGCCTCTCATCACACGTAGGTACCAGTCTACCATGACCATTGATTACCATCAGTGCATTGTTCTATTTTGGTGCCATTTTTGGTCAAATCTTTTCAGATTCATATCACCAGCTTCCATTATTGGGTTTTTGTTGTTTTAGGGTCATTTTGTTTATCAAATTTTTTCTACTTTTATACATTGGAAAATATGCTGTCTTTATCTTTTTAGCTGTTTTGGTTCTTCTAAAAGCATTATACATTTTCAATAAGTTAAACTGGTCTGCTCTGTTCCATAGCTACCAGGGGTTGAGCTCAGGTTTAAATTACTGAACTCTTTAAGTGGGCCCAACAACTTTATTATGTGTGGTGGACTCCCATGTACCCTAACTAACCCCTTTTCTAACAAACACCTTTTAATTTAACTTGCCCTGGATTTTGGTGCTCTTATTGTGTGCTCAAGTGGTGAAATTAAGATATTACATTGTCCAGCTGGTAACCGTGGCGATGGTCTTTTGGCGTCCGTCGCCGCAGCGGTAGGCATTTTTTTACCGCAGATGTCACAAGGAGGGCCCTAATGTTTAAAAAAAGCCCTAAAAATTCACTGAAAAAACAAAGGTTACAGGGACTGTATAATTAGAAAATAGAATGAAAAACATTAGAAATTTACTAAAAAACAAAGGTTAGAGGGACGTTATAGTTAAGTTCAGATCTAACCCACGCAAAACTACAGAAATTCAACAGTTATAGTTATACTTATCTCAAAACACTATAATTTGTGCTCTAAGGTTAATATAACTTGTGCCCTAGCCATTCACTGCTACTTGACCCACATATTACATCAGTAATGACACCTTCTATCACATCACTTGTAATATAACTCCAACATTTGCAATCAAATTATTGATGCGAAATGTGTGCATGATGCGGGCATCAGTTAAAGTTACCTTAGAGCACACGTTATTGTCTTGAGGTAAGAGTAACTAAAACTGTTGAATTTCCATGGTATTGTGCATGTCAAATCTGAACTTAACTATAATGTCCCTCTAACCTTTGTTTTTTTATTACATAGATATATATTTATATATATATATATATATATATATATATATATACACACACACACACATATATATAACACAGCAGCACCCTTGTTTGATTTGTGCAGGAAGGGACACCTCTCTGGACAAAAACAATCCTTAGAAGCAAGGTCAACAAAAGCCCTTGAAACAGTAGTGGTGTATGGCACAGCCTGATAGGGAGGAAGTAAGAAGCTGGGAATGGGCATGTAGGAGTGTATTGGAAGTCAAGTAAATGGTACTTCGGGGATTCTGTTCCAAGGTAACTAGGTAGGTGCTCGCTTGGGCTGACTTAATGTGTGATTGTCAACTCGTTATCATGTTACTTACTCCTACAATTTTAGTAAATTATATTGGGGCTGTTGGGTTCCTATCTGTGGCTTTATCTCTTTATGTAGCTCAGAGTCCCAATCTTCTGCTAGTGCAGTAAACTAAGCTGGACTAGTTTGACTCATCTAAAGGGAGTGGAGAAGCAAAGATCATTGTTTTGGAATGCATGAATAGTTCAAAATGTTCTGGCTTGAGTTTTAGGATTACGAAACAATGAATAGGCTATCTGATTGAAAAAGTACAATTCTGTGCCAGTCAAAAAATGTGTTCCTACAGAGTACGAACATTCATTTTTTATCTTCTATCTTAAGAACCTAAGGACAAGAGTGCATCTTCAGTTCTGGGTACCACCAGCCCCACGGCTGACGGTTCTGATGTCCTGTGTAAGTCATTTTATCCTCCACTACTAAAATTATGGCTGTCAATTTTTTTATGTTGGTTGATGGTTATCTGCATTTTCCTGTGTTTTCCTCTATTTCCCCAATTGACTTTCACTTGTATGTACTTTTCTGTACTCCTTTTCTTAAACCTCCCCTTGGCCCTCTTTTACAATTAAATTGCATGTCTTGTTGTTGTGTAGTACCAAGAGAGGAAATGTTTTGGTAACATAAAGAACATCGCACAGCTAGGCCTAAGTAGTACTCTAGTCACCAAAAAGTAGGTTGTTTTCTTGATGAACAGTCAGTCAAGAAGTACAGGGGCAGAAACAGTGTGGTCATCATGGTTATGGACCCCAATGTTGTCTTATACGATCAGTATCCATGAAAGTGCAGCATGGCAGAAATAAAACACCATGTCCAAAACCAATACCACATGTCTTTTGCATTCCCTTCTACCCCTTATCTTTTCATAGAACCATACCCTAGTCTTATTTTATGCCCTTCCCTTATTCCTGAACCCTTCTAATTCCAATCCCTATCCCTGCATTAGGAAAAAAGGTTTTTTATGGTTGACACAATGGTTACCTGGTTTTCAAAATGTTGTCAAGCAATCAATAATACAAACCATGCAAACTGATTACTTTTAATAGAAAAATAGAAAAGGAATCTGATAGATAGCTAACCGAACTGTAGTTAGGTATTGCTGTGGTATCTTGTGCAAAATAAATACTTAGGTGGCTATCTGAGTTCTAAAATGGGTGCATTATGTTTTTCAGCCGACGCAGAGACCTCCACCTGTAGTGCTTTCTCAGCTGGGACATTGGTGGAGGTACATGCACTCGAGGGATATGTTGTCCCAGTGGTGGCAGGGACAAGTGGTGACACCTTGATTTCTTATAGACAATGTACTGGTTAAGTATGGCAGATATCCCACCCATCACCTCCAGAGTTTAGTCCCTGCTCATGGCATTAAACACTCGCCTAAAAATGCTGTGAGGTGTAATCTTTGGTGCTGCTGCTGCAGTGAGTGCAGGCAATAATTGAATTTGTGTGTGCCTGATGTGGCCCAACAGCAGAGTGGAAGCAAAAGGCCTGATTATGACCTTGGTGGATGGGATACTCTGTCACAAACGTGACTGTGTGTGTAGTGTTGTTAGCTTGGGTGTATGCATGTTCGAGAATCCGTGTACAAATGGAAATATGAATGTGTCTGCATGTCAATGTGAAATGTGTGTACAGATGTTTTCGAGAATGAATGGATGCATGCATGAATGAATGCGTGTAAGCCAGTGTGAGTGAGTGTGTGTATGCGTGGTACGTGTCTGTGAGTGTGTGCATGTATGGGGGTGGGGGATCGTGGACGGAATGGGGTGGGGGCATCTGGGGAGTGTTTGGGGGGGTGGGTGAGACTCCTACCAGTGACAGGGAAGGAATTCCCTGTCACTGGTAGGGCCTACCGCCATGGTTTTTGTGGCATTGCAAACACCACGAAAATCATGGGGGTAGGCAGACTCATAATGCCTCCGGCGGTACGATTGCAGCCGCCGGGCTGGAGATTGTTATCTCCAGCCTGGCGGCTGGTACCACCATGGCGGAAGGAATGGTAAATTGGTGGGTTGGCTGCAGCCAACCCGCCAATGTCATAATGTGGTGGTATGTAACGCCAGCCTGGTGGCAGTACTACTGCCCCATTATTACCTACCTCCGGGGTGGTAATGACCCCCAAAATGTATGTTAGGTTTTACTTTCAATTAAATCCTTTTGAAAAATCAAGTTTTCTTTTTTGTCTTTTGATTATATGTTGGTGTTCTGGCTTAAAATTATTTATGCAGTCAGTGCTATGATTGATTACCTAGGTATGATATGATGTATGGGTGGGAACAACTTGGCCCAGGTTGTGTGTGACTGACTGGTACCACTATCAATATAATCAATTATCACATCTAAAAGAAATTCCAATGGCCCTAGGGGAACAGGAATATTCTGCTACTATGCTGTGCTACTAGTGGTAGCGTTAGTATAGTTTGAAATTGAGTTTGGACTTACTTTTTGGGACATTTTGGCTTGGGAGGGGGGGTGGGTCTGTTGTGGGTGGAGCGAGTGGGTTCCAAAAAATAAATGGATTTTACTTTTTTTACCTTGTCATCATTCATTATCCGTCTTTCTAATGATAGTTGACTTGGCACAATTTAGTATAGCATTGGTGAGTGTACTGTTGCTCCCCCTAAATCTTCCTTACCTTAAGTCCCTTGCCATGTATTATTTAGACCTAGTATTATTTTTCAGTACGCTACTTAACACCTCCTGCAGTCCAGTTATACCCTGCCAACAGAGTGGCACTGTGTGGGAATAGAAAACTGTTTAATTTAAATCTATTTCACTTAATGAAGTTTTGCAGCACCCAGCCACCAATTGATCACACAGCAGTATAATAGTAGTACTTAGTATAGTAACTGCCCTTGTCATACACCCGGTGTAACAGTTTTTTGTCCAGTAGGGATCTGCAAACGTAGACAAAAATATAAATTATCTCTCCTTCCAAATACCAACTTAACTACTAGTTAACAAGTTTGTCTAGTTGTTTGTTACCTGAATTGATTAGGCAATGTTACCTCTCAAAAACCTTCCCAAACCGTATTGCAGGGTTTCCCTAAAAGGTCCTTCTTATTAATAGTGATGATATTAAAGTTCTCTTCTTGTGCTACCAGGGAAGTCATCACAATTACAAAATGAGGTAACACTCTCACCTATTCCAATGAAATGAACTCCAACTGTCTGATTCAACAGAAAGATTATTTATTCATCACAGGCTACAAAACTGAGAGAGAAAACATAGAGCTAGTTGGTTTATTAACAAAGACTGAGAACAGACCACCATCCGACACTGGAGCAGAGTCAGACATTGACTCTTCTTCACAATGATGATTATGTTATCTTTTTATGCCTGGGTGGGTAAATGGTAATGGTGTGGGCTATTGTATTGTTCAGGTAAGAATATCCCACAGTGAGCTGGTGTCACTTTCACCACATCTGCCCCACCCAGTGACTGATCAATTTATGGTGTAAATTAAGTCACACCTCAAAAAAATAGCACAGCCAGGGGACAGAGGGTTAAGGTTTGGTGAATGGATGGTAACAGGTAGTTGGGGAAAGGTCTGATAAAGACAAACACTACACAACAACAATATTCATCAGGCAATGAGCAATTCATCATTACCAAATCTGTTGTGGAAGGATACAAAGGAATTACTCAGTTCAGTTAAAATGCATTGCAAACAGCCCTTCCGCCCCACAGCCCTGGGTTATTATCTTTCTAAGTGTTCTGGCATTCTAGGTTTAAAAAATACAAATTATGGGCTATTGAACCCACATAGTTCCAAAATTATGATTGTTAAAAGACAAATGATAATGTATATGAATGCCAAATTGGGTGGTGCATCTGCATTTTTCTCAGAATGTTTGCCTTGGGTACCTGGCTGAACCGGTCCAATAAAGTAAGAAGAAGTGGTATGCAGCTTTTGCCTTTTATGGAGGACAAGAAAATGCCTGTGGGTTCTAAAACAGTAACAATATTGTAGAGTCAAGGAGAAGGACAGAAGGTAAACTTCAACCTGGACGATCAATCTCGGAATTGTCATAACATTTAGCCGAGTAAGTCCATCATGTTATGATGTGACTGACATCCACGTCTGTCTTCATTTACAACCACCAGCCACAACCACATAATAGAGAAGGTTGACATTTGAGCCAGCACACTACTCTGCAATAAATACACCTCTCTCCAGTCCACAGGGTTGAGTAGGTCTCTTAGAGTCATTATCATGTTGGTTTCCCTTCAAAGTGAATAACTTCCTTCTTTTGGCTGTTGAGGGAGTGCTACCCTGAGTCCTGACTCTAGGTAACGATTCAGTCCCACTCTGTCCTGACTCAAATGGGATTGAGAGAGACAGCCCTGTAGTGCACTGCTGTTGATGAACAAGGAGAGAAAAAGAGTTTGAGCACTTTGTATAGATTTGTGTTTGATAACTAATCTGAATGGTCTGGTCTCTGAAGAACCAATAAAAATAGAATAGCAAGGAGTGAACACTGCATAAAAATCTAGCCTTCAGACAAAGTCAGCCATCAGGCCTCAAACATTGCTGTCGTGCGGACTCTCATATCACACTGAGACTGCTGGATTTGGGGCTGCAGCACCTCTGCTTGTAGGTGACTGAGTCACTCCCACACTAGTTGGCAGCTGTCGGCCCAAGCCTCCCAGCTAACCAGCAGCACCTCATCCAAACCTAAATGGTTAAAGGTGATTTGTGGCAGCCTAGCATGTGGAACTCTGAAGACCCCCTTAGGAAAACCGTGGTGAACAAGCCTTAACCATTTCTCTCCAAGGAAAAGTCTGTTAGACACACATTGTAGGAGGCTGGCTCTCTATTGAGTGTGCTAAACCATGTACACTATGCAGAGAGTCTGGCCAACCACACATTGGTTTACAGAGGTAAAAATCTAGATCACCTAATGCTCTCATTTTTATGGTAGCTTGGTCAAGAAGTTAGGCCAATCTTGGAGAAGTACAAAGCAGTTGTTGTACTCTCAGCATTAATAAATATGAACATACACTCAAAGGAAATAACTCAAGACAAATTTACAAAAATACTTCAGATTGTTTAAAAAAATTTAAGATTGAGATCATCAAAATTGGGTACTTTTTAAGTTATGATTTTTTCAAAGTTTAGAGAATGTCTTAGGAATCAATGGGAGAAATCTTTAAATGTATGTAAAATCAGGCAATGCATTTACCAGTGTGTTCTTTTGTTTTATGGCCCAGATCATCAAGAGGTCCTGTAGGCAAGCCAGGGAAGTTTGGGTAAAAACTGTTTTTGGCAGGAGCCGCAGCTGAAGAATCCTTGGAGCTGGTGCAGGACCATCTTGGGGACTACTTGGAAATGCAATGCACAGGTGGACTTCCAGCTGAGTCCGGTGAATCCCCTTGGAGTATATAGGTCATAAGGGGTGGGGGAACCTTAAAGAACAGCTGGTTTTCTGGTGCAGGGCCCAGGGAGGCAGGGTGCAGAACAGATAGGTGAGACAACAGCTGTGCGCAGGAGGCAGGTCATTTTGATGGTGGATTGCAGGTCATCAGGGCCACTCTGGGGAGTGGTTCTTACTTGTCCTGAGGTCTGTTGATTGGGGTTTGCTCCTGGTCCTTTTGGAATCTGGAGTGGACTTTTCTTCTGGGTGATCGAAGTTGGGGGTCCAGTACCCTGAGCTAATGCACGGTTCAGCCACAGGAGTTTGCAGTGCCATCAAACGTGGCACACTTGTGAGATTTGTCTTCCAAGTCCATCAGGGGGAATTTGGTCTGGCTGCTTTGTGCTGTTGCTTGGTCAGTGGCTGGCCAGTGAACTGGACTTCCCTGGTCTTTTGCTTCTTTGTTGCAGGGAGTGATGCCTCCACTCTGGAGGGAGATCTTTGGTGATTTTCAGAAGGGTGGAGGTCCTTTGGGATTTTGTAGAGTCTGTCTGATGTCCGTGCAACCCCTCAGTGGGGATTGTCAAGCTCTGGGTGCTGCAGGCAGGGTTTGGCATCTTTTTCTTTGTGCAGCAGGAATGCAGCTCTCAATCCCTGGGTCTTCTTTGTTGCATGCCTTCTTGTGTCCTTGGACTTCGATCTGCAGGTGTAGGGGTTCCCACTAAATACTGCATTTAGTGGGCATTTAGGGCAGTACCTAGTATTGACCATTGGGTCGTCTACCTTAGGCTGGCTACACCCAATATGTGACCACATTTGGTGGACAGAGGTCACTTCCCTGTCCCTGATAGGCTTTTTTCCTTCCATGCAAGATGGACGAAAATGAAATGGAGGGGTCATCTTGCATGCAACACCTTAGGGGTGGTGCAAGTGGCCACTCCTCTTGTCCTTTGTGCATTTTAACACCATTGCTCTCACCAAAAGTGGGGGTTTTCAATGGGGGCAGCCATCTGCTGCTAGCAGCAGGGCTAGGCATCGAGGTTCGAGAGTGGTAAACCCTTTGAAACTCATAAGCAGGGCTGTTCACATTCCTGGGGGAGGAAGTGCAACACTTCTGCCCAGAAGGGGCTCTGAGAGCACAGGCTCTCACCTCAGGGTTACAGAATATTGTCTGGTGGTGGGAGGCTGGTTATGATCAGCCAGCAACCATGCCATGGAAGTTAGCTTTTGCATTAGACACTTCTTAGGTGGCCCCTGGACACATTTTGCAATAAATGTATTACTGGTACCAGTTTGGATTTATCATTCTTAGTTGTTTGATACCAAACAACCCAGGGTGCAGAGTGGCCATCATGTAGCTGTGAAACGCGTACTGACCAGTGTCCAGCACATGCATGTAAAATGGCTGTGCTGTTCACTTGCAGTATAGTGCACTCTGCCTTAAGGCTGGAAGGCCTACCAGAAGGTTGACTTACCTATATTTCATGCAGTGTGTAGGGGACATGTCAAACAGGCTGGGTGTCATGTTAGTTTTGCAATTTAGATTTGGACCAGGACACACAGCCAGCAATGGCAGTGCTGGGAGCACTTGGATTCATGGTTTCTGAGGGTGGCACAAGCCGTGCTTCTGCCCTCAGGGACCAACCATTAGTACTTCATGCCCTGGGTACCTTAGTACCATTTACTAGGGAGTTACAGTGGCATCTAAAGGTGTTTCCAATTGTGCCAATATATCACAACAGTTTTGGGAACGAGATCATGCCCATGGAACCTGGTTAGCAGAGGCCCTGGGCACTAACAACTTTAAAACCACATCAAATGCCAGGCAAAAAGTGGGGACTAACCATGTCAAAAGAGGCTCTTTCTCACACATAGAGGAAAGAAAAGGGATGCAGGATAGTTTTCAATACATTTATTGAAAAGACTGCAATCTGCCTCAAAATCTATGAACTGCAATGATTAGGTTAATGAGGAATAACAAAATCAGGATTGTGAAAATCAGAGATGCAAATGTCAACAACCTCAACATGTATTGCAATGACATGGATATATAGGCCCTCATTACAACCCTGGCGGATGGTAGTAAAGCACCAGTAATACCACCAACAGGAAGGCGGGAAAAAAAATGGAATCACGACCATGGTGGAAACCGCCAACATAGACAGCCACTTTAACACTACGACTGCCATGGCGGTAGAAACAAACACCGCAGTGGTAACCGCCAACAGACAGGCAGAGGACAAAGTACCGCCCACCGTATAACAACAGGTCTATCCGCCACCTTTTCCGGGGTGGAACCAACGCTATCAAAAGCACTCCGGAAACAGTACACAGAAGGGAAACCACTCACCTCTCGACACCCAACGAGGAACCAGGACACCATGGACCCGGAACTACACGTCCTGCCCATGCTGGTCTTCCTCCTGCTCTATCAGGAGCAGGACAGATGCTTTCGACGACCACGGTGTGTACTACAACACAGGGAGGGGGGAGGGAAAAGAGAGTGACACACACACATGTAACACACAACACGCAACACCCCCACCCCCACCCTCACCCACAACACTATACACACAAGTACATGCAGCAACATTACATATATACCCCCCCACCCTATGGAAGAATGCAAGGATAACATTAAATGATTGTAACGATTGCAATCATGAAAAATCTGATAGTGAAAGTTAAAAATTCAGTATATACAAATATGTACAGCAACTACCCAAGTCCCGATAGTGTACCAATCATTGTCCGTGGACCAGTGGTCCCAAAATGCATGGACGAAGCCCACACAAGATGCCTGACTCGAAACGGATAGAACACTGCAGGGGCATCAGACCGAAAATAAACACGCACCTCAGGGGGAAGGGAAGGGGTGGCACCTCAACCAGATGAACGCAAGACACCACTCCTGCACGAGGGGGCTCCATGCCCATTGCTGTATCCTGGGGAGTGCAAAGCCACAGTCTCTCAAGTCTTTCCAGTGGGTGGTTTGCCCACTGCTTTATCCTGGGGAGTACAAAGCCACAGTCTCTCAAGTCTTTCCAGTGGGTGGTTTGCCCACTGCTTTATCCTGGGGAGTGCAAAGCCAAAGTCTCTCAAGTGGATAACATTCTCCACTGGTTTTGGAGGGGGCCTTGTGCCCAGAGTGCTTCATCCTGCCAAGGATTGAGGTAGTGGATGCCTTTCTCCACTGGTTCTGGAGGGGGCATTGTGCCCAGAGTGCTTCATCCTGCCAAGGACTGAAGTAGTGGATGCCTTTCTCCACTGGTTCTGGACGGGGCATTGTGCCCAGAGTGTTTCATCCTGCCAAGGACTGAGGTAGTGGATGCCTTTCTTCACTGGTTCTGGAGGGGGCCTTGTGCCCAGAGTGCTTCATCCTGCCAAGGACTGAGATAGTGGATGCCTTTCTCCACTGGTTCTGGAGGGGGGCTTGTGCCCAGAGTGCTTCATCTTGCCAAGGACTGAGGTAGTGGATGTGATTCTCCACTGGTTCTGGAGGGGGCTTTGTGCCCAGAGTGCTCAATATGCAGTGTGGCCTGTCCCATTCCTTCACCTGGGTGTGTGTGTGCCACGAGATTGCCTAGGAACAGGTAGCATGATACGCCATGGAGGCAGAGACATACCCCACACTGCTGCGGCTTCGCCTTCCACCTGCAGGTGAAGTCATGCCTCATGGAAGCTGGAAAGGGTCCAGGAAGTCTCCTCCAGCCTCGGACGACTGACCACTGGGGATGGTCGCCATGTCAGCGGTGGTGCCACTGTCCAAGCACGTCGTGGGGCTGGTGGCGGGGCTGGTGGCGGTGCTTGCGGCGGTGTATGTGGTGGCGGTGCTGGCGGTGGTGCATGTGTCAGAACCTGTTGAGGGACACAGCAGAATGTCTCCTGCAGCCTCGGACGGCTGCCCACTGGGGAAGATGCTGGGGACTGCAGACGTGCCGGTGACGGTGAAGGTGGCTGTGCAGGTGGCGGTGTTCGCCGCCGTACAGGTTGGTGTAGTCATGGACAGAAGGGGTGACACTAGTCTCTCAGTCGGTGCCACCGTGCCCTGTCCTGACCTGCTCTTCTGCTTTTGTACTTTCCCCACCTTTGATGGTGCCGCAGGGGTCTTGCCACTGTCCCCTTTTGTTTTGGCAGAGCCCTTGGTGGCTGATAGGTGCGGCTTCTCCCTCTGGGATGTGGGCACCTTCTTCACCATGGCAGGTGGCGGAATGTCCTTGCCCTCGCTACGTGGCACACTGGCATCCCTGATGGGTGGCGCACTCGATGACCCCACAGTTGCTGGCACCACTATGCCTGGGGACTTGGTGGCTGAGGTGCTGGGCTGGGACCTGGAAATCCTGGCCCTAGGGAAAGGACGGGGGTAAGTGAAGGGAAGAGGTCAAAGTTTGCCAGGAAAAGGTTTTTAGACACAATGGGACGGGAAGATGGAGGGGGTTGTGGAGTGGAGGAAGAGGTAGTGGTTGTAGGAGGTGTACGTTTGTTGAATTTGGGTGAAGGTGCATGGGCCGGACGCTGTTGTGAGGTGGATGGCTGTTGGGTGGGTGTGTGCATGCGTTTGTGTACTTTGGGAGGAGGGCTCACAGACACACTGGGAGAGGACACTGGGGATGTGTGCATGGTAGCGGGGGTGATGATTGCACGTGAGCGGTGTGTGGTGATGGGCGTGCTGGTGATGGAGGTAGTGGCTGAGGATGTAGTGCATGCAGGTATGAGTGGAGACGAGACAGGGAGGGAGGAGGAGGACGTGGAGGAGGGGGACACAGTGGAGGAAATGGATGTTGCTGTGTCTGAATGGGTATGTGCTTGTGTGAGTGCTTGTGGGATGTCTGGTGCTTATGTTTGCCTGAGCCACTCTTGTGTGTTGATGAGTGTGCATGCTAGTCTGATGGTGTGCTTGGGATAGGCTGAGGTACAGGGGATTGGGTCGGGTGGAGATAGTTGGAAGGGGGAGGCTGGACACAGGGACAATGGCTGCCATCAGTGCTGAGGCCAGAGCCTGAAATGCTCTCTGTTGGGCCGCCTGCCCAGAATGAATGCCCTCCAGGTATGCATTTGTTTGTTGCAAATGCCTCTCAACACCCTGGATGGCATTCAAAATGGTAGATTGCCCAACAGTGAGGGATCTCAGGAGGTCAATAGCCTCCTCACTCAGGGCAGCAGGGCTGACTGGGGCAGGGCCTGAGGTGCCTGGAGCGAAGGAGATGCCCACTCTCTTGGTTGCGCGGGCACAGGACACACACTGAGGGGCTGCTGGGAGGGCGGTGCTGGTAGGGGGGGTGGCGGCTGTACCTGTTGATGCGGTGGGCACAGAGGTGCCCGCCACCGCAAGGGAGCTCCCATCAGAGGAGGAGTCGCTGTCACTGCTGTGTGCTCCTGTCCCCATCGTGGAGCTCCCCGAGCCCTCAGTCCCACTGTTGGCTTCAGACTCCGTTGCTTCACCTTCCAGGGCCAAGTGGGTTGCAGCTCCCTCCTGCTCCGGTGCCACTGCTCCTCCACCAGAGTATGCTACTTCACACAAGAACAGGGAGACAAAACAAAAAGGAGGGGGAAAGACAGAAGAAAAACATGTTTAGTGCATGCAACACCACTACCGTTGGCGGACACAACACACAGAGAGCAGCCCTCTGCATGCCTATGGGGTACGAGGCCTAAGCCCAATTGCTGCACACCTGGACGTCACAGGAGCATGACTAGGTGTAGATGGCTATTACCACTAGTGGGGTTGGGGTGCCACAGAGCCTGCCTAACAAGGGACCTTGCCTACCAAGTTTGCCCTGGCCTAGGGGAACCTACAGCCCACAGCCCACCTCCCCCACCCAGACACCTCGTGATGCGCACGGAGTCAGCTGAATGAGAGTGTACTCACCCCCTTGTGGCTGCTGTGATGCCCTCAAGCGTCCATCCAACTCCGGAAAGGCCACCGCCAGGATCAGGTACATCTGGGGGGTCATGGTGCGACGGGCACCCCTTCCACGTTGGGAGGCCATCCCCAGCTGGGCCTCCGCTGTCTTCTTGCTCCAGCGGCGCAGGTCCTCCCATTTTTTATAGCAGTGGGTGCTCCGTCAGGGTCTGGGCGCCCTTGGCAATGGCACGCCAAATCCCCTTCTTCTGGTGGGCGCTGACCTAGAGGAAAGGTACAGGAGGAAATGGAATTACTCACCCGTCCGGACCGTCATACTCATTACCCACCAGTTCCCACCCATGCCCTGACGCACATACACTCACCATCCTCACATGCAGGCCTCAGCCCCCCTTCCATCCACACCACTCAAAACAGACATTGCTCACGCAGCATGCTCACAGTGTACTCACCTGTTTATCTGGAGGACCGTACAGTTGCGTATATTGGGGGAGAACCCCACCCACCAGTTTCTCCAACTCCTCCGAAGTGAAGGCAGGGGCCCTTTCCCCAGAAACTATAGCCATCGTCACTTCCAGACACAGGTCACAGCAGCACTTGCAGTGTAGGTCCTTTCCTGTTGAAGGTCAGGTATCAAGTGAGTGAACAGATAGAAAATGGCAGTCACATCCGCGGCGGTGCATACCGTCACCGCCGGCGTACATCGTCATTGGCTCCTGGGACCCATAGGGCCCAATATTAACCAATGCTGAAATGCACCCCGGTCTTTGACCGCCAACCCCGACGGTGTAGAACGCCAGCGCAGTTCTCTCATTTCCCCTTGTCCCACCTTACAGGTCAGGCAGCCGCCATTTCAGGGGGCCACATGGGATGGATAAAAACGGCGAAACACCTATCTAGGCCAGGAATACAGACAGATACCGGCACATTGCGAATTGCCAACGTTTCAGCAAATAACACATTGTGATACCTCAGTGTTGAATGACCCTCTGCTCGCTGTTCTCCTTCATAGGGCACGTCTGCTGCGGCAGGTGATGAGATAGCAGCATCCTCCGATGTACAGACCCCTTGTGGACCTGTCCACAATGGAAGAGAGACACATCATAATCACATACAGACTTGATTGTGTAACAATCATGGAACTGTGTGCCCAGTTGGAGCCAGACCTGATTTCAGCTATCCGCCTTCCCACAGGAATCCTCCCTCTAGTGCAGGTTCTGTCTTTACTCCATTTCCTGGCCAATGGGTCTTTTCAAACAACAGTGGCTGTGGCATCAGGGATGTCCCAGCCAATGTTCTCTAACGTGTTGCCCAGAGTGTTATCTGCCCTGCTGAAACACATGCGCAGCTACATTGTTTTCCCTCAGGTGAAGTATTTGCCCACAGTGAAAGGTGACTTCTATGCCCTGGGACATATCCCCAACATCATTGGTGCCATTGATGGTACACATGTGGCATTTGTAACCCCCGCAGGAATGAACAGGTGTACAGAATCCGGAAAAGCTACCATTCGATGAATGTGCAGATGGTATGTTTGGCAGATCAGAACATCTCCCATGTGAATGCCAAGTATCCTGGCTTAGTGCATGACGCTTACATTTTGAGGAATAGCAGCATCCCTTATGTGATGGGGCAACTCCTGAGGCTCCGTGCGTGGCTAATAGTTGAGGCCAAGGTCCCAACACAGTTGACATAGGTGTCTGGGTATGGGGTTGTCCCTAAGGGTTAGTGTGTGTCTATTAGTTGTCCCTCAACATTTGCAGGTAACTCTGGTTACCCTAACCTGTCATGGCTACTGACCCCAGTGAGGAATCCCAGTACAAGGGCAGAGGAACACTACAATGAGGCACATAGGCAAACTAGGAGGATTATAGAACTCTCCTTCTGCCTCCTGAAGGCCAGATTCCGGTGCCTCCATCTGACAGGTGGCTCCCTATACTACTCACCGAAGAAGGTGTGCCAGATAATCGTGGCCTGCTGTATGCTGCACAACCTGGATTTGTGACTCCAGGGGCCTTTTCTGCAGGAGGAAGGGCCAGATGTTGGTCTTGTGGCAGCTGTGGAGCCTGTGGACAGTGAAGAAGAGGAGGCAGAAGAAGATGTTGACAACCAAAACAACACCATCATGCAATGCTTCCAGTGAGACACAGGTAAGAAGATGGAACTGCTTCCACATCTCATACTACTGTTGGAGCTAGCATAAGTCTGTCATTTTCACTCAGTGTATGGACCCTGACTTGTTACTTTGCCTTTCCATTTCACAGATCTGGGTCCCATTGTGTGCCCTCTGCTAATGTTACTGCTGGCCTACAGTTGTGTTACATTGGTATGCGAACAAGTACATTGACATTGTTATATTCCAGAGATTTTGCAATTACACATTTGTGAAAGCACGGATTGACTCCAGATTGTTTTGTGATGCAAGTGTGTTTATTTCTGAGCAAATACGTGGAGGGGGTTGTAAAATGGGCTGGGGTGATGGTGGAGGAATGTCCCTGGCAGAGTCCAGTCTATTTGTTTCACAGGTGCATTGTCCAATGGGACATGGGAAGTGGAGCAATGGCAGTTTAAGGTGGACAGGGTGTCAAAGTGGGACAGAAGGGTTACATTCAGGGGGGTCTTATTTCCTGGCGGGGGTCTTCGCAATGTTCTCTGTCTTGTTCCTGGATCTCAGGGACCGTTTGCGGGATGGTTCTCCATCTGTCCACTAGCGCTGGCGGAGGTGGAGGGCTGTTCATCGTCCAGGCTAGTGTCAGGGGCCTGTTGGTGTGCCACTGTGTTCCTCCTCGTGTAGAGAAGGTCTGCTAGAACCCCTGCAATGGTGACCAGGGTGGTGTTGATGGACTTCAAGTCCTCCCTGATTCCCAGGTAGTGTTCCTCCTGCAGCCGCTGGGTCTCCTGAAACTTGGCGAGTACCGTGTCCATGGTCTCCTGGGAATGGTGGCAAGCTCCCATGATGTTGGAGAGTGCCTTGTGGAGAGTGGGTTCCCTGGGCCTGTCATCCCCCTGTCGCACAGCAGTCCTCCCAGCTTCCCTGTTATCCTTTGCCTCTGTCCCCTGAACCGTGTGCCCACTGCCACTGTCCCCAGGTCCCTAATCATCCTGTGTTGGTGGGGTTGCCTTGGTTCCCTGTAGTGGTGGACACACTGCTGAGTGACGTGTCCTGGGGACAGAGGGGTGGGCCCGCTGGGTGGGTGCTGTGGTGGTGTTTCCTGAGGGGGGAGGTTCAGTGGTGGTTTGTGACTGTGTCCGGGGAACCGAGTGTCCCGAGGTCCCTGATGGGCCGGGCTGGTCATCTTGATCCAGGCGTGCAGAGTTTCTGTGGGCCTCTTCTGTGAGGGGACTGGATATGTCTGGCACCTCCTGTCCAGTGACGTTGGGTAGGGGTCCTGTTGGGTATAAATGCATAGTTTTTGTATCTGTATGTGCCATCTTGTGCAATGGGTGAGTTACCCTCTACTCCTGTGCTTGCATTATTGCTGTGGCCCTTGTGTGATTGGTGATTTTGGGGCATGGCTGAGTCTCTCTACTGGACATGCTTTGGTGATGGGTGTCCATGCATTGATGTCACATGCCGGGCTTGATTTTGGGATGTGTGGGTTGTGTTAGTGGGGTATCTGTGGGTTGTTGGGGTGATGGGTGTGAGGGTGAGGCTGGGAGTATGTGATGGCATCCAGGGAGGGGGATAAAGTAGTAAAGATTTGCCTTATCAGAGTCCAGTCCTCCTGCTACTCCTGTGAGGCCCTCAGGATGCATGATCGCCAAGACTTGCTCCTCCCATGTTGTTAGTTGTGGGGGAGGAGGTGGGGGTCCACCGCCAGTCCTCTGTGCAGCAATCTGGTGTCTGGATACCACCGAAAGTACCTTCCCCGTAGGTCATTCCACCTCTTCCTGATGTCATCCTGTGTTCTTGGATGCTGTCCCACTGCATTAACCCTGTCGACAATTCTGCGCCATAGCTCCATCTTCCTTGCAATGGATGTCTGCTGCACCTGTGATCTGAAGAGCTGTGGCTTTACCCGGACGATTTCCTCCACCATGACCCTGAGCTCCTCCTCAGAGAACCTGGGGTGTCTTTGAGGTGCCATGATGTGGTGTGGGTGATGTGTGAGGTGCTGTCTGTTGTGATGTGTGACGGGATGTGTTGGTGTATGTTGTTTGAGGTGCGTCGATGTTGTATGAGTGATGGTGTTGTGTGTCTGTGGATGCTGGTGTTGTTTTAGGTAGTCTCTCTCTCTGGCCTTCTTTCAGAATTTTGGTTGTAAGGGTTTGTGGGTGATGTGGGTGTGTGTTTTATATTGGTTTGGGTGTGTGGGTGTGGTGTGTGTATGTGTAGCAGGTGTGTGTATTTTGAATTGTCCAATGTGGTTGTGTTTTGTAAATGTGTGTGTATTTTGAGCGCAGAGGTGTGTACCGCCAATTGTTTAGCGCGGTTGATAGACCGCCACGTTGATTCGTGGGTCGTGATACTGTGGCGTATTCCTGTTGGCGTGATGGTGTAGGTTTTGGTATTGCCAGTTTATCACTGACCTTTGGTGTGACGGACTTGTGTGGGTGTCTGTATTGTGACGGATTCCAAGCTGTGAGTCGTAATACCTGAGCCGGAATTCCACTGCCGCAACGGTATGTTGGCGGTCTTCTGCGCGGCGGAAAGCGGATTTACCACCAGGGTTAAAATGAGGACCATAATTCCTACATAGAACTTAGGTGGTCATTATGACATTGGCGGTGACTGTTAAAGTGGCGGTAATACCGCCAACAGGCTGGCGGTAATTAACACCAATTTAGGACCATGGCGGTTATAACTCCCATAGACAGCCAATGTACCACACCAACCACCAGGGTGTTAACACCAATGACCACAGTGGTAGCTATCAACAGCCAGGAGGAAGACAAAGTCCCACCCACCATATTAAGGTGCTGCAAACCACCACGATTTCTAGGGCCATACCAACACCATCAAAAGCTTGGTGGAAACAGAACACAGAAGACGTAAGACTCACCATCAGAGACACAGAGAAGAACAACGCCGCCATGGAACCAGAACTTAAAGTCTTCCCGATGCTCTTCTATGCCATTCTATGCCATGCTCCACCTGGAACACCAATGCAGACGAAGACGACAATGGCTGAGTACAGCTGCCTAGCACACAAGGGAGGGAGGGAGGAAAAGGAGAGTGACACACACACATGCACAACACACACCATTCACACACACACCATACACACAGCCAGCTGCAGAGGAAAAACTATGTCACAGAACCCACGTCATAATAATGTAGGGATATTGTAATTGTATGCCAACAGCCACCATATAGTCCATATGACAAAAAATACTTGATTCACTATTCTGAAAGGGCCAATGGCCAGTCCAAAGTACAAAAGGCCCACATGGTCACAGGGCACAGTCCAAGGCCCAACTCATTCCCTGACGTAATCCACACTACACTGTACAGGAGCATCATGTTGTGAATGGCCAGACACCTCAGGGGGGAAAGGGGTGGGAGCACCTCAGCTGAAGTATGGGACTTGCCCACTGGTTCTTGAGGGGGATCAATGCCCATTGCAATTAGCTGGGGAATGCAAGGTCACAGTCTCTGAATTAGGGGTCTTGCCCACTGGTTCTGAAGGGGTCTCCATGCCCATTACAATTAGCTGGGGAGTGCAAGGTCACAGACTCTGAGTTGGGGACTTGCCCACTGGTCCTGGAGGGGGCTCCATGCCCCTTACAATTAGCTGGGGAGCGCAAGGTCACAGTCTCTGAGTTGGGGCACTTGCCCATTGGTTCTGGAAGGGGTTCCATGTACAACAGCCCCTAGAGGATGTCCTACATGCCCTATGCTGGTGGTGAGGGCTGCTGTGTCCCAACTGGAGGTGAGGGCTGCTGTGTCCCAGCTGGAGGAGAGGGCTGCTGTGTCGCAGCTGGAGGTGAGGGCTGCTGTGTCCCACTGCTGTTGGAGGGGGCCTCTTGCCTCTCTTAGTTGGTGGAGTGGGAACCTTCCCTTTCCTAGGTGGTGTAATGGGATCCTTCCCTCTCTTGGGTGGTGGAGTAGGATCATTCCCTCTCTTGGGTGGTGGAGTGGGATCCTACTCCTCTTGGGTGATGGAGTGGGATCCTTTCCTTTCCTGCCTCCACAACTAAGAGGTGCCTCCACTGTCCCCGTGGACTGTTTGGCTGAGGTGCTCACCTGGGTCGTTGTGACCCTGCTACTACGTGCAGGGCTGGGAGGAGGGGGAGGGAAGAGGTCAAGTTGGGCAAGGAAAAGCTTCTTGGGGACAGTGGGGCGGGGTGAGGGAGGAGGGATGGGAGTGGAGGTTGAGGTAGTGGTTGTTGGAGGGGGACATTCAGGAGGGTCTCATTTCCTAGCGGTGACCTTGGTCTTGGCAGGTGCCTCTGGCTGCTGTCTGGGTCGCAGGGAACATTTGCAGGGTGGTTAACCTTCTGCAGGAGGAAGGGTGCTGGTGGCCTGTGAGTCCTGTGGCAGAGCCTCCTGCCCACTAGCTGCAGCGGGAGTGGTGGGCTGGTCAATAGACTGGCTAGTGCTAGGGGCCCACTGGTGTGCTGTCCCTTCCCTCATGATGTTGGCCATATCTACCAGCACCCCTGCTATGGAGACCATGGTGGTGTTGAGGGCCTGCAAATCCTCTCTGATCTCCTGATGATGTACTTACTGCAGCCGCTTGTTCTCCTGCATGTAGGTAGCGATCTGGCCCATCTTGTCCTGGGATTGTTGGTAGGCCCCCAGGACATTAGTGAGTGCCTCCTGGAAAGTTGTATCCCTGGACCTGTCCTCCCCCTGGCACATATCAGTCCTCTCAGTGTTCCTGTTCCCTTGTTCCTCTGTTACCTGAACAGTGTGCCCACCGCCACTGACCCCAGGTCCCTGATTGTCTTGGGGGTGAGGTGTGGAGTGTGGTCCCTGTACAGGTGGGCACACTGCTGATGGACGTGTCCTGGGGACAGAGATGTGGGGATGTTGGGTGGATGCTGTGGTGTTGGATACTGATGAGGATGCTCTGTGGTGGACTGGGAGTGGGCTGGGGTGGTCAACTGACCTGTGGTCCCTGATGGGCCAGGTAGTTCATCCAGATCCTGAGTCCAGAGTTACTGTCATCACTGGGGTCATCTTCTGTTGGGAGACTGGTAAGTCCTGGCACCTCCTAGCCGCTGAGATTGGCTGGGGCACCTGTAGGAATGTAAATGATCTATTATACTTCATGTCTGTGACATATTGTACAGCCCTTGTTTCCCCTCTATTTTTGCTGTTGCCTCCTGCCACCTTTGTTTTTGTATAGTGATGCATTGTGGGCTTGTTAGTTCCCCATGGTGTGCATTCTTTGATGATGGGTGTCCATGCAGGGCTGGGATGACTGTCCATGCATTGGTATAACAATGAGGGCTTGGCATTGGGGTTAGTCAGATGTGTAGGTGCAGTGTGTGGGATGGAGTGGAGTGATGGGAGTGAGGGTGAGGGGGTGTGATGGCATGCAAGTTTGGGGGTGATAAGTAGTAAATCTTGACTCACCAGTGTCCAGTCCTCTGGCAACTCCAGTGAGCCCCTCAGGATACAGTATTGCCAAGACTTGCTCTCCCATGCTGTGAGCTGTGGGGGAGGAGGTGGGGGCCCACTGCCAGTTGTCTGGAATGGCGAGCTTGTGCCTTGCTGCCATGGAACGTACCTTCTTCCGTAGTTCGTTCCACCTCTTCCTGATGTCGTCCCTTGTTCGTGGATGCTGTCCCACAGCGTTCACACTGTTCATGATTCTCCGCCATACTCCATCTTCCTCCGAAAGGATATTTGCTGTACCTGTGCTCCAAACAACTGTGGCTCTACCCTGACTATTTCCTCGACCATGACCCGCAACTCCACATCGGTGAAACAGGCATGCCTTAGTGGGGACCTGGGTGTTGTATGTGTTGTGCGTAGGGTATTAATTGATGTGGCGGGGTGTGAGATATGGAGTGCGTGACGGATGGATGGGTGTTTGTGGTGTGTGTGTAGTTGTCTCAGTGGTCTTCGAGTTAGTCTTGTGGCACTTTTTGGTATTCGTAAAGAGTGGCGTGTAATGTGGGTGTGTGTTTTATAGTGCTGTTTGTTTGTGGGTGTGGTGTGTGTATGAGTGTCAGGTGTGTGCTTCTGGTATTGGCCAATGTTGTGTTGTTTTGTATTTCGGTCACCATTCAGAGGACCTGGTGTGTACCACCAATGGTTTACCGCCATTGAATGTCCGCTGTGGTAATTCATGGGTCATAATGTGGTGAGCTTTGTTTTGTTGGTGCAACGGTATGTGTGTGCGTATCGCCACATCAGCACTGACCTTTGGGCTGGCAGATTTGTGTATGTGGCAGTATTCTGTTGGTTTGGTGTGTGTGTGTGTCATAAAATGGTGAATGGATATTTGCCACTGTGGCGGTATGCTGACGGCCTTCACCATGGAGGTAAACGGCATTTACTGCCAATGTCATAATGAGGTCCATAATCTCTAGCCCCTAACGAGAGCATGGTGATGTAAGTCAAATCTGTCCGTGCAGTGTCCTTGTGAAGCACACCTCACTCCTGTTACCTTGGTAAAAGGTCTGGCTTCCAGTCTCCAGATCAGACTCCATAGCAACACAAAGGCTGAGGTCCGCCACAAAGCGGCATGCAGCTTGGATGGAAAATCCTGTTGTGGACCCTATCTGATGTTATTTGTCCTAGAAGATGTTTATATAGGGGACATGTTTATGTTCTTGCACAGAAGCCTAACACAGGTATGTACCTAAGCACCGGACTGTTTACGTAGTCTTGTGGCGGCTATTCAAAATATTATCCTGTGTGCCTCAAATTCTGTTCTTGTTAACCCAGGGTAAATAACACAATGCAAAATATGTGATCCATAATACTGAAAGTGACAACCTTGCAGAATTGCTAAACCACCCCTGTACCCAGGCAGGGAACTGCAAATGGACCGACGACATAGCCAATCATCAAATCAAGGTTACAAATTAGTTGATCATCCTCCCTCACTGTCTGCCACCACATGAATCATCATCATGACTCACACTCACTCAATAATATATCACTCATTGGTGCAATAGTTACCTGCTCCAGTCCAAGCATGGTGGTACACAATTATATCTCCTCTTTTGATGGAAGCAACACATTTTCAATTTAACAGTCTTGTAAATCAAATGATCTTTAACGGGTCAGCCCTGCTAGGGCATGTAAAACAAATGAAGGATTGGAATTGTTTCTAATGCCCTTGAAGGGGGGCCTTCTTTACTGCACATTGGTCCAACTCCAATCCAGCCATACACATACCTAAAATGGACACAAACAAAATATATAGGCCCTCATTACAACTCTGGCGGTAAATCCCACTTACCGCCGTGCAGAAGACCGTCAGCATACCGCTGCAGCAGCGGAATTCTACTACAGGTATTACGACCCGCAGCTCGTAATCTGCCACAATACAGACATCCACACAAGTCCGCTACCCCAAAGGTCAGTGATAAACTGGCGATAACAAAACCGACACCATCACGCCAACAGGAATACACCCACACCATCACAACCCACGAACCAACGCAGCGGTCATTCAACAGCGGTAAACCATTGGCGGTGCACACCGCTGCGCTCAAAATACACACACATGTACAAAACACAACCACATTGGACAATTCGAAATACACACACCTGATACACATACACACGCCACACCCACACACCCAATCCAATAAAAAGCACACACCCACATCACCCACAAACCCTTACTACCAGAATTTTGAAACCAAGCCAGAGAGAGACACTACCAAAAACAACAACAGCATCCAGACACACAACACCATCACTTACACAACATCCACACACCTCAAACAACACACACCAACACATCCCCTCCCACATCACAACACACACCACCTCACACATCAGCCACACCACATCATGGCACCTCAACGACACCCCAGGTTCTCTGAGGAGGAGCTCAGGGTCATGGTGGAGGAAATCGTCCGGGTAGAACCACAGCTATTCGGATCACAGGTGCAGCAGACATCCATTGCAAGGAAGATGGAGCTATGGCGCAGAATCGTCGACAGGGTCAACGCAGTGGGACAGCATCCAAGAACTAGGGATGACATCAGAAACAGGTGGAACGACCTATGGGGGAAGGTGCGTTCCGTGGCCTTCAGATACCAGATTGCTGTACGGAGGACTGGCGGTGGACCTCCACCTCCCCCGCCCCAACTAGCACCAATGGAGGAGCAAGTCTTGGCTATACTGCATCCTGATGGCCTCGCAGGAGTAGCAGGAGGACTGGACTCTAGTAAGCTAAATCTTTACTACTATATCCCCCACACACCACCTGCATGCCATCACATACTCCCACTCTTACCCTCACACCCATCACCTCAACAACCCAGAGGTACCCCACCAAACCAACCCACACATCCCAAAACCAAGCCCTGCATGTAACACCAGTGCATGGGCACCCATCACCCAAACATGTCCACTACAGAGACTCACTCATGCCCCAAAATCACCAATCACACAAGGACCAAGCCAATAATGCAAGCACTGGAGTACAGGGTCAACCACCCATTTCACATGATGACACACATACAATAATTATGCATTTACACCCCAACAGGACCCCTACCCAACGTCACTGGACAGGAGGTGCCAGACATATCCAGTCCCCCCCACAGAAGAGGCCCACAGTGATGACAGCAGCTCTGCACAACTGGATCAAGATGAGCAGCCCGGCCCACCTGGGACCTCGGGACAGTCGGTTCCCCTGACACTGGCACAAGCCACCACAGAGCCTTCCCCCTCAAGAAACATCAGCACAGCACCCACCCAGCGGGCCCATCCCTCTGTCCCCAGGACACATCAATCAGCAGTGTGCCCACCACTACAGGGAACCCAAGCAAACCCACCAACCAAAGAAAATCAGGGACCTGGGGGCAGTGGCAGTGGGCACACGGTTCAGGGGACAGAGGCACAGGATAACAGGCAAACTGGGGGGACTGCTGTGCGACAGGGGGAGGACAGGCCCCGGGAACCCACTCTCCATGAGGCACTCTCAAACATCATGGGAGCTTACCATCATTCCCAGGAGACGATGGTAACGGTACTGGCCAAGTTTCAGGAGACCCAACAGCTGCAAGAGGAACACTACCTTCGGATCAGGGAGGACTTGAAGTCCATTAACACCACCCTGGTCACCATTGCAGGGGTGCTGGCAGACTTCACCAACACCAGGAGGGACACAGTGGCACAACAAGGGGCCCCTGACACTAGCCTGGACGATGAACAGCTCTCCACGTCCGCCGGCTCTAGTGGACAGGAGGCACCGCCACAGGAATAACAGGACACCAGCACCCCACCCACTGCAGATGGAGAACCACCCTGCAAACAGACCCTGGGATCAAGGAACAAGACAGAGAACGATGCCAAGACCCCCACCAGGAAATGAGACCCCCCTGAATGTCACCCTTCTGTCCCACTATGTAACCCTGTCCATCCTTAAACTGCCATTGCTCCACTTCCTATGCCCCTATGGACAATGCACCTGTGAAACAAATAGACTGGACTCTGCCATGGACATTCCTCCACCATCCCCCCAGCCCATTTTACAAACCCCTCCACTGATTTGCACAGGAATAAACACACTTCAATCACAAAACAATCTGGAGTCAGTTTGTGCTTTCACAAATGTGTAATTGCAACAACTATGCAATATAGCAATGTCAATTTACTTGTTCACATACCAATGTAACACAGATGTAGGCCAGCAGTAAACATAGCAGAGGGCACAAAGTGGGACCCAAATCTGTGAAATGGAAAGTCAAAGTGACAAGTCAGGGTCTATACACTAAATGAAATTGACACACTTATGCTAGTTCCAACAATAGAATGAGATGTGGGAAGCAGTGGCATCTTCTTACATGTGTCTCACTGGAAGTATTTCCTGATGATGCTGTTTCGGTTGTCGATATCCTCTTCTTCTCCCTCCACTTCTTCACTGTCCACAGGCTCCACAGCTGCCACAAGACCACCATCTGGCCCATCCTCCTTCAGAATAGGCACCTGGCGTCACAAAGCCAGGTTGTGCAGCATACAGCAGGCCACAATTATCTGGCACACCTTCTTCAGTTAGTAGTAGAGGCATCCCTCTGTCAGATGGAGGCACCGGAATCTGGCCTTCAGGAGGCCGAAGGTGCGCTCGATCACCCTCCTAGTTCACCCATGTGCCTCTTTGTAGCGTTCCTCTTCCCTTGTCCTGGGATTCCTCACTGGGGTCAGGTTGGGGTAACCAGAGTCACCTGCAAATGTCAAGGGACAACTGTTAGACACACACTAACCCTTAGGGACAACCCAATACCCAGACACCTATGTCAACTGTATTGGGACCTTGACCTCACCTATTTGCCACACACGGTGCCTCTGGAGTTGGCCCATCACATAAGGGATGCTGCTATTCCTCAAAATCTAAGCGTCATGCACACAGCCAGGATACTTGGCATTCACATTGTAGATGTACTGGTCTGCCAAACACACAATCTGCACATTCATCAAACGGTAGCTCTTCCGGTTTCTGTACACCTGTTCATTTCTGTGGGGGGGACAAACGCCACAATTCAGCATTGGTTAACATTGGGCCCTATGGGTCCCATGACCAATAAGGATGTACGCCAGCGGTGACGGTACGCACCGCTGCGGACGTGACTGCCATTTTCTGTCTGTTCACTCACTTGATACGTGACCTTCAACAGGAGAAGACCTACACTGTAAGTGCTGCTGTGACCTCAGTGGCACCAATGATGTTGGGGATATGTCCCAGGGCATAGAAGTCACCTTTCACTGTGGGCAAATCCTCCACCTGAGGGAAAACGATGTAGCTGCGCATGTGTTTCAGCAGGGCAGATAACGCTCTTGGCAATACGTTTGAGAACATTGGCTGGGACCTCCCTGATGCCATGGCCACTGTTGTTTGAAAAGACCCACTGGTCAGGAAATGGAGTACAGACAGGACCTGCACTAGAGGGGGGATTCCTGTGGGATGGCGGATAGCTGGCATCACTTCCGGCTCCAACTGGGCACACAGTTCCTGGATTGTTGCACAATCAAGTCTGTATGTGACCAGGATGTGTCTCTCTTCCATTGTCGACAGGTCCACCAGGGGTCTGTACACCGGAGGATGCCTCCATCTCATCACCTACCCCAGCGGACATGACCTATGGAGGGGAATAGCGAGCAGAGAGTCATCCAACACTGAGGTATTGCAATGTTTTATTTTCAGAAACGTAATTAATCCACAATGTGCCGTTATCTGTCTACATTCCTGACCTAGATAGGTGTGACGCAGTTGTTCTCCATGCCATGTGGCCCTCTGAATTGGCAGCTGCCTGACCTGTAAGGTGGGACAAGGGGATATGACGTAACTGCGCTGGCGTTCTACACCGTCGCAGTGGGTGGTCGAAGACCGCGGCGCAATTCAGCATTGGTTAACATTGGGCCCTATGGGTCCCAGGAGCCAATAACGACGTACGCAGGTGGTGACGATACGCACCGCCGCAGATGTGACCGCCATTTTCTGTCTGTTCACTCACTTGATACCTGACCTCCAACAGGAAAGGAGCTACACTGCAAGTGCTGCTGTGACCTCAGTCTGGAAGCGACAATGGCTCATGTGTCTGGGGAAAGGGCCTCTGCCTTCACTTCGGAGGAGTTGGAGAAACTAGTGGATGGGGTCCTCCCCCAGTACACGCAACTGTGCGGTCCCCCAGACAAACAGGTGAGTACACTGTGAGCATGCTGCATGGGCAATGCCTGTTTTGAGTGGTGTGGATGGACGATACATGGGGGGGCTGAGGCCTGCATGTTTGGATGGGGAGTGTATGTGCGTCAGGGCAAGGATGGGAACTGGAGGGCAATGAGTATGATGGTCCGGATGGGTAGGTAATTTCCATTTCCCCCTGTACCATTCCTCTAGGTCAGCGCCCACAAGAAGAAGGGTATTTAGCGTTCCATCGCCAAGGATGTCCCGACCCTGGGGGTCTACCACAGACGGAGCACCCACTGCCGTAAAAGACTGGAGGACCTGTGCCGCTGGAGTAAGAAGACGGCGGAGGCCCAGCTGAGGATGGCCTCCCAATGTGGGAGGGGTGACCGTCGTTCCATGATCCCCCTGATGTTCCGGATCCTGGTGGTGGCGTATCCGGAGTTGGATGGGCGCTTGAAAGCACATCCACAAGGGGGTGAGTACACTCATTCAGCTGACTCTGCGCGCATTACAAGGTGTCTGGGTGGGGAAGGTGGGCAGTGGGTTCCCCTAGACAGCGACTCCTCCTCTGATGGGAGCTCCCTTGCGGTGGGGGGCACCTCTGTGCCCACCGCATCTACAGGTACAGCTGCATCCCCCCCTACCAGCACCGCCCTCCCAGCAGCCCCTCAGCATGTGTCCTGTGCCCGCTCACTCAGGAGGGTGGGCATCTCCTTCACCCCAGGCACCTCAGGCCCTGCCCCAGTCAGCCCTGCTGCCATCAGTGAGGAGGCTATTGACCTCCTGAGATCCCTCACTGTTGGACAATCTACCATTGTGAATGCGATCCAGGGTGTCGAGAGGCATTTGCAAAAAACAAATGCATACCTGGAGGGCATTCATTCTGGGCAGGCAGCCCAACAGCGAGCATTTCAGGCTCTGGCCTCAGCACTGATGGCAGCTATTGTCCCTGTGTCCAGCCTCCCCCCTCCAACTTCCTCCACCCAGACCCAATCCCCTGTACCTCAGCCAATCCCAAGCACACCATCAAACTAGCATGCACACTCATCAACACACTAGAGTGGTTCAGGCAAACATAAGCACCACACATCCCACAGGCACTCACACAAGCACCATCCCCATGCAGACACAGCAACATCTACTGCCTCCACTGTGTCCCCCTCCTCCACGTCCTCCTCCTCCCTCCCTGTCTCGTCTCCACTCACATCTGCATGAACTACATCCTCAGCTACTGCCTCCATCACCAGCACGCCCATCACCACACACCGCTCACGTGCACTCACCACCCCCACTACCATGCACACATCCCCAGTGTCCTCTACCAGTGTGTCTGTGAGCCCTCCTCCCAAACTACACAAACGCAGGCACACACCGACCCAACAGCCATCCACCTCACAACAGCCTCCGGCCCATGCACCTTCACCCAAATTCAGCAGACTTACACCTCCTACAACCACTACCTCTACCTCCACTCCCAAACCCCCTCCATCTTCCCGTCCCAGTGTGTCTAAGAAACTCTTCCTGGCTAACATTGACCTCTTCCCTACACCTCCCCCCGTCCTTCCCCTAGGGCCAGGCTTTCCAGGTCCGAGCAAGCACCTCAGACACCAAATCCCCAGACACATTGGTGCCAGCAACTGCGGGGTCATGGAGTGCGCCACCCATCAGGGCTGCCAGTGTGCCAGGTAGTGAGGGCAAAGACATTCCGCCACCTGCCAAGGTGAAAAAGGTGCCCACATCCCGGAGGGAGAAGCCTAAAGTACCAGCCACCAAGGGCTCAGCAAAAAACAAAGGGGATAGTGGCAAGACAACTGTAGCACCATCAAAGCTGAGGAAGGGCCAAAAGCTGAAGAGCAGGTCAGGAGAGGGTATGATGGCACCGACTGAGGGACCAGTGTCACACTTTCTGTCCACGACCACGCCAACCTGTATGGCGGTGAACACCGCTAGCTGCCCCGCCACCACAACCGCCACCAGAACCGCCACCTGCACCGTCACCTGCTCCGCCCCGGCACGTCTACAGCCTCAGCGATAGTCCCCAGCTTCTTCCCAAGTGGGCAGCCATCTGAGGCTGCAGGAAACATCCTGTTGTGTCCCTCTGCAGGTGCTGACCCATGCACTGCCGCAAGCACCGCGGCGAGCACCGCCGCAACAGCCACCGCCGCAAGCACCGCCGTGACAGACACCGCTGCAAGCACTGCCACCTGCACCCGCCCCGCACGTGTACACCCTCAGCGACAGTCCCGAGCATCTTCCCTAGTGGGCAGCTGTCCGAGGCTGCAGGAAACATCCTGCTGTGTCCCTCTGCAGGTGCTGACCCATGCACCGCCGCAAGCACTGCCACAAGCACCGACGCGACAGACACCACCGCAAGCACCGCCACCAGCCCAGGGGCGTCCTCGGACACAGGCACCACCGCTGACATGGCTACCATCCCCAGTGGTCAGTCATCTGAGGCTGGAGGAGAGTTCCTGGACCCTGGGCAGCTTCCATGATGCATTTCTTCCATCACTGTTTACACCTGCAGGTGGAAGGCGAAGCTGCATCAGTGTGGGGTATGTCGCTGCCTCCATGGCGTATCATGCTACTTGAACCTCGCAAATCTCGTGGTACACACACCCAGGTGAGGGAATTGTACCAGCCACACTGCAAGTGGAGCACTCTGGGCACCAGGCCCCCTCCAGAACCAGTGGAGCGTGACATCCACTACCTCAGTCCTTGGCAGGATGAAGCACTCTGGGCACAAGGCCCCCTCCAGAACCATTGGAGATTGACATCCACTACCTCAGTCCTTGGCAGGATGAAGCACTCTGGGCACAAGGCCCCTCCAGAACCAATGGAGAATGACATCCACTTGAGAGAATGTGGCTTTGCACTCCCCAGGATAAAGCAGTGGGCAAACCACCCACTGGAGAGACTTGAGAGACTGTGGCTTTTCACTCCCCAGGATAAAGCAAAGGGCAAACCACCCACTGGAGAGAAATGAGAGACTGTGGCTTTGCACTCCCCAGGGTAAAGCAATGGGCAACCGACCCACTTGAGAGACTTGGGAGACTGTGGCTTTGCACTCCCCAGGATAAAGCAGTAGGCAAACCACCCACTGGAGAGACTTGAGAGACTGTGGCTTTGCACTCCCCAGGATACATCAATGGGCATGGAGCCCACTTCGTGCAGCAGTGGCGTTGTGCGTTCATCAGGCTGAGGTGCCCCCCCTCCCTCTGAGGTGCCTGTATATTTTTGATCTAATGCCCCTGCAATGTTCTCTCTGTTTCGAGTCAGGTATCATGAGTGGGCCTCGCCCATGCATTTTGGGCCCAGTGGTCCACAGACAATGACTAGTACACTATCCGGACTTGTGTAGTTGGTGTACATATTTGTATATACTGAATTTTGACTTTTTAATACTGGAGTTTTCATGATTACAATGGTTACAATCATTTCCTTTTATCCTTGCGTTCTTCCAGGGGGTGGGGGGGTGTATATGTAATGTTTCTGCATGTATTTGTGTGTCTGTTGTTGTGTGTGGTGGTGAGGGTGGGGGTGTTGCGTGTGTGTGTCACTTTGTTTCCTCCCCCCATCCCCCTGTGTTGTAGGCGCAGTACTCACCGTGGTCGCCACCGTTCGTACTCCTCATAGAAGAGGAGGTACACCAGCATGGGCAGTATGTGGAGTTCGGGCTCCATGGCGTCCTGGTTCCTCGTTGGGTGTCACGAGGTGAGTGTTTTCCCTTCTGTGTTCTGTTTCTGCTGTGCTTTTGATAGCGTTGGTTCCGCCACGGAAAAGGTGGCGGATAGGCCTCTTCTAATATGGTGGGCGGTACTTTGTCTCTCGCCTGTCTGTTGGCGGTGACCACCGCGCTGTTTGTTTCTACCGCCGTGGCGGTCGGAGTGTTAAAGTGGCAGTTTCCACCACGGTTGTAATCCCATTTTTTTTCCGCCAGAGGGTTTGCGGTATTACCGCCGCTTTAACACCGACCGCCAGGGTTGTAATGAGGGCCATAATGTTCCTCATGCTATATCCATTTTTTGGCAAAACAGATTGATGATTAAATTAAAAAGTTCTATGTTGGCCTACTCAGTACTCAGTCAGGGAAATATAGTTTGTCCTCAAATTCAGTGGCTTACCCAGAATTTGGTCAGCTAAAACACTTGAATCTGACCAATCATCCTCATTCTTCTCCTCCTCCAGTGGTAATTCAGGAACAGTATAATTGTATAGAATTAAGTGTTGGTTTGTTTACATTATAGTCAATCCCTCCACATTTGAGACAAGAGACTGCTCCTTCTCACTATGACAACTGCACCAGATTCAGTGAACACATGCTCAGCAGACGCACTGTCTACTGGGCAAGCCAGATACTTTATTGCCAGTCTGCTGAGCTTTGGCTATTTGTGCATCATCCCGTACCAATGGACCAATTGGTTTTGATCCATGTAGACCTCTTTTGGGTCATCTAGATTGTCCTGGAACATCCTCTTAATGGTCATTGGGGCTGCCACTCGCTCAACCTCTTTCGCCTTCACTTCTGCACTTGATTTAAGCCCTGCCACTTGAAACCAAGCCATTACGGAGGTTGGGTCTGATTCTTTTGTTGCTGTTGGTATTGTTGCTGGTGTTGACTTCTGTGAGACAACAGCACTCCCATACCTGGAGGTTGAAGGTTGTATACCAGAATTTCTGCCTGGGACTCTAACATTCAGCTGTTTCTCTTGCAAGTCTCTCGCTTGCTCAACAATCCACGTCTTTTTTGTACTGTGGATCAAGTATTGTGGCACAGATGTACTCTTTGAAGGACAAAATGACTCTTTGCTGCCTTGGACTAACAGACAAGTGAAGGATTAAGCTTTCAACCATCTCATGCGCTTCTCTGTTGCCATTTACACAGGACAACCTTTGTAATACCTTTTTTAACTGGTCCTGTAGCAAATGCAACAACAGGATAGCTTGGCTAATTGTACTATCCTCCTTGCTGACTTCCTCTTGTGTGAAAACCTCAAAAGGAAGTGGCATCTGTGTCAGGTATTTGTCTAGGCCCCATTTTTCCGCATCCATGGTCATGCTTTTCGCAATTGCATCCCCTCCTCTTTAATGACATAATCATTGATCGGTCTGCACTGCTCAAACAATCATTGCAACTTGTAATAGGTTGAGTTCCAACTTGTTGGCACCTCCTTTATGAGGGCTTTAACTGATACTCTGTTAGTAGGCTGAACGATCCTCAACTGCTTTCTGGCTTTCAAAGAATGGCTGAAATAAGTTGCTGACTGTGGGCCTGATTTAGATATTGACGGGAGGGCTACTCTGTCACAACAGTGATGGATATTTGGCCCACCAAAATCTAAATCACATAGGATTTAGTGGAATTTAGATTTTGGCAGGCAGGATAACCATCACCATTGTGATGGAGTAACCTGTATGCCAATATCTAAATCAGGCCCTTTCAACTCTTTTTTGAAAAATTCCTATACAATCCAGTTGATGCAATGCACCAAACACAGGACCCTGAAATAGCAACCATCTGCAATGACCTTAGTGGCAACCAATCCAGTTGTAAGACCTCTAGGTCACAACCATTCGAACACCTTGCTGTTAAGGTCTTTCAAGATGCTTGAAGCTATAAAGGATTTTTCCAAGGTGAACATGGCACCTGTTGTATGCTGCTGAATGTCCCTAAATGTTTTTTCACAGCTGAGGCCTATAGATAGCTGTTGCCTAACCCCCGCAAAAGATATCCAGTGCGCAGTGATACACATATAATCAGTTGCTTGACAACTGGCCCACATGTCTGTTGGAAGATGGATAGTGTGAACAGCACTCTGCTGCAAAGCATGTGTAACCAATTGCATCATGATGGAACGCTGGAACAGCAACTCTGGCAAAATAGGTCTGACTGGGAACCTTCCATTTTGGGCAGATGCCCACTACAAATTCTAAAAATCTTACCCCTTCCACAAAAGAAAAAGGGAGGAGGTCCAGCACTAATATATTAGCCAGCTTTCTATTGTACAAATGTGCCTTTGGGTCACTGCGTTCATACAGCCCCTCCTTCCTAAACTTGCCCGTAAAAGTAACCTGGAGGTTTTTTTCTTTTATGGTGCCACTGACGCAGGTGACTTCTGAGAACTAGGAGGTGGTAGACTCAATGTGCATCTTAGGGCAGTTCCTGTCCTGTGGTGTCACCATCTGGCATTTGTGCCATTTTGAGATTCTTAAGCTGGGTGATACTAGCGAAATGCTCGAGACAGGGGCAATTCGTATAAAGCTGCCACCCTTTTCTTGCTCATCACCTTCACATCCCACCGTGATCTGAGCTGAGTCCCCTCTCTCATCACTGCCACCACCTGCAGAATTTTTCTAGGAGCTCCTCCCACCTGATTATGTGATTTGTTTATATGGGTCATTTAGCCTCCTGTAACATAGTGTGAACCACGTTTACTTCTAAGAACTCTTGTGCGGCTAATGGAGCATATCCTCCTGCTTGCTGATCATAAAGAAGTCCCAAACTGGGGAAGAAATCTTTTTTTTGTGGGTCACTAGTATCTTTGACAATGTCTGAAGAACTGAAAGTAGGTGGCTGTGTCAATGATTGCCTCTCTGCAGTGTGTACTTCGACTGAGGTAGTGATGGATTCAGGTCTCAGCGGAGGCCTTACAAATATGGAGGCTGGCGGCAGTGGTGGTGGTTGTACCAGTGCCACATCCCTCAGAGCAGGTCGAATAGGATGGGTAATGTTGGTACCCTCTGAGCCGGATTCCATGACAGTGACCGCCTCTTCCTCCCCTTCCATAATCCTAAGCTTTCAGCAACTTTTCTTTTCCCCTGTCTCCTGTGGTGGATCTTGGACTCAGCCAGGGCCCAATCCATGTCATTGAGGAAGATGTGCTTTTGCTGGCTGCATCTCCTGTTGTCCACTTTGCTCAGTTTCCTGCAACAATTGGGTACTAGTTTGCAGCTGAGACAGCTCCATTTCAGGCTCACTGCTTGTTGCCATGATTTCAGTGGCTGCCTCACTGACATACATAGCTTTGGGCTTAGGTTGGGGGGGGTACCGTTGATGTGGGAGTGCTGCTTACAGCTTGCTGCCTGGAGGTTGGCAGGCACACGTTTCCTAAAAAATGGTGGTGTGAATCTGCTTCTTCTTCTCCTCACTGTCCACCTATATGACAGCATCTTTCTTTGCGGTCATTTTCAAGCTTTGTCAATTGGCAATGGCACTTAACTACCTAAGCAGAAGAGACTGGAGGACTCACGTGTTGTGGTCTCATCCCTCTACTCTGTTAGTATTGTCTATTGTGCATTGAAAAGCAAACCAGCAAGAAAAACATTTAGGGGGTCATTCTGACCCTGGCCGGCGGCGGAAGCCGCCGGCCTGGCTGGAACCGCCAGAATACCGCTGCACGGTCAAAAGACCGCCGCGGGTATTCTGGGTTTCCCGCTGGGCTGGCGGGCGACCGCCAGAAGGCCGCCCGCCAGCCCAGCGGGAAACACCCTTCCATGAGGATGCCGGCTCCGAATGGAGCCGGCGGAGTGGAAGGGGTGCGACGGGTGCAGTTGCACCCGTCACGATTTTCAGTGTCTGCATGGCAGACACTGAAAATCATGGTGGGGCCCTGTTATGGGGGCCCCTGCAGTGCCCATGCCATTGGCATGGGCACTGCAGGGGCCCCACGACACCCCATACCGCCATCCTGTTCCTGGCGGCCAAAACCGCCAGGAACAGGATGGCGGTATGGGGGTCAGAATCCCCATGGCGGCGCAGCAAGCTGCGCCGCCATGGAGGATTCTCCAGGGCAGCGGAAAACCGGCGGTACACCGCCGGTTTTCCGTTCCGCAGTCAGAATGCCCAAGGGAGCACCGCCAGCCTGTTGGCGGTGCTCCCGCGGTCGTTGGCCCTGGCGGATTTTACCGCCAGGGTCAGAATGACCCCCTTAGTGAAAGCTGGCATTTTTGCAGTTTGAAATATTCATAGTACAGACAATATAATTTAGGGCCTCATTATAAGTTTGGCTGTCCATGGACCGCCAAACATGCGGTGGAGGTCGGACCGCTGGACTCCTGGCGGTCCAACTGCCAGAATATGAACCTGGTGGTGCAACCGCCAGAAGACTACCGCCACCCCTGGGATCACGGATCCCAATGGTTTGGCGGCAGTCAAATTCGTGGTCAGCCACAGCGGTACTCATTTGCGGCATCGCAGCACTAATTACGACTTACGTTTCAGGCAGCTTTTTCATCAAAAGGCTGGAAAAAAACAGCGCTGGGGTCCAAAGTGGGCCTCCTGCACTGCCCACCACCATGTTATGGCTGGCAGTGAGCATTCAGAGGGTGTTTGTGTGTGACGGCATTGGCTTCGGCTCCCTAAGGATGCCAAGACCAATGCCCCTGCATTGCTTCCACAGGGCTGACTTGCAGAAATGCCATAATAACATGACATAACATGTGTATTTGTAAAGCGCACGTTCACCCGCAGGCATCTTGGCGCTGAATAACAGATGTTAATTGTTACCCAACTCAATGGTACTCGATGTTTCCGCCGGTCTGCCCAGTGGAACATAATAATATGATAGAGGGTGAGGCCACCATCTTGACAGCACCTCATCCCTGTGGCTTTGGTGGTCCGACAGTCGGACTGCCAAAGTGGTAATCAGAACCTTAGTGTGGTTAGTGAGTTCCATTCCAAGGTCAAACCATGCCACCATTACAAATATATTACATTTTCAATCAGGATAACAACATAGAGATATACTTTTTGCTTTAGGTGCATCTAAGGGGTGACAACTGTTAGGGGAAAGGGGGTCCAGGGAAAAATTGAATAATCCTTAAAAAATGAATGTTGATATGCACCTATGGCAGGAAGTGAGCCCAGGGGTAAATGGAAGAATCCTGCCTATGGAAAGTAGGGAGTCTAGGGAAAAATTTAATAATCACCAAAAAATAAATGCTGATGTGCACTTGGAGGGTGGTCCAGGGGCGAATTAAATAATCTTTAAAAATGAATGCTGGTGTGTGTGCTGCTGTGTGCCTATGACAGACAAGTAAGGACAAGCCTTACAAACTTAATGCTGATGTGCAGCAGATGGCTATGGCAGGCAGGGGGTGGATGGAGGAAAAATGTAAAAAAGTTCAAAAGAAAATAAAAAAAATATAAAAAAAATAAAAAAGGCAAAATAAATAAATTAATTAATTGTTGCTGCTCTTGGGGACTATGAGGAATCTACCAGGATTTGGGAGGAAAGAAGGTGAAGGTGAAAAATGAAAAAATGCATATAGTATTTGGCACTGTCAATACATATACTCAAGTATGTTAAAATAGCAACAGTGAAAAGTAAAAAATGAATCTAAACAAAAAGGCACATCTCTCGCCTATTAACCTCCCTAGAAAATGTATTTGAAAATGGAAAAAAAAGGATTACACTGGCTGCCTTCACAAAATGGCCACCAGCCACATGGTCAACTAACAGCAACAATCAAAGAGGCATGGCAACAACAAAGAACACATGTAGGCATACAGGAAAAGCACAGTGACTGCCTACACAAAATGACCACCAGCCACATTGTCAAATAACAACAAGCAAGAGGCATGAACAACAAAGAACCCATGCAGGCCTAAGGAAAAAGCACAGTGGATGGCTGCACAAAACTTCCACTGGCCACATGGTCAAAAAACAAGCAGGGACGCATGGATAACAATGAACATATGCAGGCCTTTGGACACTGACTACATAAAATAGCTCCTGGTCACATGGAATGGAGAACAAACAATGACAAATGGTGGATTATAGCATGGTATGGTAACAGTGAAGAAAACACTGCCATTAATTCAGTAATGCCAAAAAACAAAAATTAAGGCTCTCATTACAACCCTGGCGGTCGGTGGTAAAGCGTCGGTAAGACCGCCAACAGGCCAGCGGTAAAAAAAATGGAATTATGACCACAGCGGAAACCGCCAACATAGACAACCACTTTAACACTCTGACCGCCAGGGCGGTACAAACAAACAGCATGGCGGTCACCGCCAACAGACAGGCGGAAGACAATGTACCGCCCACACCATTATGAGAGGCCAATCTGCCACCTTTTCTGTAGCGGATTCAACGTGACCAAAAACACGGCAGAAACTGGACTTGGAAGGGAAAACTCTCACCTCTACACACCCCACGAGGAACCAGGACGCCATGGAGCCGGAACTCCATATTCTACCTGCGATTGTCTTCCTGCTCCTCTACCAGGAGCACGACCGACGGTGGCGACGACCACGGTGAGTACTGCACCTACGACACAGGGGAGGGGGGAGGGAAAAGAGAGTGACACACACATGCAACACGCAACTTGCAACACCCCCACCCTCACACACAACACACACATCAATACATGCTGAAACATTACATTTACACCCCCCAACACCCCCTGGAAGAACACAATGACAAAAGGAAATGAGGTGAACGATTGTAATCAAGAAAAATCCATTAATCAAAAATATATATATACACTATTAACAAATATGTACACCAAGAATTCAAGTCCATGTACTGCACCTACATAGTCCGTGGACCACTGGACCCAAAATGCATGGGCGAGGCCCACTCTTAATAGCCAATCCAAACGGAGAGAACACTGCAGGGGCATCAGATCGAAATAAAACAGGCACCTCAGGGGGAAGGGAAGGGGGGGCACCTCAGCCGGATGAGTGTGCGATGCCAGCTCCACGAGGGGGCTCCATGCCCATTGAGGTATCCTGGGGAGTGCAAAGCCACAGTCTCTCAAGTCTCTCCAGTGGGTGGGTTGCCCACTGCTTTATCCTGGGGAGTGGAAAGCCACAGTCTCTCAAGTCTCTCCAGTGGGTGGGTTGCCCACTGCTTTATCCTGGGGAGTGCAAAGCCACAGTCTCTCAAGTGTCTCCAGTGGGTGGTTTGCCCACTGCTTTATCCTGGGGAGTGCAAAGCCACAGTCTCTCAAGTCTCTCCAGTGGGTGATTTGCCCACTGCTTCATCCTGGGGAGTGCAAAGCCACAGTCTCTCAAGCGGATGCCTTTCTTCACTGGTTCTGGATGGGGCTTTGTGCCCAGAGTGCTTCATCCTGCCAAGGACAGAGGTGGTGGATGTCATTCTCCACTGACGGTGGGGCAACATGGAAGCTGTCTAGGCCCCTGGAACTGACCACCAGCCTCGTACGACTGACCACTGGGGATGGCAGCCCCTGGCACAGGATGTGGCGCAGCCGCTGGTGGTGCTGTCGGCGGCCTCTGTAGCGGCGGTGCTTGCGGCACTCATTGGGCAGAGGTACTGGTGGGGGGCTCACTGGGCGTGCTGCTGGCGGCGATGTCCTGGGCGGCGGTGTTGGTGGGGGGCTCACTGAGCGTGCTGCTGGCAGCGGTGTCCTGGGCGGTGGTGCTAGTGGGGGGCTCACTGAGCGTGCTGCTGGTGGCGGTGTCCTGGGCAGCGGTGCTGGTGGAGGGCTCACTGAGAGGGCTGCTGGCGGCGGTGTCCTGGGCGGTGGTGCTGGTGGGGGGCTCACTGAGCGTGCTACTGGTGGCGGTGTCCTGGGCGGCCGTGCCCGTGGTGACAGTGCATGTGGCGGTGCCAGTGGCGCTCTTTTCCGCCTTGCAGTTTGGCGGCGACTTCCCTTTCTTTCTCTGCCCCTTCCCCACCTTGGATGGTGGCGTGTCTTGCCACTCCCAACTGTTGTCCTGGCTGAGCCCTTGGTGGCAGGTTTTTTGGCCTTTTCCCTCCGGGCTGTAGGCAACTTCTTTTGTTTTGGAGGTGGGGGAATGTCCTTCACCTGGCTCCTTGGGACACTGGCTGCCCTGCTGCTTGGCGCACTCCAGAAGCCGGTTACTGCTGGCACCACTGTTCCTGGTGATGTGGTGGCTGAGGTGCTGGGTTGGGACCTGGAGAGGCAGGCCCTAGGGTACGGAAGGGGTGGGGGAGGTGAAGGGAAGAGGTCAAGGTTTGACAGGAAAAGTTTTTTAGACACACTGGGATGGGTAGATGGAGGAGGTTTGGGAGTGGAGGAAGAGGCAGTGGTTTTAGGAGGTGTTCGTTTGCTGACTTTGGGTAAAGGTGCATGGGCTGGAGGCTGTTCTGAGGTGGATGGCAGTTGGGTGGGTGTGTGACTGCGTTTGTGTAGTTTGGGAGGAGGCCTCACAGACACACTGGGAGAGGACACAGGGGATGTGTGAATGGAAGAGGGGGTGGTGAGAGCACGTGAGCGGTGTGTGGTGATGGGCGTGCAGGTGATGGACGTAGTGGCTGAAGATGTAGTGCATGCAGGTGTGAGTGGAGACATGACAGGGAGGGAGGAGGGACACAGTGGAGGCAGTGGATGTTGGTATGTCTGCATGGGTATGATGCTTGCGTGAGTGCCTGTGGGATGTGTGGTGCTTATGTTTTCCAGAGCTACCCTTGTGTGTTGAGGTGTGTGCATGCTGGTCTGATGGTGTGCTTGGGATAGGCTGAGGTACTGGGGATTGGGTCTGGATGGAGGAAGTTGGAGGGGGGAGGCTGGACAGAGGGACAATGGCTTCCATCAGTGCAGAAGCCAGAGTATGAAAAGCTTGCTGCCTCGCTGCATTCATTCTGGGCTGCCTGACCAGAATGAATGCCCTCCAGGTATGCATTTGTCTGTTTCAACTGCCTCTCTACACCCTGGATGGCATTCAGAATGGTAGACTGCCCAACAGTGAAGGATCTGAGGAGGTCAATGGCTTCCTCACTGAAGGCAGCAGGGCTGACTGGGGCAGGGGCTTTGGTGCCTGGGGTGAAGGAGATGCCCACCCTTCTGGGTGAGCGGCCACGGGGCACACGCTGATGGGCTGCTGGGAGGGCGGTGCTGGTAGGTGGGGTGGCGGCTGTACCTGTAGATGCGGTGGGCACAGAGGGGCTGCCACCGCAAGGGATCTCCCATCAGAGGAGGAGTCGGTGTTGCTGGTCTCAGCTCTAGTCCCCGCCGTGGAGCTGCCCTCGCACTCCGTCCAGGGCTATGTGGGATGCAGCTCCCTCCTGCTCCGGTGGCACAGCTCCTCCGCCTGATGATGCTAATGCACACCAGAACAGCGAGACCACAAAAAGGGGGGGAAAGAAAGTAGAAAGACATGTTCAGTGCATGCAATACCGCTACCGTTGGCGGACACTATAGACACAGCAGCCCTCTGCACTAAGCCATGCACTTAGAGTTCCCTAATTAATCCCAGGGATATGGGGTACAAGGCCTATGCCCAATTGCTGCACACATGGAAGTCACAGGAGCCTGAATAGGGGTAGATGGCTCTTAACACTGTTGGGATGGGGTGCCACATAGCCTGCCTCACAAAGGGACCTTGCCTACAAAACTCGCCCTGGCCTAGGGGAACCCACAGCCCACCTCCCCCACCCAGACACCTCCAATGCGTGCTGAATCAGATAGATGTGACGGTACTCACCCCCTTGTGGCTGCTGTGATGCCCACAAGAACCCATCCAAATCTGGATACGCCACCACCAGGATCCGGAACATCAGGGGGGTCATGGTGCGACGGGCACCCCTCCCACGTTGGGAGGCCATCCCCAGCTGGGCCTTCACCGTCTTCTTGCTCCAGCGGCGAATGTCCTCCCATCTTTTACGGCAGTGGGTGCTCCGTCTGTGGTGGACCCCCAGGGCCCGGACATCCTTGGCGATGGCACGCCAAATATCCTTCTTCTGGTGGGCACTGACCTACAGGAATAGTACAGGGGAAAAGGAAAAACTATAACCGTCCGGACTGTCACAGTCATTGGCCCACGTTCCCACCCTTGCCCTGACGCACATCTACTCACCGTCGTTTCATGCACGCCTCTCCCCCCATCTCCCATCCACACCACTCCAAACAGGCATTGCCCATACAGCATGCTCACAGTGTACTCACCTGTTTGTCTGGAGGACAGTAGAGTAGTGTGTACTTGGGGAGCACCCCATCCACTAGTTTGTCCATCTCCTCCGATGTGAAGGCACGGGCCCTTTCCCCAGACACTTGAGCCATTGTCGCTTCCAGACTGAGGTCACAGCAGCACTTTCAGTGTAGGTCCTCTGTTGTCGAAGATCAGGTATCAAGTGAGTGAACAGAGAGAAAATGGCGGTCATGTCTGTGGTGGTGCGTACCGTCACCACCAGCGGACATCGTCTTTGGCTCCTGGGACCCATAGGGTCCAATGTTCACCAATGAAGGATTGCGCCGGGGTCTTCGACTGCCTACCGCGACGGTATACAACGCCAGCGCAGTTACCTCATATCCCCTTGTCCCACATTACAGGTCAGGCAGCCGTCATTTCAAGGGGCCACATGGCATTAATTTTAAAAGCGTCACACATATCTAGGCCTTGCATATACACTAAGACAGGCACATAACGGATTGACAAATGTGTGCAATAAAGTTGTTTATTTCGTACCTCAGTGTTGGTTGACCCTCTGATCGCTGTTCTCATCCATAGGGCACGTCCGCTGGGGCAGGTGAGGAGATGACAGCAACCTCCGGTGTACAGACCGCTGGTGCACCTGTCGACAATGGAAGAGCGACATGTAATAGTCACCTACAGACTTGATCGTGCCACAATCCATGAACTGTTTGCCCAGTTGGAGCCAGACCTGAGGTCAGCTATCCCCCATCCCACAGGAATCCCCCCTCTAGTGCAGGTCCTGTCAGTACTTCATTTCCTGGCAAGTGGGTCCTTTCAAACAACAGTGGCCATTGCATCAGGCATGTCCCAGCCAATGTTCTCTAACGTGTTGTCCAGAGTGTTGTATGCCCTGCTGAAACACATGCGCAGCTACATTGTTTTCCCTCAGGTGGAGGATTTGCCCACAGTGAAAGGTGACTTCTGTGCCCTGGGACATATCCCCAGCATCAAAGGTTCCATTGATGGGACACATGTGGCCTTGGTACCCTCCGCATGAGTGAACAGGTGTACAGAAACCGGAAGAGTTACCATTCAATGAATGTGCAGATGGTGTGTTTGGCCGACATGTACATCTCCCATGTGAACGCCAAGTTTCCTGGCTCAGTGCATGACGCTTACATTCTGAGGAATAGCAGCATCCCTTATGTGATGGGGCAACTCCAGAGGCACCATGTGTGGCTATTAGGTGAGGACAAGGACCCTATACAGTGTGAATAGTTGTCTGGGTCTGGGGTTGTCCCTAAAGGTTAGTGTGTTTCTAACAGTTGTCCCTTGCCATTTGCAGGTGACTCTGGTTACCCCAACCTGTCATGGCTACTGACCCCGGTGATGAATCCCAGGACAAGGGCAGAGGAACACTGAAATGAGGCACATGAGTGAACTAGGAGGATTACAGAACTCACCTTCGGCCTCCTGAAGGCCAGATTCCGGTGCCTCCATCTGACAGGTGGTTCCCTATACTACTCACTAAAGAAGGTGTGCCAGATCATCGTGGCCTGCTGTATGCTTCACAATTTGGCTTTGCGACAACAAGTGCCTTTTCTGCAGGAGGATGGTCCTGAAGGAGGTGTTGTGGCAGCTGTGGAGCCTGTGGACAGTGAAGAAGAGGAGGCATAAGAAGAGGACATAGACAACAGAAACACCGTGATCCATCATTACTTCCAGTGAGACACAGGTAAGAAGACCTCACTGCGTCCTACATCTGATAAAATTGTTCGACCTCTCATCTGTTAGTCACTTTCACCCAGTGTATGGACCCTGATTTGTCACTTCCCTTTCCATTTCACAGATGTGGGTTCCACTGTGTGTCCTCTGCTATGTTACCTCATGGACTAGAGCTGTGTGACATAGGTATGTTGACAATACAATGGACGTTGGTATTTTCCTTAGTTATAGCAAATACACATTTGTGAAAGCACAGACTGACTCCAGATTGTTTTGTGATTCAAGGATGTTTATTTAAGTGCAAATTAGTGGAGGGGGTTGTAAAATGGTCAGGGGTGATGGTGGAGGAATGTCCATGGCAGAGTCCAGTCTATTTGTCTCACAGGTGCATTGTCCAAAGGGGCATAGGAAGTGGAGCTTGGGCATTTTAAGGATGGACAGGGTGACAAAGTGGGACGGAGGATGACAATCAGGGTGGTCTCATTTCTTTTGGGGATGTCTTGGCATTGTTCTCTGTCTTTGTCCTGGATCTCAGGGACTGCTTGCGGGGTGGTTCTCCATCTGCAGGGGGTGGGGTGCTGGTGTCGTGGTCCTGTGTCGGGGCCTCCTGTCCACTAGCGCCGGCGGAGGAGGTGGGCAGTTCATCGTCCAGGTTAGTGTCAGGGGCCCCTTGTTGTGCCACAGTGTTCCTCCTGGTGTTCACGAGCTCCTTCAGCACCCTACAATTATGCCCAGAGTGGTATTGATGGATTTGAGTTCCTCTCTGAACCCCAAATACTGTTCCTCCTGCAGCCCCTGGGTCTCCAGAAACTTGGCCAGTACCTTTGCCATCATCTCCTGGGAATGATGGTAGGCTCCCATGATGTTGAAGAGGGCATAGTGGAGAGTGGGTTTCCTGGGCCTATTCTTCCCCCTGTTGCACAGCAGCCCTCCCAGTTCCCCGGTTTTCCTGGGCCTCTGTCCCCTGAACTGTGTACCCACTACCACTGCCCCCAGGTCCCTGCTGTTCTTGGGGTGGTGGGTTAGCCTGGGTTCCCTGTAGTGGTGGACACACTGCTGCTTGACGTGTCCTGGGGACAGAGATATGGGCCCGCTGGGTGGGTGCTGTGCTGGTGTTTTCTGAGGGTGGAGGCTCTGTGGTGGCCTGTGACTGTGTGAGGGGAACCGACTGTCCCGAGGTCTCAGATGGGCCGGGCTGGTCATCTAGATCCAGTTGGACAGAGCTGCTGTCATCACGGTGGGTCTCTTCTGTGGGTGGAGTGGACAATTCTGGAACCTCCTGTCCGGTGACGTTGGGTAGGAGTCCTGCAGGGGTGTAAAGGCATGATTATTGCATCTGTGTGTGCCATGGTGTGCAATGGGTGGGTGACCCTGTACCCCAGTGCTTCCATTCCTGTGTAGGACCGTGTGTGATAATTGTTTAGGGGTCTGTGTGGGTATGTGTGGTGGATATGCATTGGTGATGGGTGTCCATGCTTTGTTGTTGCATGCAGGGCTTGGTGTTGGGATGTGTGGTTTGTGATAGTGGGACATATGTGAGGAGTTGGAGTGATGGGGGTGAGGGCGAGGGTGAGGGTATGTAGCATGCAGGTAGGGTGGGGATGAAGTAGTTAAAGATTTAACTTACCAGAGTCCATTCCTCTTGCTACTCCTGCAAGGCCCTCAGGATGCAGTATAGCCAAGACCTGCTCCTCCCATGTTGTTAGTTGTGGGGGAGGAGGTGGGGGTCCGCTGCCAGACCTCTGAACCGCAATCTGGTGTCTTGAGACCACGGAACGCACCTTCCCCCGTAGGTCGTTCCACCTCTTCCTGATGTCATCCCATGATCTTGGGTGCTGTCCCACTGCGTTGACCCTGTCCACGATTCTGTACCATAGCTCCATCTTCCTAGCTATGGTGGTGTGCTGCACCTGTGATCCGAATAGCTGTGGCTCTACCCGGATGATTTCCTCCACCATGACCCTGAGCTCCTCCTCAGAAAACCTGGGGTGTCTTTGCGGTGCCAGGGGGTGGTGTGGGTGATGTGTGGGGTGGTGTGTGTTGTGATGTGTGGGGTAATGTTTAGGGGTGTGTGGCGTTTTGTGCGTGGATGTGTATGTGTGATGGTGTTGTGTGCCTCAGTATGCTGGTGTTGTCTTTTCTTTGCTGTCTCTCTGGCCTTCTTCAAATGTTTGGGTAGTAAGGGTTTGTGGGTAATGTGGGTGTGTGTTTTATATTGTATTGGGTGTGTGGGAGTGGTGTGTGTATGTGTATCAGGTGTGTGTATTTTGATTTTTCCAATGTGGTAGTGTTTTATAAATGTGTGTGTATTTTGAGCACGGTGGTGTGTACCGCCAATGGAATACTGTGGTTGAAAGACCGCCGCGTGGATTCATGGGTCGTGATTGTGTGCGCGTATTCCTGTTGGCGTGACGGTGGAGGTTTGTTATCACCAGTTTATCACTGACCTTTGGTGTGGCAGACTTGTGTGGGTGTCCAGATTTTGGCAGTTTCTGAGCTGTGGCTTGTAATAGCTGTTTCCACTTCCGTTTATAACTGGAACCCAATCAGACAAGTCGTGTCGTTGCTGCTGCCACTTGACTTGAAGGAAAATGACCCTGTCATTGCCGTACTCAAAGGTAAGCATTCCATACTACTTGTTATTGTTGAATTGTCACTTAACATTAGCTCAGGACCTGTGCGTTTACATACATTTCCTATAACAAATTTTAAAATTTTAAAATACTTGTGTAATGCATATGTGTTCCAACTAGTTAAATTAAATGAAACACACCTATATCAAAACTTATTGATTTGTTTGGTGTAAGTATTTATTATCAAAGTGAATGTTGCACCAAATTCTCAAAGTCCATCCCAATTGTAAGCAATGTCAGTGCCTGAACTTTGCAATGGGGCATGCCGGTGAAATGTTGTATTTCCAGTTGTGAATGCGAGTCAGAATTTGTATCTCACTGTTACATCAATTCCATTAACACAATGAACTGTACAGCAATCATGAATGTAGGACAAACTTAGTGAAAGTTGAACTCAGGTAATCATCATGTACATTATTTTGACAAAATAAGATACATGTGACAGGGAACAATGCTTGGAAGGCAGAATTTGTCCTGGCTTTGTTGCACTTCACCGGGATGACCTCCTCATTAAGGGGCATCTGTTGGGCACATATTAGGTACCTCAAGGCCTTTACTTGGGAGTAGGTGCGGTAGGGGTCCAGGCAAGTTAGTTTAATAATTGGGTAGGCGGATTAAGGGTAAGAGGCGTATGAGTGGATTGGCTTGTTGAAGTAGAGAGAGCTGGAGTGGTTGATGTGGTTGTGTGTGTATATTTGGCCGTTGCATGGGGGTCTGATGTTTGTTGTGTATGTTTGCTTGCATGATGGTGTGCTGTGTGTAATATTCTGGTGAATATGGTTGTTTGGTTGTGGTTGGTGTTGTGATGTGTGTAGGTGTGCTTTTGTGGGAGTGTCTAGATTATTGTGTTATTGTGGTGGTTGGTGTGGTTGTGGTGTATGTGGGTGTAGTGACAATAATGTGTGTTTTTTTATTTTTTGATCATGGTACTTTGTGTGTTTTCTGGAAAATGTTGTGTTGTGGTGAAATGTTAAAGGGTAAGTGTGTGAATGGAGTGTACTGTGTAGTGTGATATGCAGTTGGATACATATAGTCACAGCAAATAAGGTGTGTGGTACTAGCATCCATTCCATACCCACAGGCATAGCACAATGTTACACACCGTCTGGGATGGACTCCCTCCATCAGGAAATTGCTGCCCGAACAATGCTAGTACAAACATGAAACCTAAATATGGTGGACCAACATGCCAGTGACTGAATAATGTTAGTCAGCATAGACTCTACCACACCATCAGCAGGGCAGCTATTATACAATGGATAAAACTCAGTCGAAGGCAGTCGGAGGCTCCATGGCAATGCGTTTCACTACTGAGTTCAGAACTCCATTAGCTTGATGAAGTAAGTGAAATCATTGCCACGGAGGGACAGCAGAAGTCCCTTCAAGATCTCATTCAGGCCCTTCATATTTGTTCTCTGAAGGTGTTGGCATTAATGGTAGAAACCAAACGTAGTCTCAAAATTTTGGAAAGTTTGCTGCTTTTTTAGGGGTGGGGTCATCCATGGATAGGTTAAAGTTACACAGAGGCAAAATATTGGAAGAATGTCAAAATAAATTTAGAAAAATACCCAGAAAGGAATTGAGTGGTCATTTGTAGCTTGAGCAGAAAGTCTGTAAACTAATATGGTTTTGATATCCAAATAATGGAAAATTTAGATTCTAAATGCTCTTATTTTTATGGACACTGACAGAAATATTTACCAAAGTTTTGTAAACTGCAGCAATACTGCACCAGATCAGTCTAGTGAGTCTGTGTGACATACATTATTGACAATAGGACTCTAATAACAAGTCAGAGCCTGCCTGAATTGCATCTATCAATTAGATCAAATCTGTAATTTAGGATGCTATTGTCAACTCCTTGTGCATTTCCTAGCAAGCTACTATTTCCAAGTAAAGTGATAGGTTGCTTGGGATAGATGAGAGTGTGACGCTCTTTTTGGTGTCTTTGGCTGTCTGAGAAGCCAAATGGCATGGGTGATTTGTGAACTGTTAAAGTAAGAATGATTGCTAAACAGTGAATCAGTGATACACGGAGGAGGTGCTGTTAATGTTGGGTACAGAACTGGGAAGGAGGGACCTAGATTGTTCAGTAGGAAGTTATAGGAACCAACTAGCGATTTTACTATGATTAAGGAGGTCCACCTCTAAGACAGCTGTTGGTCTCTGGTAAGGGAGGACAGAGCTTGGGCCAGAGATCTAGGAACATGCTGTCCCTTGTGCCTGGCTGTTGTTTGGACATATGCCAATGGGCTTGCCTTTGGCATGCCAGCATTGCATTATCTCTGTATACTAAAATATATATTGAGAGGCTCAGTGGTCACATGACCTAGAGTATAAAAAGAGCTAGGGGCCTATTTACAAGGTGCATGAACAATGCAAACCTTAAATCAGATTTATGAAGCCACACAAGGCCATAAATCTGGAGTAAGGCAACGCACTGGAAATCACTGCTTTACCTCACTTTGCCCTGGGGGAGGTATTCCGTCTTTGTTGTATGGGTGTTCTTACACAACTCCCGTGGATTTTGATGCATTTCCACATTCACCAGAACTAATAAACCTGGGAATGCACCAAAAAAGATATGCCTTCCCAGGAGAGGTGTAACACGGAGAAATAACTTTATTTCTCCTTGTTACTTCCTCTTTCTATGTGTCCTGCGTTCTGCATCACACAAAGAAAAGGAACATGCCTCTCAGGATTGTTTTAGGGAAGGAAGGTGTCACTTCCTGCACAAAAACAATCCTGCATGCAATGGAGGCGCCCTTGCACCATGGCACACGGGTGCCTGCATTGGCGCTAGGCTGCCAAAAGGGAAAAGACAAGAATGTATCATATTGCCTTAAACATGGCACATTTGTGTCCCTTCCCTGACATGCGGTGCAGCACAGCAAAGTGATTTGTAACTCTGCATGAATTTTTGTAAACAGGCCCACTATTGTGTAACTAAAAGCACCAGTTAAAAAATGGCAACCTAGCAAATTAGGGTGAGCACCAGTTCGGTACTGTAGTCACCGAATAGCAGAGCCTCTTTGTTACCATTAGGCAGAGGGAAAGAAAATAGATTAAAAACAATCCATGATTGTTCATAGTAAGAAGGAGGAGTACGCCAGACCCGTTTAAGCAATAAAAGCAAAACTCATTCCATTAAAATGCAAACTTTTCCCAGAATAGAGTGGTAAAATAGCAGTTTACTTAATATACTACACCAAACAATGTTTTTGCCTATCTCAGATGCACAAGTATGTGCTTCATATGGCAAGAGGCTGGGTGGTTACTTGACTTGGAATATGAACACAATCTATTCCTGGATTTTGGCTGTTCACAAAGCCTGCATGTAAATTTACTCCAAAAGTGGAACTTACATGTCGCCACCAAATGAAGATCCTGGGGGTTTTGTACACCTTTGGGTAGTTTACAATCTTAGTAACCTTACTATTTTTTGGCTATTCACTGTATCTGAATATAAGTTATTATTTTGAAGTAATAAAAGTACCCCTTACATATAGATTCACCATTCATATTTTGTGCATGGTTCAAAATCACCTGTATCACTATGCCTTGATTTTCATTCATGTATAGTATAGTAACTGTAAAGTACCCCTTAACATAGAGACTTATCATTCAGATTTCATATCCATATCAAAATCATCCATTTCCCGGTTGTGTGCTTTTGTAGTCATGTGTGAAAATTATCATTCCCAGTTAATTGCACTGATTATATATATTTGGTTCCCGTCTGTATTATTAGTCTCTGTTTTGCTCACTGTAGGATCTTTTCCCTGTTGGCCCCACTTGAAGTTTGTCAAATATGTTTCCCACACTGATATTTCAAATCCACAACTTTGCCTTCATGTTTTTCCAGAAATATTTGGAGATAAGGTAACTGAAATCATTAATTGTGGTTTTGCTAGGTGTTGTTATATCCTGGGTTCGACTGTTTGTGCTGCTGTCCACATACCGATTATACATTCTAATACATAAATCATAAAATAGGCTTCACAGGTTAAGTATTCCCTAATTGTTTTGTTTTTACATCATGTATGAATAGCTCATTCTTTTGGTTAAAATTTGGCACGCTTTGAATCTTTCAGATTTCCAGAAGCCCTCTTAAAGTACCCTTAACCAGGTTTGTAGCTGTGTCATGAAGACCTCTTGGACCCTAGTTGGTTCCATCATTTTTAGCCTTGTTTTATATTTCTAGCAATATATTGAACGAGTTGCTTGTTTTTGTCAGCCTTTCTCAGCATGTAATGAGTACATTCTGCTCAAGACTAGGAACATAGTGCACAATATCCTAGTGCTTGCGTAGCACATTCAGGAGACAGCTTCTAACATCTAGACATAGCAGTGCATCAGAGCTGTGCTTCTAACACAGTGTGGCTTTATTATCTAAATGATGCACTGACCATTGCAGCCATGACCATCCTGGGATGAATGCTGTGTTCAGCATGCAGCTCTGCTGGCCCTAACCTATAGTCTTTCTGAGAGGATTGCTACCTACACTACAAACTGACTACTGAGGCCATTTCCCTGTATGGGCTAAAGCTAATTCTTTAGATCAGATAACGAAGAAGGGTACACCCACTGTGCTTTTCGACACAGTCTTAGAGGTAGGTGGGAACCTCTAGAATCTCTAGAAATCATTCAGCATGGTTGGATTGTTGATTATCTTTACCATGTTCATAATGCTGGTAACTTTGCTATTTTTCATTTGCCTAATTATTGAAGCTCATTCTCTCTAAGCAAGACTATGAATGTTTCAATAAATGTATTGAAAACTTAACTCGTATCTCACTTTCGCGTTTTGTCTGGGCATGCATCAGTAATACAACAAAAGGGTGAGATCTGTTTCCATGACTTCCCTGGGGAGTCAGAGTGTCAAATTTAGGCTGCCATATTCACCTTGCACCCCAGTCAGGATAGGGATTCTGCTAAGGTTTTGTGAGCTAGCCAGGAGTTGAGCCAGTGGTTTCTGACTGTGTGGATGTAAGGCTTCATTACAAGTTTGGTGGTCGGACTGCCAGACTGCTGTGATGGTGGTCCTGAAAAGACTGCCATGTTGTTGGCCTTTCAAACCACCCTATGACCAGCCAGACAAGCAGGAGAGCTGACCATCAACCAACAAAGGCACACTGCCAGCGGCGCAGAGGTCTGGACATAGGTGGTCGGACATCCAGCATCAACAGCACAGCGACCAACCACTGATCTTATTACAAGCACACAGTCGTTGTGGCAGACGCCCATGGAGGTCAGCCAATGGCGGTCCCAAACATGGCGGTTCACAATCAGCAAAGTAATACAGAACTGTACATTGGATGAATTTGAAAACAACCCAGCTGATACATATTGCCACACTGGACACATCTGCAAAGGACACTATAAAACACAATTCACAGACTACAATCTTTTGCATTTACACTGCAACACACAAAAGCCAGAACGCTTTTTGTCCACAAAGTCCATATACTAGATATCCCCTTTGTTCACCATCCAATTGGACACCCTGCACACACTTTCATCCATCCACACCCTTTTCCACTTCCCCTGATTAGTAAGTCAGTGTCACACGTTTTTTCTGTTCCATCATGTAACGTTAAAAAAATCCCCATTTTTCAGAAGATGATTTAAGAGTCATGGTGGATGAAATCATAAGAGTAGAGCCACAATTGTTTGGAGAACAAGTCAAACATACTCGTCTCAGTAGGAAAATGGAAATGTGAGACAGAATAATCAACAAAGTGAATGCTGTAGGCACCACCCTGTGCACAAGGGAGGACATCAGGAAGAGGTGGAACAACCTCATGGGCAAGGTCTGTTCCCTGGTCTCCAGTCACCAGCTGCAGGCCAAGAAGACTGGCGGTAGCCCTCCCAGTGCTCCATCACATCTCTTTCCCTGGTAGGAGAAGGTCTTGGCCATCCTGAGGGCCTGACAGGAATACCCGTGGGAGTGGAGAATGGAAAGTCACAACAATAAAAGTGTCACTAAAATGCTATGTCATGCATACTCATAGCTCACCTTTTGCCTCATTTGCTGTTACTCCACACCAGCCCAGTGTTCACTTGTCCAAAGACCTCACAACTCACAATTAAAGTGTACTCACCTAAAGAGATGACATTTGTATAATGTATGTAGTGCAGGGACTGACATGACTCCAACTCCCAGCAGGCACTGTTTCTATAACTCCAAACAACAGTCAAGTGGTCACTTGTCCAAATACCCCTGATTGTTGTCTTTCATTTTAAGGGTACACACTTGGGGATATAATATTTGACAAGTGTGTGCAGTACAGGAACTGACATGACTCCAACTCTCAGCAGGCATTATTTCTGTAACCACAAACATTAGCACTCTGGTCACATGCTACAATGCATCTCTTAGTTAACTCTCAATTGCAGTTTACTCACCTGGGTGGAAGACATTGATCACAAGTGTGTAGTAGAGATAGAGACCTGACTGCAACTCACAGGAGGCACTGTTTCTCTAACTCCAACCACCAACACAGTGGTTACATGCCCCAATACGTCTGTTTCACAATTATCAATTGCAGTGTACTGACCTGGCAGGATAACATTTGTATAGTGGGTGTAGTTGAGAGAGTGACATGACTGCAACTCCCAGGAGGCACTGTTTATATAATCCTAACCACCGGCCCAGTGTTCCCTTGTCCAAAGACCCCTGTTTGTCAACTCCCAAATTAACTTTACTCACCTGGGGGGAATAAATTACTAAAGTGTGTGAAGTAGATGGAATAACTTGACTGCAACTCACAGGAGGCACTGTTTCTCTGATTACAAACACCAGAACAGTGTTCACTTGTTGAAAAACACTTGGTTGACAATTCCCAATGTAAGTTTACTCAGCTGGAAGGATACCATTTGTTTAGTGTGTGTAGTAGAAGAAGTGACATGACTGTAAAGGCCAGGATGCTCTATCACTGTTACTCCACTCACCAGCCCAGTGTCCTCTTCTCCAAATGCCCTTGTTTGGTAACTCACAAGTGAAGTGTACTCACCTGGAGGGATGACATTTATCAACTGTATGAAGTAGATGGAGTGACATGACGGCTAAGATAAGGAGGCTCTGTTTAGCTAACTCCAGCCACAAGCCCAATGTCCACCTACCCAAATCCACCTATGAGTAAAACTCTTATATGAAGTGTACTCACCTGGGAGGATAACATTTTCCAAGTGTAAGAAGTAGAGGGAGTGACATGAGTGCTAAGGCCAGGAGGCTGTTTCTCTAGCTCCAAACACAAGCCCAGTGTCCAGATACCCATCTCTGTTAACTCACAATTGAAGTGTACTCACCTGGGAGGATACCATTTGTGTAGCAGTGGAAAGTAGAGGAAGTAACCAGAATGTAAAGCCCAATAGGCCCTGTTTCTCTAACTCCAACCACATGCCCAGTGTTTACTTGCTCATATCCATCAATTAGTGAACTCTCAAATGATGTGTACTCAACTGGGAGGATAACATTTGTCAAGTGTGGTAGTAGAGAGAATGACATGACTGCAACTCCCAAGAGGCACTCTTACTATCACTCCAACCACCAGTCCAGTGGTCAATTGTCCAAATATCCTTGCTTGCTAACTCTCAATTGAAGTTTACTGACCTGGGAGTATCAAGATACAGATCATGCTCAAATCTGAGATGTGTCTGGCTACCTAGCTCCATCTTGACCTGCTAACCCAAGATTAAACTATTGAAGACAGGAAGAACAGCTTACCTAGTGTGCAAAACGATGATCCCAAAGGCCTCAAGATGCCTAACCAGAATGGTATTGGCAGCAGACACATTCACACTGCACTGACGACATGATGACTCCAGTCATGTACACAAAAAACTCCTGGGTCTGCCTGCATCACAATCAACTAGGCCTCAAAATGGCCAAAGACATATCTTGCAGAGCCACTGGTTTGCTGCACTGGTAAAATGACATTCTCAGGCCAAGTTCTAATAATCTCCACATTTCAGCAGCTGCTTCATTCATAAAGATCTGGCAAGCTCCACAAATGTCAAGTCAGTACAACCAATACCATGGCTACTTCCCACAATTGGATTAACTGCAGCTTACCTTAGCTCAAGGTCTCTGTTTATTGTAACACTAAACTGTTGGAAGTAGATGTTACAATACAACTAGAAACATTGTATCTTTCACATCAACAGGTCGAGCTGCCAGGGGGAAGACAGAGGCCAAAGAAGAGACTGCCACTGCCCCCCTGGATGAAGCCTCCAGTGAAGAAGACACTCCTGGAGTTTTGGACATGGAGAACAGTTCTGGCCCATCTGGGCAACCTGGTCAGACACCAACAGTGAGTCTCACTGTGGCCACATTAACACCTCCTAGACTGGTTGTCAACGTCAGAGACAGTCATTCGCCACCCAACCTGTGTACCAAACACAGGGCCTGATTACAACGTTGGAGGAGGTGTTAATCCGTCCCAAAAGTGATGGTAAAGTGACGGATATACCACCAGCCGTATTACGAGTCCACTATATCCTATGGAAATCGTAATACGGCTGGTGGTATATCCGTCACATTTGGGACGGATTAACACCTCCTCCAAAGTTGTAATCAGGCCGACAGTGTCTACCTTCTTGTGCCCCCCAGTCCTAGATCCTGAGTGGCAGTGCAACACTTCATAAAGTAAGGTTCCATGCCCCAGTGGTAGAGGGCACCCTGTGGCAAGGGCACAGGCCTGTGGTTGTAGGGTGTATGGACGCGATGCTGTGGGCCAATGGAGTGAGGCAACTGGTGCTGATCATGGCCAGGACACCATCAGCCACGTCTTGGGGGGGGGGTCTATCAAGGGTCCCAAGGCATGATGGGCCAGGTTCCCAAACTCTGGGAAATCAATCAGCTACAGAGGGACATGCATAGGGACATGCGAGAACAGATGGAGGCTCACAATAACAACATGGCCTCCCTAACAGAGCTGCTGAGGGACATTCACACAGCCCTGAGCAGGGCTTTTCAAAACCAATATTCCCCTTCCTTTGGCTCATAAACAGCAGGCCCATCAACATCAGTCCCAGGCACTGGAAGGGAGGCCCTGTCAGAGGAACAACAAGACCCAGACACCCCTGCCTCTGTAGCATTTGACCCCCCCCCCCAACAGAAGTGGGGATGTCCAGCAAAGAATTCAGGAGGTGTAGATGGCAAGACACCCACCACTGCCAGAAAGTGACCTCTTCCTAAAGGATCTCCTTTGTGTGCCACATAATCACTTTGTTGACAGATCCTCAAACACTTACCAGTTTCAATGGGAGGAGTACTCTGGACTTTGGGCTCCCAAATGTATGGCATCTACTCCAATGATTTCATTCACCATGATTGACCACTTTGCTTTACTTTTTTGTTCCTTTCTGTCCAAAATTTATTTTCTGCAATAGTATTGTAATAAATTCACCCATCACAAACTGATTGCTTAATTTCCAAAGTGTGCTATGTAGAGATGTACGACCATGTGAACCATATGATGAAGATGCAAGCTGCTTGTCCAAGCAGGTATATGTTAAAGGTACACAGTGTCCTTCCCAATATTACAGCCATTATGCAAAAATATATTAGTACAGGTGTCTGGTCACACCAAACATTTTGTTCTTGTGTTTAGTACATATGTGGTCTATATGTCTAGACTTTTTGAAACAAGAATGTGTGACTCATATTGAGTCAATGTACATATTCCAAGGTACAGCCCCCAGACCACAGAAGGAAGGGATTTGTCAGACACTGTTCTGTACAATAGGCAAACATTAAAGTGGATGATGCCACCAGCTTGAGCCTTATCACATCCCACACCAAAGTAATTTAACATCACACAATCCAAGATACAGACAGATGAGAGTACAACAGTCCCTGATCACATGCATATCATAATTCAATGACCATGCATCTAGTGGTATGACACAAACATATGTCATACATGCACAGGCACTGTCGTCTGCAATGATGAAACACATCTACAGCTACATACCAGCCATAGAAAAAGTGTTTAGCTAATGGGAAGGAAAAATTACTTGGCTGCAATCCATGACTACATATTTCCTGCCCACATGATGACACACAATATTCAGTTGTCCCACCACATCATAGAAAACAAGTCCAATGTACGACCTTCCACCCAAACACTGTGCAAGCTGTCTTAGCACAGGTCTCATAACCCAAACTCTGTGACCGACATTACCTGGAACAATCCATGTACACTTTGTACATCAGAACAGCATCAGATACCTGCCAATGTCACAACTCTGAAATGCCCACTCATGGTGAAGGTACCTGTACAAGGATAAAATAAGAAGTAAAGGCTTGAAAATATACATATTACACAAATCACATAGCAAGCATCTGGAAGTGAAATTACATTACAAGGAAACTGGCTCAAACAAAGCAACATCACCAAGATAGGGATATGACAAAAGCTAACTCATCAAGCAGCCTTTGGCTGAATATTGCAGAGTATCGGACCACTAGCTGTTGCAAAAAACACTCAACTCCACACAGTCTCACAACGACAGTCACAGTCATTACATCACATGACATACTTACACTCATGAAAAGTAGCTGTTGAGGAGATCTTCCCACAAGTCAGCTGCTTCCTTTTCACCACTGTCATCCTCACTTGGCATTTCAGGAGTCTCACCCAGTGGCACTGCAGGCTCCCCCTTCTCTGGGAAGTATGGGATATTCCTCTGCATGGTGATGTTGTGGAGAATGAAGCATGCCACAGTGATCTGACACACTTCTCTGGGTGAGTAGAGGAGGGCTCCACCAGTCCTATTGAGACACCTAAATCTGGCCTTCAGAAGCACAAAAGTAAGCTCCATTACCTGCTGTGTACTTCCATGTGCCTCATTGAAGTGGACTTCCCCTCGAAAAGTTGGATTCAGTAGTGGCATCAACAAACCAAGGACGGTTTAGATATGTGAAGTCTCCTGTTAGGGAAAAGGACATACTTGTAACATGAGATACTCAGTTCATGACTGTAGCACTTGACATTGCACACACACAATCAGGACAGATGTGATATACCAACCATCCAGGCCCTCTCTGGGTACAATTGTGACATCAGTTGGGATATGTCGCTGTTCCGCATTATGAAGGAATCATGGGTTGAACCTGGATACCGGGCACAGACATGATATGTAGAGATCCGTCAAACAGACAACTTGCATGTTGATGGAGTGGAAGTTCTTTCTTTTAGGATAAACGTGTTCACTGGCCTGCGGTGGCACCAAGCCAACAAGTATGCCATCAATTGCCCCACCACATGTGAGAGGCAGGCAAAACCATAAAAGTTAGCCTTCACATGGGCTAAATCCTCTCGTCAGGGAACCCGGATATAAATGTCAAGGTGTTTCAATATTGCTGAGAGGACATTGTTCAACACCAGACTTAAAATAGTTTGGGAGCAACTAGCAGATAGGGCCATTGTATGTTTGAAGGGCCCTGTGGCTATGAAGTTCAATACAGACATAACTTGTAAAATGGGTGGTAGGAGATCAAGCTGGGGAGGCTCAAGATTTATGTTTTTGGCAGCCCAACTTTGGAACACCCCCCCTGTTCAGTTGAGATTCCAAGCTAATCTTCTGGGCTTCAGGAAACTGCTCAAAACCTGGCTTTTCTCCAGTTCAGCCAACATGGTTTAAGGTTGGTTGGTTGATCTAGTTTTTCTCATTCAGATTCTCTTCAGTCAGTGGCAGTTTTTTAGCACCAAGATGCCTTCGGTCATTCGTGTGCTCTATAAATAATTATACATATCAATATCAATACTTATGGTCAGTTGCATCCCCACGGCTTGGATTTTGTGCATTTTGCGTCAAAGAGCAGCAACAGGGCATGTGTGATGGGCTCCGTGGTGGCACTCAACCTGTAAGACTGTCTGCAGGTGAGTGTCTCCCCTTATACTCCCCGTATCCGCCTGCTGAGGCATGGTGGTTGGACCGCCATGATCACATTTGTGGTGTGCAAACTCATAATGTGTCCAGCAGAAACACTGGTTTCGCTGGCCTGTTTGTGCTGCCTCATGACTACGGCAGACTGTGCTGCCTGGTGGTGCCGATGGAACTACAGTGGTCTTTGCTCCAAACGTCTGCATGACTGGTAATACAGCGGTCTGATTGCCAACCAAACTGTAGTCAGACTGTCAAAATCACCATGGCAACTCGCAATGAGGCCCTTAGTCTCCCACATTCTGAAGCCCTGTTGTCCTAATACACAGTCCTATTATTTTAGTGGGATCCATATAACAGTTTTTTCTCTTTCTGTTTCAAAACGGCTCAATGTTAAGATAAAAGTGACTTTTCTACAGGTGATTAAAGGATGGGATAGGACTAATTGTTTCATTTCTTTAATCAAAAAGGAGTTGCCACTTCTTCGGTAGTAGTTTCTTCACTTCTTTATGGGTTGATAGTAATCCATAATGAACCTACACATTGTGTTAATTTCAGTGGATCTAGATACCTCACATTGTTCATGCTGATCAGTGGTTCATCTCTTCTTTATGTGAGCCTCTTTCAATGTGTTTTGTAAGATGTTTCCTGGGTAGCGTCTAAGTCTGAAAAATATCATCAAATCATAAACTTCTTTCTCAAAATCAGCTCTTTCTGAGCTGCTCTAGGTAGCTGTCCATTTGGGATGCTCCACTAAAGGCTTTTTTGATGTTCACCCGTTTCTGTGAAGAATACTGTTACTTGCATATAATTTTGATTGAGTGTTTGTGGCTAAAATGCATAAAGCCACTGAAATTCAAATACAACATAACTCATGGTTGTACATTATTCTCCAGTTTACTTTTTTTGTGTATATGTGCAATAGGAAAATATCTGTTTTGTGCATGGTGGATATCAGTGAGTTATGTTGTGTTTTTGGTGTGCTCACAAACACAATTTCAGGGTTTTTATGTGTCTAAGCCAGAAACTTAAATCAGCTTTCCACTGTGTTTTTTCCATTAATTTCAGTTTTATTGTAATTTTCAATGGCATACTTCATTTTTAACCACCAGTGTGCATGGGCCAAAAGGGGTTTGGCACAGGGCCTGGCCTGTTGATTTCTGTATGTTGCAAGACAGGCCCTGTGCCCAATCTGCTGTGGCTACACAATCCCAACTGCAGGGTTAGAGCAAGGACTTGGCCTAAAACATCCAACAATTACAGAAATGGTTATGTTGCTTGTGTTCATGCAGGATCTACTAATAACGGATCTGCTATTACTGCATCTGATATTATTATTACTGCTATTCAGCAAAAATAATGTTTCCTATACTTAACATGAACTTATTATTGGTCCTATGACTTCTGTGGTACCAGAACAAGAATGTCTCAAAAATCCTGTTTTGGATGAAATATATATATATATAGATTGATGAATGGTTTCTTCAATCGTGGCAGCTTTCTGGAGCACAATTTACCTTCTACAAATCAATTTCTACAGCCTATTAACTGTTCGACGTGAAAAGTATTTTTTTATTTCTTGCTGTCAAATGCATGACATTTTGCGTGTTTTCATTGTTGTCAACACAACCACGTATCTCAAGTTAACAAGCACTTGATAAAATATTTACTCACAATATCATAACTAATAAGACCACTGAGTTAGGCTCTGTAGAAAGTTTTCCAACAATTTTAGGCCCATATTTATAGTTTTTGACAAAAACCTGCGTTAGCGTAGGTTTGCAAATAAAAGTATAGCGCCGGCTAGTGCCATTTCAGGATGCCAGCTGGGCACCATATTTAAGGAGTGGCTCAAGGCAGCACTAAGGCCCGGTTAGCGTCAAAATACATGACTCTATCTGAGTAGGGGCGGCGTAGGGAAAACTGGAGGTTTTGTGGGAAAAAATGGCGCCAGTCAGGTTAGAGTCAAAAAAATGACAGGACTCATGCCCCCAACCCAATGGCCAAGCCCAGGGGACTTATGTCCCCTGGCATGGCCATTGGGCACAGTGCCATACAGGGGGGGCCCAAGTTAAGCCCCCCTGTGGCACTTTGAAAAAATAATAATACTTTCCTGGACTTACCGGGGATGGGTCCCCCCATCCTTAGGTGTCCTCCAGATGTGAGTGCGGGTGGGTGGGGGTGTCCCTGGGGGCTGGGAACGGCACCTGTGGATTGTTTCCATGGTCTCTGACCATGGGAAAAGGCCAAAGGTGCTCTAACGACTGCCAATACCCAGGCGTTAAATAATGGCGCTAAGCAGGCTTAGCGCCATTATTTAAAGCCCTCCTCCTCCCTTGCGTGATTTTTGCACAGGAGGATAAATAAGGCGCTAGGGCCTTGGAGTTATTTTGTTTGCCCGGGAACGCACCTCATTGTTGCAAGGTAGTTTTTCACATGCAAAAAATGACTTTAACTCCAATATTTTGGTGTTAGACATGTCGGCGCCTAGATATACATGCTTTGTAATGGAAAGCAAATGTAAAAAATGTGTTACTTATTCATATAGGCAGATGCATATATTCATATTACTCTGAACAAATTGCTTCTAATAGATCAGTATACATATTTTCAGTGCTGTAAAATTTTTCTTTTACTCACACTGTCTCGTAAAAATATGGTGAATGCCACAAATATCAAACATATCATGTGATGTTGGGATTTTGCTAAATTATTTTATTATTCAATGCTCATTTATGTTTTGAAACTGTATATATTTTTATAGTAGTTTAATTATTCAAATGTGATGTATGTTTTTGGTGGTGCTTTGAGCAGGCATTAAAAATCCCTGAAAAAATGAAGTAAGGAAATCTGTTAATTTTCATTGCGCTATTTTTACAGCCCCCCTAATGGGGAACGCCTTCTTGCATACATTATGCCTGGCGCAGGCATAATGGAGCGCAAAGGGTTACAAAGTGGCGCAATGCAAGTATTGAAGCACTTTGTAAATATGGTGAGGCATTTTTGGCCTTCTAACGCCACATTAGCATAAACAAATACGCTAATGTGGCGTTGGAATGACACTATGCCCTCCTAAATCTGGGCCTCAGTTTAAATCGTTTAAGGGAGCGGGAGAATAAGCTGGAACTCTCTTATTTTCAGTATAGTCCACATTAAATTCGCTCAAAAATGTACTTAAAAAATCCCCTTGGGAATGATGTTCCATATGAAAAAGGTATCCTACTTCGTTCTCCCGCCAAGAGCTTTGTACACAGCCCCTCTCTTCAACCACATGAAGGTTGGCTTTGCGTGCTAAAAACACATAAATATAACAGATATATTTGTCTCTAAAGCACTCCAAAAACCTGCAAGGCTAACAGGTGCTCAGAACTGTGACAATCTGAGATAGAATTATACAAATTAAATAGAAATAAGCTAAATGACCTTGAAGAATGCAAGCCATTATATATACATATACAGCCAGTATATGGGGAGTCCAACAAAATTTGGTCACAGTCGAACTTCGAAGATATAAGGGTGGCTACACCCCCTTTAGCTTGACCTGACCACGTAGACCTGGCTGGCAGAAAAAAAGAGCTAAATCCAGCCAAAAAAGAGTTCTGGACAGCCCATGTTTCTTGGAAAAAATTACTATTAAAATTACCAATAGACGTCAGCAGAAAGCTACCTTTTCCCTTATAGTCTGAGCCTCCAATATTCCAGCACAAACGATTCCAAAGAAGTAAAAACCTTGATAGATCCAGATGAGAAACTTCCAACAGCATCTAGAGTAACAGTCAAAGTAGACTTGTTCAGTCAGTCAACATTGGCTAGAGAGCCAAGCTGCTCAAAGACGTTAGAAATAAGAATATTAAAACAATCATAGGGGGTTTCTATTGTCTCATCCCCTCCAAGACAGGTTGAACAGAAGATAGAAATTGGAGATTAAAAAACGCAAGAAGGTAATGCTTATATAAGTGAATCAGCCTTGTGTGCATATTGGAACCTCGTGAGCAGACTACCCACAATTTCTTTCCTATCAAAATAACCACACCACAATCTCCTTAAGAGGTCATATTACTTGTTAATTCTAAAATGTATTTGATTTAATGTTAACCTAATGTATTATTTAATTTTTACTTTCCAGTAATAAAATACATTTTACAACTAATATAAGTAGATTAGCACAAAAAAGTTGTGATCTTTTAATTTTTTCTAAATTAATATTCAAATTCAAAACCTACCAACCTAGAGATAAATGCATATAAATAAGGATGTCTGAATAAATGTTACAGTTCCAGTCCCACAAACACTGAGGAAACTGCAGATATTTTTGGGATGTCAGATTTACTCTTCTAAATCCAACTCCATTTACTTTGGGAAAAGTGTATATTAGGATTGTCAGACTACTACTTTAACAACTGAACCACTTACGTTTTTGAAAATGCTAATATCAAAGTGGGATCAGATTCCCTATTCTAAGTCCCATTCAAACAACAGTGAGGAAAGTGCGTATATGGGGGTGGTAGATTTAGTAATCCAGCTTTAGTCCTATAAACATTATGTAAGGTGCATATAATTTGGGGTTTTAGATTTACTATACAAACTCCAATTAAACAAATATTATGTACAGTATACACATTGAGCGGCTTACCAGCTGTACTATTCTGATTCCAGTCTAACAGGCACTGCAGAAAGTATGTACATTTTGTGAGTGCCAAATTTATCAAATTCCAACTCCAGTCCAAATTGCATTGAATCAAGTGCAAATAGGTGGTATCATTTTATTATTCTAACTCTAGCCAACATATGGCAAGGAAGGCGTATGTATTTGAGAAAGAACAGATTTACTATTCTAACTCCAATACAACAAACATTGAAACATTGCTGAGGAGTATATATTGAGGGAGGTGCCGCCAGATTTCCTATTCTGATTCCAGGCCAACAAGCATTGGGAAAAATGCACATATTGAGCGGTAGTCAGACTTGCTGATCTAAATCAATTCTAACAATCAGTGATGAAAGTGGAAATATGGATGGTGATTAGATTTGCTATTCTTATTCTGGTCCACCAAACATTGGGTAAAATGCATATATTTGCTGAGAGGTCAGATTTAATATTCCTACTTCAGTCACACAAATGTTGGGTAAATAATCTGCCTTTAAGTTGCTGAAGAGGGTCTAGTTCACTGTCCTAATGGCAAATAAACAATGTTTACTAAAATTATACATACATTCTTTTAAATTATTTCTGAAGCATATAACCAATAATGTACTTTGTAAAATGAATGAATATAATTTGTACAGTATTGTACTTTTGTTTTGCAGACATACATACAACTTTTGCATTAGAATGTTGTCGCATCTAAAATATTACTTTTTACCTTACCCTCTATTAACCTCTATCGTTGTATTCAAATATAATTGTATTTAATATTTATGAATACAATAAATTAAAATGTAAAATAGCTTCCAACCCACAAAAATATACATAAATGAATCAGCAAAAAACTAATAGTTGGTACAACGTTAAATGATGAAAAAAACGATTTCTTTATTTTTTGCTTTAAAATACAGATAAAGGAACCCCAGTATTTTAAAGTCATAATTAATTTGTTTTGGAACTGTCTATGTTATGAAAAAAAAACTAATTTTAGTCTTCTTTTAGCCTTCTACACTGCATGCTTGAGGTCTCATAGAGCTGTCCTAAAACGGAGATTATAATGCTATACTGTTAGCACTAATTTAAAGTGCAAGGGTGTAATCCTCTTCTCAATACCAATTTGAACAAGGTATCAGAAAGTCCAGGACAGGGAATGCATCTGCGATTGCCAACCAAATTCCCAGACATTGTAGCCACGTGCAGGGCCAGTTCAAAGGTGACAGCTGACAATCAGTACAAATACGATTTTACCCTGTGTGTGCTAACCATTAGGCTACTTCTCAAGAAAACGAAAAGTGGGCTATAAAACACCAGACTTCGGTGTTCACTACTGAGGACTTCCGATGTGACAGTGCTCATTAGGAGAAAATTCAACTCACATACGGTCCAATAAGCACAACCTTCATCACCTAAAAGCCCTGCTTTGGTCTTAAAATCCAGTTCCTGCTGCTTCCTTGCCAAGCAGGGCATGTGTTGTAGACAGGGGTACACTTCCGAAATTCTGAAATAAAAGGAGCTTGCGCCATTCACAAGGCCCCCCAAGAGCTAAGTAGGCAAACGTGGCCTGCAATCTACAGCAGAGACCTTCTGTTTCCTAGACACAATCAGGGCTTCAGTAGAGGAATGTGTAATATTTTCAAGTAACTTGTTGTTGAATAAAAGGGAAAGGCAACTAGATGGCTATTGGAGGTGGTTTAGAAACACCTAATTTAAAATTAATGCTTTGACCTAGAATTGCAAAGAATAGGTAATCAAGGAATATTTTCATAGATCCAGCACACAGATAAGATGTTTCAGTAGATCCAGCTCACTAACAAAGTAAAATAGCATATTGATCACAATGGAAACAAATGTTTTGCCAAGTACACCTTATTGCATTATATGTACTAAGATATTAAAAGGCTTGGCATGAGATTGTAGAAAAATACATATACACATATTTCTGACAAACACATTGGGGGTCATTCCGACCCTGGCGGGGACCGCGGATGCACCGCCAACAGGCTGGCGGTGCATCCAGGCCAATTCTGACTGCGGCGGTAAAGCCGCGGTCAGAAAAGGGAAACTGGCGGTTTCCCGGCGGTTTTCCCCTGGCCTGAGGAATCCTCCATGGCGGCGCTGCATGGGGATTCCGACCCCCTTCCCGCCAGCCTGGTTCTGGCGGTTTTGACCGCCAGAACCTTGCTGGCGGGAACGGGTGTCGTGGGGCCCCTGGGGGCCCCTGCAGTGCCCATGCCGATGGCATGGGCACTGCAGGGGCCCCCTAACAGGGCCCCACAAAGATTTTCAGTGTCTGCATAGCAGACACTGAAAATCGCGACGGGTGCAACTGCACCCGTCGCACCCTTTCCACTCCGCCGGCTCCATTCAGAGCCGGCATCCTCGTGGAAGGGGGTTTCCCGCTGGGCGGGCGGGCAGCCTTCTGGCGGTCGCCCGCCGGCCCAGCGGGAAACTCAGAATTACCGCGGCGGTATTCTGTCGGGGGAACTTTGGCGGGCGGCCTCCGCTGCCCGCTGAAGTCAGAATGACCCCCATTGTCCTGAATATATTAAGAATATATTAAGATGTTATAAAATCAATAAAGCAGATTTTTTAAGTAATGAAATGTTCCAGCACAGGTATTACAATTAGAATTAAAATTACAATATGAAGAGCAATTTGCTGCATTATTGGTATGTAAGCAAAATTGTCAATGTTTCCTTTATAATACACAAACTAGTGTTGGGTGCAATATACTTGGTGGATTTTTATTTTTTTTAGTGGTCGTATAGGTATGGTATATATTACAAGCTTTTCCAATCATTCTCCTGGTCTTCTTTTCTCTTTTTCTATAGGAGACCTCTCATTTACAGTAACAGTCACTTTTGGTGGGTCTCAGAGTACCTCGAGGAACGAAAAAAATAAAGAATCCTGGTCTCAGGTAAGTGGGTTACCATAATTTTTGGACAGGGTTATTAGGGAAGAGAGTGGGTGGCGTTGTGAGGGAGGGATCACACCGGTGCCATCAGGATTGTACATTTATATGTGCCCATGACATGCATAGGTGCCTGTGATAGTGCTTTAATTATTCTTTATAGGCGAAGCCCCTTTTGTTGCTCACTCCCCCTCTCCCGTTTTCCAAAATAGGAGAGTCCAGCCCAAAAACCACTTGTATCTTGTGCAGCCATGTTCCTTCAGGAACGTGGCTGGGCTGTTGGCATGTAGAGTTTTGGGTTCTTCATTCCTTTTCCATCTCATCCCCTTGTTCCTCTGTTACCTCCTCTCCTTGCTCCTCTCGCCGCTCTGTCTCCTCCTCTCCTCGCTCCTCTCACCGCTCTTCTTTCTGCTCTGTTGCCTCCTCTCCTTGCTCCTCTCCTTGCTCCTTTCGCCCCTTTTCTTGCCACTCTGTCTCCTCTCCTCGCTTCTCTCCTCGCTTCTCTCCGGTAGCGCACTCGCCACGGTATCCCCGTTACATGGTATGTCATCGAAGAGGCAGTACTTTAAACCAGATTTGATAATGTTTTTTAAAATTTGTTAACTTGGTGCTTGTTTTAATGTGTGACCAACTCATGTATTAAGGTTTCTGGTAAGGAATCTGAGTGAGGAGATAATGGCCAATGATCTTTCATCTGGTTTAATTTCTTTAATAGTTTAAGGGGGTCATGCAGGGAACTGATTATGGCCACCACAGCTTCAAACTGCCCTGCCGACTTAAGGTCTGATTTAGAGTTTGGTGGAAGGGTCAGTCCTTCACAAATATGATGGATATTCTGTCCACCTTAATTTGAATGCAATATATTCTATGGAATTTGTAATAAAGTGGATGGTGTCATATTTGTGACTAGTAACCCATCAGTCAAACTCTAAATTAAATCCTTAGTTTTCTCCAATGAATAATTGGAGAATATTTACCAGAAGTGATTCCACCAATATGTTGAGAAGATTTTTGGTGAAAATGCTTTAAGTCAGTGAACCAACCAAGTAAGTGATGAATCACAGGGGCAGCTCCTTCGCAATGGCTAAGGAGCGTCCCCCATCTGGCTAAGCCAGGAGCTGAAAAATAAAACAGCCTTGCGTACTTAGGTTTCTCCAGCCCGGCTGTGCTCCACAGCCCGACTGGAGAAACAACAAAGACTCTCATGCAATGTCTGAGCAGCAGACTAAGATGCTCAGACCAATCCTGACACTGCTCTCATGCTAAGTTTATCATGTGAGCAGTGCTAGGATTGCTGGGGAGCCTGTGCTGGTGTCCCAATGAATGCTAAGAAACCAGAAGAAGAGCATAGGAGTGAGGGTGCAGGCATGATTATCCAAAAGGGGAATGTGGCAGCAGTTCTGCCATGGAAAAAAAAAAATTCCACCTCTAATTGAGGCCTGGAAACCATAAGGTGGGAGAACATAAGAACTGTTGAACTTTGGCTGGTGTGAACATCTAAATGAGGTAATAAGAACTCAGTTGAGGAATCTCAGTGAAGAGATAATGGCCAATGATGTTTCTAATGGTTAATTGACTTGCTGAAGCAATGTTACACATTCACGTCAGAATGGCACACCTTTTGCCCCAGATTTGTAGTTAGGATTAGACTTACATTGCATGAAAAACAGCCCAATATTTCCCATGACTATGATATTATTCCCCAAAGAACGTCAATTTTAAATTTTAGTCAGAGGCGTACACAACCTGAAGTAGCAATGTTTTTACAATGAGAAACGAACAAGGCACTGAGAGATTTAAAAGAAGGAGCAGAGAATAAGAGACTAAGGAAATAAATGTGCCGTTCTTCCTAGAACATTTGCTTTTCCTTTCTAGTGGTTAATGGCATTTATTTTCAGAAATATGTTCTCCAGGAGTGCAATTTGTAAGTGCCAGAAACCTAACACATGCTTCAGTGTTCTAGCAGAAAACAACGTAATCATTGTGTGTTCATGTTCAAACTATGAAATGAGAATGTTTGCTTAAATAACATTTGAAATAATGTTTTTTATTGTTACTTCATGTCCTCATTCTGGCATTTCACCACCTTATTATTTATTTGAGGTAAGTGGAACTATTGCAAAAATATGAATATCACTCTGTCTTGAAGCATCCTTTCTGCCGTATCTTCTTTCCAAATGTTTTCCTACTTTTACTTTTACATATGTTGTTTCAATAGAAATGTAAGAGACATTTATAGGAAATAAATTGAGAGGTGAATGCAAACCATATGGTATCTGGAGGTTTGTTTGTGAAGCTCATGCATCAAAGCTTTCTCTAGCTCACACCATATTAGCTGTGTTTTTCCAGTCCTGCAGAATCAGGAAGGTAACCACAGACTTCCGTGATGGAAAACATATGAAAAACACAGCAGATTGAGCCGGCTTGATGGCTTAACTCCACATAAAGCCACTACTTCCAATAATGTTATCGATGACGCCCAAAGGGCGTTGTTTAGGAAATGATCGTAACTTAAAGCAAATGCAATTACGTGGGCGATACAGAAACAGTTCTTCACAAGATGTAATGCTACTTTTTGCTCTTCACTGTCCTTACTGTGTGTCCAGTTAAAAAACTATTAAGAACTCGGAAAGGCCTGATTTGGATATGCTTCAAGTGGAGGGTCGACAATTTGCCCGGGCCTCTAGAGGTAAAAAAACATGCCGTGGGAATAGTAAAAACAACTGATTTAATTACCCTAGTGTCTTAAATGCCACAAACATGCTTTTTGAGCTTTTGAATGCAGCTCAGAACAGTTTCTATGACACATTACCACACTGTGGCTATTCACAAAGGTAATTTTACATATGCAGATCTCCTCATGTGGAAATCCACACCTCATTAAAGGAATTCACCATTTCTGGGTTTACATCTAAACGTAGATGTAAATTTATGACTCTCTTTCGCCTGAGAAGAACGATATTAATAAATTAAAATAACGTGTAATGTGCAAAATGTGCCCACGGGGAGTGGTCACCATCTGTGTTAACAGTACTAAATAATGTGAAAGGTTTTAAAGTTTTGTATTAATTAATATGTCATAATTAACGATATAATCTATGTTTTGTAATGCCATATGTTCTTAGCTTAGCCAGATGCCTAGTCAGCGCTGGGCCTTGCAAGCTTAAATATGGAGACGCGATGAGCTGCCGCAGACTGGAATTGGAGAGAAGGACCTTGAACTGTACAGAGTTTAACGATGAGCTCTGCTAGAGAAAACTGCAAACTCACCAGTGGACAGGAGACGATCAGACTAAGAGCTGGGAGTAACAATTTTGTTACCTGAAGAGCCGGATGATGTCCTCATCCATTAAAGGACCAATCATGTTAATGGAACTTAATTCTCAAAATAACGTAGACAAGTGGTAAACAAAATTTATAGGATAGAGTCATAACCTCTGATAAGGTTGACCAATGGGCAAATTGTGGGACGGACTGAGAGACCCTAATAAAAAAGTCATGACATGAGGGGAGAAATCAGAACGGAGAGGCGAAAGTTGATGACGTCAGGAGACGCTGTCCGAAGTACTGAAACTTGGGCTTGCTTCTGTGAGCCTGAGCCTTGCTGATTGACTGATGACCTGGAGATGAAGACTGACTCATTGCTGATCTATCTTGGATAGGTAGCTATAATCTGACTGACCAATGAATGCTTTTTCTTTCTATGTACCAACTGCGCTGTTTAAAAGTTTTTCTTTCTAGTTAGAGTTTTTTCCAAATTAATGTTTTTGACTAAATTGTTTTTGCATGAAGACCCACATGCTGATGCTAATTGGAGAAAGGTAGGCTGATAAGGGCGACTTAGGGTGACCTGACTGACTGACATATATTGCTGAATTATTCAATTGCTTATGAATTGCTATGCTTTGTTTAACGTTGGTTGCATATTAATAAAGTGCTGAGAATTAATTGTTCATGTTGAGAATACAGTTTGGAAATCATGGTTTTTGCTCAATAAGGGTTTTTGATTAGAATTGTAACAAATAGGGAATAAAATGAACTAACTTTCTTATGAGTGATGGTGGTTTCTGAATAGATTTGTTCATTGTATTTTAAAGTTGGTTGAATTGAATTCTTATGAAGGTCTTTTACTCACTATACTTAACTAGGATACTCTATGCAATCCAAAAGATTCATCGACCTATACTCGTCCCCTTGTAAGTTTACTTACTAAGAACAAGGCGAGCTAACAGTATTTGGTAGCAGCTTGATGGTTTGTTTCCTTAGGGAACTAGTTAAGTGGTGAGTAAAGGTTATGGTGGTAGTTTAAAATTGAGGATAGTTGTGCAGATTTTATGAGGTTTGAATTTTGTTTTTCTGAAGTGTCAATAGTAGCAAAGATGATGTTCCCTTAAGCCCAGAAATGACTTTTCCAGATCCTGGATCCAGCGAGTAAGGTTGGGTATGAGAGTGGTAGAATTGCGCTTGCCTAAGCTTAACCCCTTGGGTGCCCTGGACGAGACCACCTCGTCCGGCTATGGGCCCCCGGGGGCCTTTCCTCTCCTTTCATGCCTCTCAGTTCGTTTCCGCTGCCGGATCGCGATGCGATCGGGCAGCAGAAATGGCACTAGACACCTGTGATTTTTTTTTCTTCTGTTTATGAAATAAGGGGAGCGGCCCCTTGGGCAAGGGCTGCTCCCCACGGGGGCAATTTATTTCTAGGCTGTTTCTGCCCCCCGTGTGGGCAGATCAGCTTAAAATTATTAGGCCTCATTTTTTCAATGTTTGGGGAGCGACCCCTTGGGCAAGGGTCGCTCCTGGAGGGGGGGCAAATTATTATTAGGCCATTTCTGCCCCCCAAGGGGGCAGATCTGCCTTGCGATCTGCCCACAGGGGGCAGAAACCACTACACACCAGGGATTTTTTTTTTGTACTTGCGCATAAGGGGAGTGGCCCCTTGGGCAAGGGCCACTCCCCAGGGGGGGAAATGACTTTTAGGCCATTTCTGCCCCCTCGGGGGCAGATCGGCTTAAAATTATTAGGCTGATCTGCACCCAGGGGGGGCAAAAAACCACTAGACGCCAGGGCTATATATATATTATTATTTTTTTATGGATGGGGAGCGACCCCTTGGGCAAGGGTCGCTCCCGGGGGGGGGGGGCAAATTATTATTAGGCCATTTCTGCCCCTCCTGGGGGCAGAAATCACTAGACACCAGGGATTTTTTTTTCTTTTTCTACTTGCGCATGAGACCTAAAATTCTTAGGCTGATCTGCACCCTGGGGGAGCAGAAAACCACTAGACGCCAGGGCTTATTTTTTTTTTGTTTATTTTAATTTTGTTATGTTTGGGGAGCGACCCCTTGGGCAAGGGCCACTCCCCAGGGGGGGAAATTACTTTTAGGCCATTTCTGCTACCCCTGGGGGCAGATCGGCCTAAAAGTATTTGGCATATCAGCCCCCAGGGGTTGGCAGAAAACCACTAGACACTAGGGATAATTGTTTTTTTTTGTTTATTTTTATTTTTTAATGTTTGGGGAGCGACCCCTTGGGCAAGGGTTGCTCCCAGGGGGGCAAATTATTATTAGCCCATTTCTTCCCCCCGGGGGCAGATCGGCTCTGCGATCTGCACCCCGGGGGGCAGAAACCACTATACACCAGGGATTTTTTTTTGTACTTGCACATAAGGAGAGCAGCCCCTTGGGCAAGGGCCGCTCCCTAGGGAGGCAAATTATTTTTAGGCCATTTCTTCCACCCGGGGGGCAGATCGGCCTAAAATTATTAGGCCGATATGCCCCCAGGGGTTGACAGACAACCACTAGACACTAGGGATAATTGTTTTTTTGTTTATTTTTATTTTTTTATGTTTGGGGAGCGACCCCTTGGGCAAGGGTCGCTCCGGGGTGGAGGGGGGTAATTATTACTAGGCCATTTCTGCAATTTTTGTTAGGCCAATAAACCTCTAGACACCATGGATTGGTGTATGTGTGTGTTTTGTTTTGGTCGGGCATCCCCTTGGGCAAGGGTCGCTCCCCATGGGGGTACATTACTGTTGGCCATAACTGCCCCCCGGGGGGCAGATTGGCCTATTTTTGGAAGGCCCATCTGCCCCCAAGTGGGGCAGAAAGGCCACCAGGGAAGATTTTTTTTTCAAAACAAGAGGTTGGGGATATGGCCATACCCCTGCCCCAAATAAATGGGGCCAAAGTTGTTCTACCTACCAGAGGGCAGATTGGGAAATTACCCCCGATTCACACCCTGGGGGAACAGAAAGTCTACTAGATGCCAGGTATTAAAAACAATAAAAGAAAATAGTGGGGTGGTGGCTACCAACCAGTATGGGCCTGGTTATGCCCCCACCCGAACTGAAGGGGCTAAAAGTCATGCAGCTCTCCCCCACACACTAAAATATCTTATCCCATGGCAAGCAAGAGGACATTTGATTATTTTTGGTTTTTGTATTACATTTGGGCCATGAGAGCTTGGTAACTCTCAAAATCGTTCCAGAAGACCTAGACACATCTAAAAACTAAACATCTAGTTGATTCCAGGGTGGTGTGCTTCACATGTACCCTGCACCATTTCCTTACCTACAATGCCCTGCAAACCTGCAACTTTGCTGGAAAGCACACATTTTCCCCACATTTTTGTGATGGAACCTTCCGGAATCAGAAGGAATCCACAAAATTCCTACCACCCAGCATTGTCTTATCTATACGGATAAAATTTCTGCTGCACCTGTCAGCCTAAAAATGTTTTTTTTTCAAACTGCCCTTTTTTGGACCCACTTTGGTTCCCCCTCAATTTCGATGTGTTTTTGGCTCTTCCCTGTCACAAACACTTGGCCCACCCACACAAGTGAGGAACCATTTTTATCGGGAGACTTGGGGTAAAGCTTGGTGGAAGGAAATTTGTGGCTCCTCTCAAATTCCAGAACTTTCTGTCACCGAAATGTGAGGAAAAAGTGTTTTTTTAGACAAATTTTGAGGATTGCAAAGGATTCTCGGTAACAGAACCTGGTGAGAACCCCACAAGTCACCCCGTCTTGGATTCCCCTAGGTATCTAGTTTTCAAAAATGCACAGTTTTGGTAGGTTTCCATAGGTGGCGGCTGAGCTAGAGGCCAAAATCCACAGGTAGGCACTTTGCAAAAAACACCTATGTTTTCTTTCTGAAAATGTGATGAGTCCACTTTGTGTTTTGGGGCATTTCCCGTCGCGGGCACTAGGCCTACCCACACAAGTGAGGTACCATTTTTATCGGGAGACTTTTGGGAACGCTGGGTGGAAGGAAATCTGTGGCTCCTCTCAGATTCCAGAACTTTCTGTCACCGAAATGTGAGGAAAAAGTGTTTTATTAGCCACGTTTTGAGGTTTGCAAAAGATTCTGGGTAACAGAACCTGGTGAGAGCCCCACAAGTCACCCCGTCTTAGATTCCCCTAGGTCTCTAGCTTTAAAAAATGCACAGGTTTAGTAGGCTTCCCTAGGTGGAGGCTGAGCTAGAGGCCAAAATCCACAGGTAGGCACGTTGCAAAAAACACCTCTGTTTTCATTGAGAAAATGCGATGTGTCCACGTTGTGTTTTGGGGCATTTCCTATTGCGGGCACTAGGCCTACCCACACAAGTGAGGTACTATTTTTATCGGGAGACGTGGGGGAATGCTGGGTGGAAGGAAATTTGTGGCTCCTCTTAGATTCCAGAACTTTCTGTCACCGAAATATGAGGAAAAAGTGTTTTTTTAGCCACATTTTGAGGTTTGCAAAGGATTCTGGGTAACAGAGCCTGGTGAGCGCCTGACAAGTGACCCCGTCTTGGATTCCCCTAGGTCTCTAGTTTTAAAAAATGCACAGGTTTGGTAGGTTTCCCTAGGTGGCGGCTGAGCTAGTGGCCAAAATCCATGGTTAGGCACTTTGCAAAAAACACCTCTGTTTCCTTTGAGAAACTGTGATGTGTCCACTTTGTGTTTTGGGACATTTCCTGTCATGGGCACTAAGCCTACCCACACAAGTGAGGTACCATTTTTATGGGGAGACTCGGGTGAACATAGAATAACAAAACAAGTGTTATTGCCCCTTGTCTTTCTCTACATTTTTTCCTTCCAAATATAAGACAGTGTGTAAAAAAGACGTCCATTTGAGAAATGCCCTGTAATTCACATGCTAGTATGGGCACCCCAGAATTCAGAGATGTGCAAATAATCACTGCTCCTCAACACCTTATCTGATGCCATTTTGGAAATACAAAGGTTTTCTTGATACCTATTTTTGACTCTGTATACCCGGTATAGAATGAAAACCCACTGCAAGGTGCTTCTCATTTATTGGCTCTGGGTACCCAGGGTTCTTGATGAACCTACAAGCCCTATATATCCCTGCAACCAGAAGAGTCCAGCAGACATAACGGTATATTGCTTTCAGAAATCTGCTATTGCAGGAAAAAGTTACAGAGTAAAACGTAGAGAAAAATTGCAGTTTTTTTCACTTCAATGTCAATATTTTGTTTATTTCGGTTGTTAGTTTCTGTAGGAAACCCTTGTAGGATCTACACAAATTACCCATTGCTGAATTCAGAATTTTGTTTGCTTTTCTGAAATGTTTAGGTTTCTGGGATCCAGCATTGGTTTCACACCCATTTCTGTCACTGACTGGAAGGAGGCTGAAAGGACAACAAATCTTTAAAAATGGGATATGTCCCAGTAAAATGCCAAAATTGTGTTGAAAAATTGGGTTTTCTGATTCAAGTCTGCCTGTTCCTGAAAGCCGGGAAGCTGGTGATTTTAGCACTGCAAACCCTTTGTTGATGCCAATTTCAGGGAAAAAACCACAAGCCTTCTTCTGCAGCCCTTTTTTCAAATTGTTTTAAAAAAAAAACAAAATTTTCACTGTATTTTGGCTAATTTCTTGGTCTCCTTCAGGGGAACCCACAAAGTCTGGGTACTTCTAGTATCCCTAGGATGTTGGAAATGAGGACGCAAATTTGGCGTGGGTAGCTCATGTGGACAAAAAGTTATGAGGGCCTCAGCGCACCCTGCCCCAAATAGCCAAAAAAAGACCTGACACCTGAAGGGGAAAAGGCCTGGCAGCGAAGTGGTTAAGCAGACTGCAGGTGAATTGTGATGTATGTGAGGTAAACAATAGGGAGTTTGCTTACTCAAGTTCAGAGTTAGTAGGAGTGTGCGTACTCCTAAGGGTATGAGAGTAGGGAAGTCGCTGAACTTCACATGTGTGTAGCGCTTGGTGCTCAAAAATTGTCCACGTGGTTGTTGGTGATATATAGACCCTGCGTGGTCTAAGACTCCGGAGTATATTGAAAGTGTAGGAGACACTTGGGTATATGTTGTAATCTGTCTGGTTTAGTAGGTTGATTGGGCGTGGTCAACAAGACTGAATGAATGTACGTTGAATAAAAGAAGCTTTGACTGAAATTTGGCGAGTCCTGTGAGCGGCAGGACAGACCCAAAGATCAGTTGAGAGTAAGATTTGTGGGTAAAATTTTACTTGAGGACGTGGGGGACTGAGAAAGAGGAATAGCTAAGGTCCCAGAGTGCGCCTTTTGGTGAAAATCTGTAAGGTCCCTGAAGCGATTGTGTCCCTTCTTTTAGTAAACCAGCAGATTTGTTTTAGTTATTATTTGATGAAGACGCTTGCAGTATAATTGCATTAGTTGAATGGATTTGAGCAGAAGGAGGCGAAGCCGCAAAACTTTGTCAGCCGCTGGGTGTTAGTGTGACGTCACTTTACGGATTGGCACCCGTCCGTGAGAGGCAATTGGTTGAGCGAACGGGTGCAAGGAGTCTTGGGAGTAAAAGTAATTTCATTTATTGAATTGAAATACATAACACAGGTAAAATTAAGTTTTTTAAGGCATTTAGGAGTGCGATGAAGGGTGAATCATACATTAAAGCTTCAGTAGGGGAACCAACCCCCCGGAGGATAGTCCAGCACATCTTGTAATGACAGAAAAGGGTCTAGCTTCTTGTCTTTGGCTAAAACAATGGAGCGCATTGACTAAGAATCAGGGAACCCTAGCATTTCCATAGCATGGAACTTTTAATTTACGGGTTCTGGATCAATTACGATTATCGTTGTATGACATGAGACCCTTACCAAGACTAGCACAGTTTGAAGCTTTAGCAGTTTTGGAGCTAGTGGCCAGACAGCAGCATGAGCTGAAAACTAATAGAAGGATAAAGAAGATAAACAAGTCACTAGCCAAAGCTAGGTGGGATTGGGAACAAAAGAGATGGTGAATGGCAACCATGAAGAAAATTAAGAGGTTCCCTGCAATCACAGAAGGTGACAATTTAGATTAAGGAGATGATGATAAGGAAAGGGGGAGCGAGGAAAGAAAGAAAGAGAAAAAGTCCTAAGGAGACAATGACGAATCTGATGTTGAGGATTAGATTACGCAGTTGTTAGGAGATAGACCTCCACCTATGACGACTTATGCAGGGGGTCCAGGGAATATTGCTACAGCCCCTCCTGCTACTCTTGGGACATTCCAGGGAGCCACGTGTGCTGTACAAACAGAAGGAGGACAGATACCAGGGGTAGCGCAGAGTACACCAGTTACAGGAACAAGAGAGGAAGCTCTAGTGCAGGTGCCTACACCTTCTGTAACAGGAATTTACCCAAATGTACCCACTCTTGAGGCTGTTTCAAATATTGGGGTGCGAGGGAGCAGGTGCATCCGCAACCAATGCTAGTTCAGACCGACTCGACTCCAATGTTACTGCCGTCAGAACAGACACAGAATATGCCGAGACCTAATCAGTTAACGGGGACATCAGTGGATCTCGCACCAGTTATGAATCAGGCAATGGGAGTACCACTTACACAAAGTGCAGGTTCCAGTACAGCACCAGATGCAATATCGCTACTGATTACTGTTGGTCCATCAGTACCCTTATATGCTCAGAAGAAAATAGAAACAGGAGGACAGGCAAAGATATCACAGAGTCTGGTGAGATGAGTATCTGGAGACTTAGTACAGTCAACATTATCATCAAGTACTTGTCCGGGTGAGCTTAAATCTCCTGTGGGATTTAGTCCTCTTGTGGCACTACCAGATGCAAATCAGAGTATGAGACATTTGACACCACAAGCTGTAGGGACAAGGATGCAACAGCTGCCAGCGACTAATGCGAGTAACATTTCATTACAAGGGTTAACAGCACAGCAGTTAACTAGTTGGCTGGATAGTTTAAATTCTTCGCAAGGTGCCTCAAGCAGGGAAGAGCAACTGAATCGAGTAGGACTAAATATCGAGGCAAATGAATTAGTTGAGGGAACAATGGGATTGAATAGGTTAGAATCCTATACTAAAGAAGAGCTAAGATATTTGTGTCCGAGGATTGCAAAGGAAGTTGGTAAAATACACCAGAAACTAGCAGAAGTAGCGGAGAAGCATGACATTGATCTTAAGGCAACAAAACATTTGAGACAAAGCTACAGATTAGATTTTGAGGCAAAATATTTCGAACACATGAGATCGGCAGGAAAGAAAGCACATCTAAGAGACTTAGGGCCTCATTCTGACCCTGGCGGTCTACGACCGCCAGGGTGGAGGCCGGCTGAAGCACCGCCAACAGGCTGGCGGTGCTTCATTCTGTATCCCGACCGCGGCTGTGAAGCCGCGGTCGCCCAGCCGCGGTCGCCCATCCGGGTCCGGCGTTTTTCCGCCGGATTTCCCCCGGCTGGGGGAATCCCCCATGGCGGCTCTGCTTGCAGCGCCGCCATGGGGATTCCGACCCCCTTCCCGCCAGCCTGTTTCTGGTGGTTTTCACCGCCAGAAACAGGATGGCGGGAATGGGTGTCGTGGGGCCCCCTAACAGGGCCCCATAAAGATTTTCACTGTCTGCTTACCTCCCGCCACCCGCCAGGGTCTGAATGACCCTCTTACTGCAGAGTGCACAAATTTGGAGAACACTAGAGAAGTGGGAAGGCAGATGGGCAAAAAGGAAATATAAACGGAAACGAGACTCAGAAGGGGAAACAGAAGGAGTAGAGAAAGGAGAAGCGGTCAAAATGCTACCAATGAGGGAGATTCCAGGAGGGCAATTTGTTCATGTTCCTTGGCATCCAAGTGATATATTGTCCTTTACCAATGATTATCCCAAATTGGGAGAAAAGCCAGTTGAATAGTACCAACAGGCAGATAGGTTTGTGAAACTTTCCAAATGTTTGTGGGAATACTTGAACACCTTGTTTGAGATAGTGGTGCCAGTCGACTCATGGGTCGAATGTAAAAGAGCAGTAAACTGGCCAGAAAGTGAACCCGAGAGGCATAAGATTACAGGCGCACCGTCACCCGAGGTAATGAAAAATTATTATAAGGTGATTGAGTTTCTCAAAACTAGGATTTTCCCGAAAAACAATGATTGCCAGAGGATTGACAGGACAGTTCAGGAAACCAAAGAGTCAATACATACCTATTATGAAAGATTGTTAAAAGCATTTAAGGAATACAGTTGTAAGGAAGCAGTCAAACCAAAGGACATGTTGCATTTCATGTTCAGATTCGTTGAACGGTTGAGACCTGAAGTAGGAGAGATGATTAGGAATCATTTGATTTGTTGGCAGGCAAAGCTGATTGATGAGGTGTTGCAGTATGCCAAATATTGTAGCGATGAGATTGAACTAAAGCAAAAGAAATTGAAGGAAAAAGCAATGGTGATGCAGATTAAGGCAGCACAATCAGGAATGCAAGGAGCTTTAGTGCCGCCGATGCCGCCGCAACAAAGATTTATTGTGTTTCAGCCACAAGTGAGGGGTAGAGGACGTGGTATGGATGTGATGCGTGGTCCGGATCTGAATACAGTGTTTGTTCAGAATGAGATACAGGGCATGAAAAGGATGTTGCCATGTCACCTGTGCGGAAACGTGGGACACTGGAAGCAGGAATGTCCATTGATGGTACAGGAAGGAATAATTCAGCAAGGTGATGTCAGTACCGTCCAGACGGTAAATGTCCCTAGAGCAAGGGGCCAAGTTACGAATGTTCAAACCCGAGGTCAAAACATTTTGCCTGTACAACAGATGCAGGTACCTCGAGCACACTTTACATCCTTAGCACCGGTACAGCAGCAGATTCCTATGGTGCGTAGACAGCAAATGCATATACCCCAAGCCCCGATGGAGCAGCAACAGGTTATGCTTACTCAACAGGTCAATGGTCAGAGATCAGACAACAGTAACAATACAGTACATCAATTCCCATTTCACAGTGAGGATGAAATAAACGATGAATGAATGGGTGACAGTTCGGATGAAGGAACCTACATACTAGCTGCATCTCTAGAGGTAGATCGGAGAGGGCCATTTGGGAAGGGAAAGGTAATGAGACATAAAGTGTCATTCTTGGTCGACACTGGAGCTACACGCTCTACAGTAAGGAGTGTAGAAGTATCAGATTTACCTTTTTCTGGAAGAACAGTGCAGGTTGTGGGAGTGGAGAATAGGCAATTAACGAATCCTGTCACAGAATCAGTACAGATTGAAATTGGAAATTATACCGGACTGCATAGATTTGTGGTATGCGACTCAAGTCCCGTATCCTTGTTAGGCAGAGACTTATTGGACAAGACCAAATGCTCCATAAATTGTACAGATGCAGGAATAGAAGTTCAGACAAATAGTGACAATGAGGAAGAGCAGGCATCAGCTATCGCTCTTAATGATGCATTTTGAAGACTACCCTTTGATTGAGATTTTTCCAATGTTCGCTTTGAAGGAGTTGCTTGAAGATTTACAGGGAACAGTAAATGAGAGAGTTTGGGATTTGACAGGGAAAGAAGTGGGTTTGATTAAGGATGTGGAGCCAATTAAAATCACCCTGAAGCCGAATGTTGAGTTTAAAAAAACTTCCACAGTACAATATGCCACAGGATGTGTTGTTGAAGGTGGCACAAATAATTGGAGATTTCTTGAATCAGGGTGTTTTGAAAGAAGTATTGAGCAGTCCATGTAATTCACTGATAATGGGATTGAAAAAGCCTTGTGGAAAAGTGCGAATTGTGCAGGATTTGCGGAAAGTGAATGACATGGTGGTTAAGTGTTGTCCGATTGTGCCCAATCCAGCAGTGATACTGTTTCAGATTCCATATGAGGCAGAGTGGTTCACAGTAGTCGATCTGTCACAAGCTTTCTTTTCAGTACCACTTCATGAGGATAGTCAGTTTCTTTTCAGTTAAAAATTCCTAGATAAAGTCTACAGCTAGTGTAGGCTTCCCAAAGGGTATACGGAGTCACCGTCCTTGTTTAACCAGATTTTGAAAAAGAATTTGGAGTCATTGCAATTGCCTTGCCCATCGACTCTTGTACAGTACATTGATGACTTATTTATTGCGTCCAGAACGACGGAAGAGTGTAAACATGATTTGATTGTCCTTCTTAATCATCTGGGGGACTTTGGTCATAAAGTCTCATCTACAAAACTGCAATACTGTCAGAAGTCTGTCAAATACTTGGGTCATTAGATTGCAAAAGGGTTGAGGAGAATTTCCTGAGAGAGGATTACAATGATACTGCAGAGAAATCCACCGACTTCCCAGAAAGATGTGCGCATGTTCATGGGAATGGTAGGATACTGTAGACAATGGATTCCAAATTTTGCTGAGGTCGCCAAGCCTTTGCAACAGTTGACTCATAAGGCAGTTACAGATCCCATTACTCTACATGAAGATCAGATGAGGGCTTTCACTGAATTGAGAGAGAGTTTGTGCGGAACTCCAGCATTGGGAATGCCTGAGTACACAAAGCATTTCACATTGTTTTGTCATTAACGGGATGTTTGTTCTTTGCCTGTCTTGACACAGGTCCATGGAGGTGTTTATCGCCCAGTAGCCTATTTTTCAGCTACCTTGGACCCAGTTGCAGCAGCTTTACCAGGTTGTCTGCGAGCAGTAGCCGCAGTTGGTCAAAGTCTTTCCCAATGGGAAGGGGTAATCATGGGATGCCCAGTGACAGTGATGGTGCCACATTCAGTTGAAATTTTGCTGACAAAAACAAAAATCCAACATTTGATGGGGGCACGACTGACAAGGTATGAGACGAGCATATTGGGAGCTCCAAATGTCACTTTGAAAAGATGTACAGTGTTGAATCCAGCAACATTACTGCCAAGTGATTCTTTTGATGTTGAAAAAGAGGAAGACATAGAGCATGATTGTCCTGAAGTTACAGATCTCTGTACAAAACCTAGACCTGATATTAGAGACACTCGACTGGAAGAAAATGATCAATTGTTTTTGTTGATGGTTCATGCCTTAGAGATGGGACAGGCACATTGAGAGCAGGATATGCTGTGTGTACAATTACAGGAACACCGGAAGCATCTTGGCTTCTTGGTGTATATTCAGCACAAGTGGCAGAATTGGTGGCTCTCACTAGAGCATGTTATGTCTCTACCAGGCTGCGAGTGACAATATACACAGATAGCCAATATGGATTTGGAATTGTGCATGATTTAGGTCAATTGTGGTCACAAAGAGGGTTCATGACCTCCAGTGGAACCCCAGTACGAAATGGTGACAAGATAAAAGAGTTGTTTTATGCAATACGGTTACCTGAAGAAATTGCTGTGGTAAAATGCAGAGCACACCAGAAAACACCAGACTACATTTCCATGGCAAATGCGTATGCGGATCAGTGACACTCTAGAGGAATTGAAAACATTGCAAGAAAATGCAGACAAGGAAGAGAAAAGATGTGGATCAAGGTGAAATGTGTACAAAGACCAGATGAGATCTGGGTATCTGAGGAGGGCCTGATGGTGTTACCGAATTGTCTGTTATCTCAAATGGCTCGGTAATACCATGGGCAGGCACACGTTGGAAGGGATGACATGATTAGATTGTTCAAGGTTGATTGGTTCAATCCGAAATGTAGACAAGCAGCTGATGCAGTGTGTCATAGATGTGTAATCTGTCAGCAATTGAACGTGGGAAAAGAGACAGTGGTAAATCTGAGCCACATTGGAAGAGCAGGAGGACCATTCAGCAGAATGCAATTGGATTTTATTGAAATGCCTGCATGTGGTGGATTGAAGCACATATTGGTGATTGTATGTGTGTTTAGTCATTGGATTGAAGCATACCCCACACGTAGGAATGATAGTCTCACAGTTGCAAAGCTATTGCTTAGAGAACTAATACCAAGGTTTGGATTCCCGATCTCTTTAGAATCAGAGAGGGGAACGCACTTCAATAATGAAGTGATCAAACTCTTATGTGCAGTACTAAACATTGAACATAAGCTACATCGCAGCTATCGTCCAGAAGCATCAGGATTGGTAGAACAAATGAATGGTACCCTGAAGTCAAGAATTGCCAAAATGTGTGCAGCCTTTAGTGTTAATGTTGATGAGAAATGTACCTGACAGAAAGACAGGACTGTCCCCACACAAGATTCTTATGGGGAGAGCAATAAGACTGCCAGCAATGCCAGCAAATGCTGTTGTCAATATAACAGATGATATGGTGTTAGACTACTGCAAGGGTCTAGCTGATGTTGTTCGATCTTTTTCTCAGCTGGTACAAGCCGTTACCCTGCCACCTATCCATGACCCAGGTCACAACTTGAGAGCCGGAGACTGGGTCGTAATCAAAAAGCATGTGTGAAAAACCTGCCTAGAGCCACGTTGGAGAGGTCCATATCAGGTGGTGTTGACAACTACTAAGGATTACTACAGCTGTAAAGTGTGCAGGGTTGCCTAATTGGATACATGCAAGCCATATGAAAAGGGTGGTGAGTCCCCAGGATCATGAAGAAGTGTTGCTGAGAACACCAGCAGCAGCGATGCAAGTAATCCTGCCTGAACCAGAACCAGAACAAGTTGAGCCGGAGGTGGACCCAGAACTAACAGAAGAAGGATTAATCACCCCAGAAAGAGACGAGGGGGTGGAGAATCAAGAAGCACAACGTGCAGACAATGCAGAAAAGATGTTAAAAGTTCAATGCACAGGAGAAGTACTAATGCAAATTAGGGGGACCGAAAAGCAAGGAGACTCAGTGCCAGAGCCTGAGGGGGAAAGAGTTGAGGCAGGTAAATGCAAAGGTGACCTGACTCCTCTTGAACTCGTTGCAGGTCCATCAAGAGAAGGCACACCAGACAAGGTGAAGGACCAAAGACCTATCTTGAAGAAATTGCTGGCAGAAGGAGTAAGAAAAGGGGATAATTGGCCAAAATCTCAGATAGGCAAGAAGAAAGAATTGGTGATAAATTAAACCATAGAGGAAGAAAAAGACATCACAAAGAAAGATGAACTGAGTGATGGAGAACTAACAGGGGAAAGGAGGTTAAAAAGAAATAGAGTGGCAAGTCGAAAATACGCAGGACCAGAGTGGGCATGCGCCACAACAAGTGATTGGCAAAATGAGTCTATGTCCTTTTGTTTTGACAGAGAAGTTCCGAATCAGTATTTTGGCGCAACCTGAAGGAAAGAAAAGATAGGCTGTGTTGTTGAATAAAGAAAAAGATTGAAGTTACTGATTTACCGATTTACCGGAAAAGACATTGATAGCCTGATATGACACCAAAACCCTGGAGTTGACCAGCTGCTAACCAATTTTGATTTTAGAATTTTTGATCTTTGTGTTCCATATTAATTAGGAGTTGAAAACTCTGCTTCCTGATTCTTTACAGATCATGGCTAATTTGATAATAACACGAGACATATTAGGTATTGTAGATATTTGAGTGTAATTATGGTGATTGTGTGTGGAATATTGTTTGTAATAATGATCGTGGGTATGTCAATTCATGAGATGAAAGAAATGAGAGTTACATCTGTGCATGAAACTACTACACTAACAGCTATAGAAAGGTTTAAATTAGATGAGCAATATTTGCATGATTAAACTAACGCAAGGGGAGAATTGTCTTCGAACATCTTTTATTGTCTATTGAGTGAGTATGTGGAAACGATGGATGCAAAAGATTGTCTTGTGTGTACGCAAATACCTTCATTTGTAGAAGAAGGGGTTACTTATCATAGTCTACCTTTGACTTACGGTATAACTTGTAGTCTGTTACTAACACGCTTCTATAATCAGGAATACATTCAATACTTTTATTCTAATTATGATTTTGTATTTTCCTTTGTTCCTATAATTAGATATTTGAGTAAGATAGCTAAGGATCACGATATAGTACTAGTTAGGGGATTCTTTGAGCCTACACTAACATGTTGCACGGCCTATGCGCATTGTAACAATTTGACTTGCTTATTAACTCCCATGGAAAAGAATTATTTTGGGCATACTGATGACAGGAAAAAAAGCATTAAAAGAAAAATTAGAAAAAGGATTAGAGAAAAGAACGTACAAAAATGATTATGCTTACACTGCTATTAAAACACAAGGAAGGTTAGCTTTAGACGCATTACATACAGGGAAGCTTTGTATGTGCAGGCCAAAATCACACACTGACACTTTATTTGTGGGAACGAGTAAATGTAGGCATGTGTTTTTGTTTCAGAGTAAATGGACGTTCATGTTGAATGGTGCTGACCCTGTGATTCTTGGGATTTGTTATATTTGTGGACTCAATGCTTATATCGTCTCCCTAAGGGATGCTATGGGACATGTTATTTTGGAATAGTATTCCCTAAGATCTATCAAATAGATGATTTGAAGAAAATACCAAAAATGAATGAGTTACACCGGATGAGACAGAAAAGAGAAACAGCCTCTGCAATAATAGGGGATATTTTGGAGCAGTAATTCCTTCAGTAGGGGTTATATTAAATGCGAACAAAATTCAAAAGTTGTCAACTATAGTAGATAATATGCTAACTAACTTTACGGGAGCAATATTATTATTACTAAACACTTAATTAGCTGCGGATAGAGCTATGATGCTTCAAAATAGTCTTGCTTTAGACATAATATTGGCCAAAGACGGAGGAGTCTGCAAAATGATTAATGAGAAACATTGTTGCTCCTATATCCCTGCAAATGAGAAGGAAGTAAAAGAACTGCTTACTAACTTAACTAATGCGAGTAAGGATTTAAAAGAGTTGAAGGAACCAGGAGTTTGGGAAAAGGATTTGTGACACTGGGAAGTTGGTTCAGTCAAATTTGGGGTAGGATATTGTGGAAAATTGTTCAAGGACTATTAATTGTGATATCTATCATATTAGGATTATGGGGGGGCATGCAAATTATGGCACAAAATTCAATTAAAAAGAGCTGAGAATAAACAGAGGAGGGAAGAACAGCCCAGAAGAAGAATCTATAGGGAAGATAGAAACAGAAGAAATCAAAATGTAACTGAAAGTAACTTGTAAATGCTTGACGAGAAAGGTGTGATGACATATTTAGTCATCAGAGAAGGGACCGTTGCTGCAGATGTACTAATATGAGAATATGCTAATGATTTGCGTATACATACTAATAAGAAGAACGATGCGATGTGCAAAATGTGCCCACGGGGAGTGGTCACCATCTGCGTTAACAGTACTGAATAATGTGAAATGTTTTAAAGTTTTGTGTTAAAATGTCATAATTAATGATATAATCTGTTTTGTAATGCCATATGTTCTTAGCTTAGCCAGAGGCCTAGTCAGCGCTGGGCCTTGCCTGCTTAAACATGGAAACGCGATCATCAATTAAAGGACCAATCATGTTAATAGAACTTGATTCTCAAAATAACGTAGACAAGTGGTAAATAAAATTTATAGGCTAGAGTCATAATCCCTGATAAGGTTGACCAATGGGCATATTGTGGGACAGACTGAGAGACCCTAATAAAAAGTCATGACGTGAGGAGAGAAATCAGAACAGAGAGACGAAAGTTGACGTCAGGAGACGCTGTCGGAAGTACTGAAACTTGGGCTTGCTTCTGTGAGCCTGAGCCTTGCTGATTGGCTGATGACCTGGAGATGAAGACTGACTCCTTGCTGATCTATCTTGTATAGGTAGCTATAATCTGACTGACTAATGAATGCTTTTTCTTTCTAGGTACCAGCTGCGTTGTTTAAAAGTTTTTCTCTCCAGTTAGAGTTTTTTCCAAATTAATGTTTTTGACTAAATTGTTTTTGCATGAAGACCCACATGCTGATGCTAATTGGAGATAGGTAGGCTGACAAGGGTGACTTAAGGTGACCTGACTGACTGACTTATATTGCCGAATTATTAATTTGCTTATGAATTGCTATGCTTTGTTTAACGTTGGTTGCATATTAATAAAGTGCTGAGAATTCATTTTTCATGTTGCTAATAAAGTTTGGAAATCATGGTTTTTGCTGAATAAAGGTTTTTGATTAGAATTGTAACAAATAGGGAATAAAACGAACTAACTTTCTTATGAGTTCTGGTGGTTTCTGATTAGATTAGTTCATGGTATTTTAAAGTTGATTGGATTGAATTCTTATGGAGGTCTTTTACTCACTATACTTAACTAGGATACTCTATGAGATCCAAAAGATTCATCGACCTATACACGTCCCCTTGTAATTTTACTTACTAAGGACAAGGCGCCCTAACATTAGTAACCTTTCACCTGTAGGTAAAGATCTGCGACACCGGGGCAGAATTATCCCTATGGAAAGTAAAAGGGAATTTTAAGAAAATTAATTTCAAATCAATAAAATGTAAATATTATTTTTAGCTAAAAAATATTAAAACACCTTTTTCTTAATTCCTGTTCACCTATTAATATAATAGTAGCAACTAACATTATTTTGTTGTTTAAATTAATTATTAAATACATTATAATATGCAATATATTGTCCTAAAATGTTATGTACATACAAATACAATCTAGCTATTTTTCATTAACATATTTAAAAATAAAATTCATAAACTAAGGGCCAGATGTATGAAAAAGTCGGTAAATTCGGCCGTTTGCGAGTGCAAAACAGTGGTCTGCGATGCATGAAATGCATTCACAGACCACAAATAAGAAATCGCAAAAATTGTGATTTCTTGCGTTGCGACCTGGAAATTGCGAAAATACCATGATATGCAACCAGGTGGTAACCTGGTGCAAAATTTAAAACTGCATTTTTAAATTGAACATGTAAAGCACACATGCCCTTTTGGCATGTGTGTACCTTACATGTTTAAAAAGATGATTTTGGGGCGCAAGAGAGGGGGCCTTAGGCCCCCAGCACCCTGGCCTTTTGCATTTCCAAAATTGCGATTTCTGGTTCAGAAATCGCAATTTTGGAAATGCAAAAAATTTGCAGCTATGGCCCAACAGGCCCATAGCTGCGAATGGGGCCGGTATCGCAATTTGTGATTCGGTAATAGCATTTGCGATTTTTTAAGAAATTGCTATTACCGATTCGCAAATGTGATACATGGCCCTTTGCGAGTTGGTAATAGCAATTTCTTAAAAATCGCTATTACTGAATCGCAATGGGCCGTGATGATACATCTGGCCCAAACTCCTTTATTTAAAATGTCATTTAATTTAATTTAATGTATATCTTTCTCTATATATTAGTGTAATTGTTCTGACATTGATCTCTACGCAAGTGTGTTTAAGTATCAGAGGCTGGCCTTGTGTGGTGCATGACTTAATCCAAACAGGAGTTAGATTGCTTATGAGCCTCTTTGTCAGTAGTATTGCTATAGTAGATTTAAATGGGTATTTTGTGAATTACAGCTGTCTTACTCTTATGTGGATGTGTTTATATGAGCATGTGCCTCCCTTAGACCGTCCTTCAATTGCCCTTAACCCCACTCATTTTTTTAATAATTAGGCCCAGTCACACAAACTGAGGCCAGATCAAGGATGGAATGTTTGGCCTGTTGATATGCTAACAAGGTGAATTTCACCATGTGCGATTCCGGCAGAGTCGTCTGCAATTAAGGAATCAATCCTACAGGATGACAATAAGTCCCACTATAAACAACTAGGTGAAATATGGATTGGACTAATAGTCCATTTAAACATGCCCAACGCCAATTTAAATGTGAACAATATATGCAAAGATGCCTGGAACTGATTATTCAAATATCTCAAAAGCTGACATAACTCCAGGAGCTGGCACCTGCAAAGGCCTAGAAACAACAAGAGTGGGTTTGTGGATGGACACGAAACCCAGTTGAAAAGCCCAAAGCCAACATGAACCTTGGACTAATAAATCAAATATTCCCAAGAGCTGAGATATCAGCTGATGAGTAGCGATACATTTTCTCAAGATCAATAGTTGGATTGTATTAGATTTTCTTCAGCCTTGAAAAACAAGGAGCACTCACTTTACTCCACAAGTATGTCACTTCCTTCTTTTCAGAAAGGAGATGGGGTCTTTTATCCCAGCCAGGGATGTAATGCAGGTCCCTGCTGTCCCTGCAGCATTGAATGTACAACCCTTCAGGTGCCCATTAACCTTTCAGGTGGGTCCCTTTAGCCCAAGACCAATGAATGTCTGTGAAAGATGCAGGCTACTGTGTCCCTGTTCACAGTCTGCAAGGGGTGCCTCATCATTTTGTTCACACCCCTGGCCTCAGCAGAGGCCTAATAGAAGAAAATCAGCCCATTGGGCTGTGCCCAATGGAGGCACGAAACACTGTAGCACCTGCCCTTGTTTATCTAAGGGCTGCCATCACTTGGTAAGACTTGAACATATCAGGCATAGGGTGGCAGATGACTACTAAGCAGCTTTGGGCGGGCCTATCTCTGATTGGATCAGCAGGGTGACAAATGAGAATGCTTCCATTCGCTATTCCTTTGTGGAGACTTCAAATAATCCAAAAGCTCTTTGAGTATAACTCTTTTGCCAATGCAGTCTCTTTCCCTTTATCCTACTATACAAATAGTATCCATCGACCACCCCTTGAGCATCTCTCGGAAGATGCACACACATACTTAGAAATGGACTGTGGAATTGGCAACTGTCCTAGGAAGAGGCTGCAATGTGGCAAAGATATCACCCACTCCTTGCCAGTGGGGCTCAAATGATATTTCAGCAACTAGGTCTGCACAAAATACAAGTTTTCCCATCTTTATATTTGTGAAAGATGCTGGGCAGATATGGTCATCCTTTTTCTCAGGTCTTCCTGGATGCTTCAGAATGGCAGGACTTGTCTGGTCTTGAAAGGATAACCAAAGTGGACAGGAAGGTGGAAAACTGTAGTGAGTTAGGAGGCCCTGCAGGAAGAGTTATTGCTCTGTGGGCTAACATCCTACATCAAGGCCATTATTAAAGAGTAGGGGGAAGAGAAACCAGTAGGAACTCACAGTCAGAGGGGACAGCAGAAGCAAGGACCTCACAGATGTGCACAATTATGTGGAACTCTCAATGTACAAATTAGAGTTCAGACAATGTATTTCATATGTGCCTTCTTATTTTCTAGTCTCAAGAAGAAATTCAAAAAGGTGACTGTCACTGGGTACGTCAGTGACGACACTAGCCCTAGCCCTAGCGAGCGGATGATAGAGGCGCTCTGGACCTGGGTACCGAGACAGGTAATCAGCATTTATCATGAGGGCACCAGGGGAATGACGAATCTGGAAGGAAAAAGGCTGGAGTGAGAGAAACCACCGGAGCACTCAAGCGTTGGTGTCTTTGTGTTGAGCAAGCCACGGTAATGGAGCATGGTCTGTCAATAGTGTGAAAGTTCTTCCCGCCAAATAATACCGTAGGGATTTCACTGACCATTTGATCGCCAAACATTCCTTTTCCAGGGTGGGGTAGTGCTGCTCCCGGGGAAGGAGCTTACGACTAATGTAGACAATGGGATGCAAAGCCCCGTCACTGTTCCCTTGTGATAGTACCACACCCAGTCCCACATCCGAGGCATCGGTCTGTAACAAAAACGGCTTGGTGAAGTCGGGACAACATAGAATTGGCCCAGACGTCAGGAAGCGTTTCAAAGTCTCAAAACTCTTTACTTCAGCAGCAGAGAGGGTAGGTAACTTGTTAGGAAATGTTTTCTTCAATAAGTCCATGAGGGGCCCTGCTATAGTGGAAAACCGGGGTATGAACCTACGATAATATCCTACAAGGCCCCAAAAGGCCCTTACATCTTTTTTTGTACGGGGAATGGGTATTTGGGTGATCGCTTGGATCTTTTCCATCTGTGGTCTTACGTGTCCCTCCCCTAGTACATAGCCCAAGTACTTAATTACCGTATGGAATAACTTACATTTCTCCGGGTTAGCTGTGAGGTTGGCTTCCCTCAGGGCCTGTATTATGTGTTTTAGGTGATCTAGATGTTCCTCCCAAGTAGCGCTATAGGCCACTATTTCATCCAGATATGCTGCAGCATACTGGTGATAGGGTCTGAGTATCTTATCAATAAGCCGATGGAAGGTGGCAGGAGCTCCATGGAGCCCGAACGGAAGAACTGTGGAGCGACCAGAGGGAGTAGCAAATGTGTTTTTTTCCTTATCTTCTGGGGGTAAAGGATTCTGCCAATACCCTTTTGTTAAGTCCAGGGTGGACATATATCGGGCTTAGCCTAAAAGATCTAAGAGTTCATCTATGCGTGGCATCGGGTAAGAGTCAAACTGTGATAATGCGTTGACTTGTCTGAAATCAACAAAGAATCTGGTGCTTCCATCCGGTTTTGGTACTAGCACTACCGGGGAGCACCAAGGGCTGGTACATGGCTCAATTATACCTACCAACATAGCTTCTACTTCCTGTTCTTTGACCTGTTTTTTAGCCTCAGGGATGTGGTACGGATGTTGTCGGGATACAGTATCTGTATTTATGCGAATGGAGTGTTGGACTAATGAAGTTCATCCAGGAGTTTTTGAATAGACGTCTAGATTGTCACTGACAAGGGTTTTAATGTGGTTAAATTTGGATTCAGAGAGGGCAGCATTTAACTGAGGAGGGAGATTGTTAGTCAATTAACCATTTGGGAGGGGGTGGATGGGTGTGTCCTCTTCGGGTTCTTGTGCCATGTACAGAGTGGGGTGTTCGTCTGTCGACTCACACCACTTCTTCAGAAGATTGATATGATAAATTTGTTCCCGGCTGGTACCCGGGGATATTTCAAGTTTGTACTTGGTGGGATTGATTTGTTTATCTCGTAGGGTCCTTGCCATCGGGCAAGTAACTCATTTTCACAAGAAGGCAACTATACCAGCACCTTATCTCCCACCCTCAGACTACAGAAAGAGCTTTTGGAGTCACATAGGGGGTCATTGTGACCCTGGCGGTCATGGACCGCCAGGGCCACGACCGCGGGAGCACCGCCAACAGGCTGGCGGTGCTCCCATGGGCATTCTGACCGCGGCGGTACAGCCGCGGTCAGAAACGGAAAACCGGCGGTGTCCCGCCAGTTTCCCGCCGGTTTCCCGCTGCCCTGGGGAATCCTCCATGGCGGCGCTGCAGGCAGCACCGCCATGGGGATTCCGACCCCATTACCGCCAGCCTGGTTCTGGCATGGGCACTGCAGGGGCCCCCTAACAGGGCCCCACTAAGAGTTTCAGTGTCTGCATAGCAGACACTGAAAATCGCGACGGGTGCAACTGCACCCGTCGCACCCTTCCCACTCCGCCGGCTCCATTCGGAGCCGGCTTCCTCGTGGGAAGGGGTTTCCCGCTGGGCGGGCGGGTGGCCCGTCCGCCCAGCGGGAAACTCAGAATAACCGCGGTGGTCTTTTGACCGCGCAGCGGTATTCTGGCGGTTCCCGTTTGGCTGGCGGCGCCCGCCGCCAGCCAAACTCAGAATGACCCCCATAGTCTTTTCGGCTTGTTTTGGGCCTCTCTTAACGCGTGTGGGCTTCCTCCCATACCGTATGTAGGCTGTCCCTCAACTCTTTGGTATGTGTAAGGACATCTTTGACCTCTTCCTCTGATTCCTCTCACGGTTCTGCCAACATTTCTAAAAGTGTACGGGGTTGTAGCCCAAACAGCAACTCAAAAGGGCTATGTCCGGTGGACGCCTGGATATGTGTGCATATGGCATAAAGAACCAATGGTACCTTCTTTTCCCAGTCCTTGCCTGCTTCAGAAATGACTTTTCGGAGCAGTGTTTTAATAGTTTTATTATACCGTTCTACTAAACCGTCTGTTTGAGGATGATATACCTTGGTTCGTATCTGTTTGACCCCTAGGGAGTGGCATATTTTGGCCAAAAGTCGTGACATAAATGGGGTTCCCTGGTCTGTAAGTATTTCCTTTGGAAAACCTACATGGGAGAAAAACTCGATCATGGCCTGGGATATGGTTTTAGTATGCATACTGGATATAGGTATAGCCTCTGGATACCGGATCGCGTAGTCTACCAGGACTAGGAGGTACTGGCATCCTTTGACTGACGGGGTTAAGGGTCCTACAATATCTAGTCCGACTCGAGAAAAAGGGGTATCAATGATTGGGAGAGGTTGTAAAGGGACAGGCCCATAAGGGGATGGATTAATTAGTTGACACTTTAGGCATTCATAACAGTGTTTCCTAATATCCCCATATACCCCCGGCCAATAAAACGGCCGTAATATCACTGCCTCTGTCTTTTCTCTTCCCATATGCCCCTCCCCGTTATCCCCATGTGCTAAGTGTAGGACCTGTTGTCTGTGTATTTGGGGAACTACCAGTTGAGAGGCTCTTCCTGCTGGGTTGGGTATGCATCTATACAATAGGTTATTTTCTATTATAAAGGTAGGACCTACCGATCGTCCGTCCAGGTGTAGGGCCTGCTGCCAAGCGTGTTTCAGGGTGGGATCCTCTCCTTGTGCTTGTCTAAAGCTCCCTACAGTTGTGAGAACAGTGGCGGCCCGTGGGACAGGTTCGGGAGACTCAGGAGTTAGGGTGGTTTGGTATTCCTGTTGTTGTTCCCTCTTTTGTTTTCAGCTAAGTTTCTTTCTCCGGGGTCTTGCTTCTATCTCGACTGTCCCATATGGTGCTTCATCCCACCAGGTGTTGGTTATATGTTCTTGGAAGGCCTTTTCTAATAAAGGGGTGAAGTTTGCATAATCAGTGCCAAGGATTAGATCCTTCCCCAGGTTTGGGATCATTCCCACCGTAATTGTTTCCTTGGCCCCTCTCCAATTGAGAAGGACCGTAGCGACCGGATACAACCGTTGGTCTCCATGGACACATGTGTGTGGAGTCCATTGTTCAGGTTTCACCAGGTCCTGTCTAACCACACTTTGGCTACACCCTGAATCTACCAGAGCTTTCCTTTCTAGGCCATAAAGATAGACTGTTAGGGTATATTTTGCTTTCTTATTGCCATACCATAACACTCAACCCTTTATCATTCCTATCTCCATGGGCTCTTCCGTTTCTTTCTTCAATGAACAGTTACGGGCGATGTGTCCCCATTCTGAACAGTGGAAACATTGGGGTCCAGTTGTGGGATGGCTTGGTACAGAGGAAGAGGTAGGGATGGCACGGTCTGAACCATGCAGCATCATGGTTCGTGGATGTACGGGTTTCACTGGCCCTGAACGGGGGGTGGTGGAGGTAGTTGGTTTAGAGGGGACACTGTGGAAATCCGGGGCCCAATGGTAGGCACAAGCAAGGTCTATTGCGGTGTGATTGGTTAAGCCAGGGTGTTGTCAGACCCAATTTCGGGTGCTGGGAGGGAGGGCTTCCAAGTACTGTTCGAGTATGATGGCATCGAACATCTCCTCTTTCGTGGTCTCTGTGGGATGCAACCATTTCCCCCCAGCATAGTGCACCTGGTAATATAAAGTACGTGAATTCTCCTGGTGTATCCACTTAGTCTGCCGAAACTTAGCCCTATAACTTTCTTTAACCTAGTGTAAGGGGTAACCCCTCTGGGGTTTACCGCTTGATAGGCGGCTTGCAGATGACCAGTTAGCAAGGGTGCTCTGTATTGTCCCCATTTGTCCTCTGGCCAATTGGCAGTTCTTGCTACCCGCTCAAAATTCATAAAAAATGAATCGGGGTCCTCTTGTTCTTGGTATATCTGGAGGACACTGCTCGGCACGTTGGGATGCACTTTGGTGTGCGCAATGGTGTGGGTCAATTTTCCCAAGGCATTCTCATGGACCAATTGGTTGTTAGCCATGATGGTGGCCTGGCTTTTCAGTGCTGTTTGCAGTGCCTCTCGCTCTTCTTTGGCTTCCTTGAGTTGTTGATCCTAGACCAATTGTAAGTGCCTCTGACCCTCGGTCAGTTGTGCTTTCATGTCCGCAAGTGTGGGTTTCTCCTCCATGGCGTCAGGTTTCGTATGACAAAAGTCCCACTTCTGACACCACTTGTCACCGGGTACATCAGTGACGACACGAAGGCAGTGGGGTATGAATTCAGGTGAGTTTTATTAATTATTTTTATTGTGGCTTGGCATATAAGTTACATATGCTGTACTGTTCAATCTTTGTCTGACATCCACTGGACTCTTTCCCTTTTTGTCCTTCTTCCAGGGCTCCTAGGAGGCGCATGTGGGGAAAAATAAGATAAAGCATCAGTAAGTTCCTTTCCTTCTTCTCTGGTTCTTTCCTGTTCTTTGTCTTAATCCTCTTCACTATTTCCTATCTCTGTTGTCTGAAGGGGTTCCTTTGTTTTCTTTTCCCCTCTGTGTCCTATTTGTTTCTCATCTGTTCTTCATTGCTGGTTCCTGGGATGTCTATCTCTCTCCTCACAACTTCCTGTTGTAGTGGTTTATTTATTTTTCTTGACCCTCTTGAGGTAACCTTCTTCTCTATCTTTTAAGCTTCTTAGGTCTTTCTCTCTCTCTGACCCCTTTTTATGGTTTTCTATCTCTCATATGTTCTTCCTCTGTCTGTTGGCTTACTTTCTATTCTCCTGTTGTACCTTTTCTATTTTTGTGTCATCCTCGTTTGCTCTCTCCTACCCCCCTCTTGCTCTCCCTCTTATTTCCTTCCCGCTCCCCCTCTTCTTTCCTTCCTGCTCTCCCTCTTATTTCCTTCCCGCTCCCCCTCTCAGCCACCCTTGTTTTTCCATTAAGCCATACTATGGACGCACCTAGGTTAGCCACGCTTCTCCTGAAGCGTGGCTGGAAACTTCGCTGTGCGCCTCCTGCGCCGCTGTTGGAACTGTGGATACCTCCGGGGCACTTTACGTCCGTTTCCAGCCACCACTCGCTTTCTGGCTCTTCACAGGTTGCTGCGACAGCCGTCCGTCTTCTTTCCTGGCCACTCCTGCTTCTTCCGCTCTCACTCTCCTCTCTGCTGGGGTCTCCTCCTTTTCTTCGTTCCCGGGCGCGCAAACCGTTTGCCGCTGCCCCTTTAGCCCCGGAACTTCAAGGGGACTGGTTGTTCCGATTTCCATTTCCGGGTTGGAGGTGACAGCGTCAGCACATGCTGCCTCCTAGGACTGGCCTGGCAGCAACGGACCGTCACAGTGACCTTCATTTGTGCGTGGGTGAATATTTTTTTTGCTCATGGCAAGTGGAGGCAAATGTCAAGGTAAATTCTTAAATGGGAACAAAATAAGTCCAAACTTCTTAAGTAGCAGGATGTCTTAGCAGTACAGATTGACTGCAGTTTTTCAAAGGGACTAGCCTTTGCTGTTAAACCATTCTGATTAGCTGGTCAATGGCCATTCAGAAGAGCCAAATGTAACCTGTACATCTGCGCTTTGCTTTGCATTCCAGAGATGCACATGAAGACGGTACATAACCTTGTTTCTGGTTTTCATATGTTTTAGCACAGAATCTGTCATTTTTCCAGCCCCTGCCAGACCAGATTATGATGTATTCTTAGCAGAACCTTCTTAAAGAGCAATGATCCGGGAAGACTTTTCTCCCCGATTCTGGTTCAACAAACACCAGCTTGCAGGTGAGGCACCATCAGCAATCTCACCCACTGAGGTCGACTGAGTCTTTGGACGTGGCGAAGATTGTATTAGTAGGAATTATTTAATCATAAATCATTGACATTATACTGTGAATTATTTTAGACACCATTGACAATATAACACTCATCAAACTCCAAACCGAATAAAGTTTCAAAGCTTTATTACAATCCCAAAATCAATGTCACAAATATGGTTTGCAAACGTGTTGACCAAAACATCTGAAAGGATTTAGCCTACGAAACATCAACACTGTTAAACACTCCAAAAGATTAGCAACAACACAATATGCACATTATTATTATTTTTTTTGTCCTTATAGTTTCCACCTTAGGCTAAGGGGGCCGTGGGTACATTCCGCAAGGGAGAGGCCGGCCAACACCAGCCACCCCCTCCCCGTGATGCACCCTCCACCCATCGGTCACTCAGGTCCAAGGCGACGTCTTGTCCCTCCATTCGAACCCCACACGAATGACACAGAGCAATCTACTTGCCCGGCAATCTCATAACCGGGTGAAACCTTGTGGAAGTCTTAATCATAGGACTGATTCCATAAAGATTCAAAGCCAGGACCACATTCTATTCAGAAAGGTCTATCTTTTGACAACTATGTTCCCGGAGTGACCAAAGTTAATCTCTTTTACTAGGGGGGCCACTACGCTCCAGGCTACATAAGTTATTAACCTCCTTCAGCCATCCCTGTACAGTGGAAGCGGATGAAAAGATCCACTTTAAACAAATTTCCTGTCTAGCTAAAAGTATTAAAATGAACAATAAATGGCTTTGATGTCTGGTGAACCTCTTTTTCTGCACTCCCCCATCAAACAACCCAAAAATTACAGTCTGTAGGCTAACCTCGACTTCTGGGCTAATTACCTCATTAAGCACCTTGTCAATAGCATTCCAGAAGCTTTCAAGCTTCGGGCACTGCCAAAACATGAGGAGATTGTTCGCCCTTTCTTCATCACAACACAGGCAATTTGTTTTCTGCCTCCCGAAAGCAGTTAACTTCTCTAGTGACCAGTATACCCTATGTAATGTAAGCAAATGTTTTTTCTTCATGGAAGCAGATTTAACTGTGAAACAGAGTGTAGAAAGTGACACTTGCCAAAGATTAGCAACATCCAGAGTTGGCTAAAACATTCCCCACTTCTCAGAGAGGGGTGGCTCTTCTTCCCCTGCCTCTATTAGCATCCAATACCACAAAGAAACCTCCTTTATGGTAGACGGGTCTCTGAAGTAATTTCTTCTCCCAGCTACTCTTCCATGACCCTTTTAGGGATAATGGGAGGCTAACCAATTTCTATAAAAGCCTCCTTGTTTCCACTAATGATTTAGTAAAGTTGACCTTAGGAACCTCTTCCAGGTTAGTTGTTACCTGTATTCCCAAATATTGTATCTCTTGTTTAACTAATGGGCTTTTGTAAACCACATTCCAACACATAATTTCAGTTTTTTCCTGATTTACGGATTAACAAGAAACCCTACCGAATTCCTCTAGAGCAAAAAGTATAGTAGTAAGGGTTCCAACCAAATCCCCACTATATACCATAAAATCATTGGTATAAAGTGCACCTTTCTTCTTCCATCTTCTGCTTTGGAATGGAAGAATGCTACAATTCTCTCTAATCTTCATGGCCAGGGGTTTAATACACAAATTAAAGAGGCGAGGGGAAAGCGGGCAGCCCTGACGCGTCCCTCGCTGAATCCTAAATTCTTTTGACAACTTATCATTAATCAATATTCTTGCTGTTGGGAACTCAGACTATAAACATTACACATACATTTTATCCAAGATGCTTGAGAAGGTGGCTGGCACTTTGGTGCACGAGGATCAGAAAGACTATATTATGGGGAGACAACGTTCCGAACTTACACATGACTTACTGGGTGCAATAGATCTGGCACTCCAGGAGGGTGCTCCCTTAGCAGTTTTGACCTTTGATGCGGCTAAAGCGTTTGATCGAGTCAGCTGGCCCTTTCTACAGATGACTATGGAAGCCTACAGGTTTGGGAAGGTTTTTTCCAGGACAGTTAGAGCTTTGTATAAAAATCCAACAGCAAGAATATTGATTAATGATAAGTTGTCAATATGCACATTACTGTTCAACTTTAAAGCAGATGATGGTAACATCAGTAATCATCAAAATAGTGTTTTCATACTAAATTTCAGATTTCGGAGCTGGGCAATTCCTATCACTAATACAAATATTGACTTGCTTGTGTGGGAACGGGCTAACACATGCGGGCAAAAGCAAAAATAAAAGAGAGGCAAAAATAATTTGGAAAACATGTAACTAGGACAACTTCCTATAAAAATGACTTTACATTGTTAATCTGAAACATGTTTCTTGAATTAAATACAATAGGACATTTAATTTCAGATTAGCATCCTAGGAAAGAATTCAGTTTAGAGGGAACAGAATAAACACATGATTTCCCATTACTGCTGCAAAATTAATCTCTTCAGGCCTACTCAAGCTAGGAAAGCTTAAATATGCATTAATACATTGATACATTTTTAAACCATTTGCACACCTTACAATTCATATATGCAAAGCAAATTGTTTATTGCAAACATAATTTTCAACATGCTAGAGCTAATTTGCATTTATTTTTCTGCACATATAAAACTCACATTAATAAAACTCATTAATTCAATATAAATGTGCTTGATTCATATCATATTAGTACTTCAATTATTAATATGCATTTAATAAGACATTCTTTAATGTTAATTCTCATCAGTACTCTTATATAATAAAATGCAAAACTCTCATGTTAAATGTGGTGCACAATACAAATGTTGGCCACATGGTTCGCCATATTTCAAACGTGTACATTTTACAACTCATGTTATTTTCTCTGTTAGACTTTTAAATGCAGGCTAAATAGTCCTCATATGATACGCTAACTTCTATGCCATTAATTTGTTAATAAAGTTTGATCCCTCTGTGTCCCTCCTCTGATGGGAATCTATGCCATTACAAAAGAACTATTCTCATTTACAATGAGACAAGTCAAAACCTTGTAGTTTGATAACGCATAGATCTAGGATTCCAATAATTGACAATTTTCTTCATTGTCTGATAATAACTGTTTCTCATATTCTCTGTTTCCATTTCTTCCCTCCTCTGTTTATTCTTTATTCTTTGCCTTTTCCAGAAATTGTAAGCTCTGTAAAATCCGAGTACACATATTGTGCAAACTGTCACAATCAATAAAGGTTTCAGGATGATTTTCACAAAACCATTTCCCATCTTACCAAACCAAGATCCTACCTTAGCAAATCTTTCACCTATTGTCTCCCAAACATTTGTCTCTTTTAGGTCACTTAAGTCATTTTTCAGACTCATCAAATTAGATAAGTATCTTCTTATCTCCCTGCAGTTGTTGGGCATGCAAGTGTAGCAGTGCTGTGGCTTTAAAACTCGGCAGGACTCCGCCCTCTTTTGCTGAAATAATGTGTAACGCAAGGCAATCCTGAAGAATGATAGACCTTGCCGTGACCAGTTCTGTGTCCATTAGAAGCATTGCATCTGAAAAATCAGCTAACATCTTATCTACAATCGGTGATAACTTCCTTACCTTTATGTCATTCAAGATCACTCCTTCTGATGGAATAAAAGCTCCAAAAATTTCTCCTGTAATTCCTGAACTACTTTCTCCTCTTCTAAGTCCCTCGGTCCCTTCTAGATTGTTAATGTTGTCCACTTGATAAATTTTCAGAAAGACTGCTCCCAAATACCATGTATCCATACAAGCCTTTCAGCAACTTGTAATAGGTATTCTTACCACAGATGTAATAAATACCAGGTACAGTGGAGTCTTGTCCATTCAACATAAATTCCCTTACACTCTTAAACAGGAACACATGTCTGCATTCACTTGTTCCTACAAACTCACTGTCAACTTTCAAATGTGGCACATATATACAAGCTTTCCTACATGTTGTCAATCTAAAGCATCCCTGTGCATCAGGTGTGTTGTAAACTGTTCTTTTATTACTAATCATACCCTTATCTATCCTTTCCTTTATTACCTTTCTTCTGTAATCTACTTGATTAATTAACTCATTTTCTACCTGTGCAAGAAGATATTTTAAGTTATTCTGATGTGCATGTGCTGTGCCAGAAGTCAGTGTAGGCTCAAAGAATCCTCCTAGTATACCTATGTTCCTAGCCTTTGCAATGCTGCTCAATTGCTGATTAATGAAAACAAAAGAGAAAACTAAGCACTAATTAGAATGGAAATATTGAATGTACTCTTGATTGTACAAATGTGTTAATAGTAGATTGCAACTATTCATATTAGTTAGTAGTAAGTTATGCTAAGTGATTCCTTCTTGTATCAATGAAGGAATTTGTGTACACATATACCATTCACTCACATTCCTTGTATCCACATCCTCATACAGCAAACTACAATAAAGTTTGGAAGATAAATCGCCTTTTGTGTCATCCAAATGAAGCAATCGCTCCTCTTTATTGAACTTATCTTGCTTGGATGTTGTCATTCTCTGCACTGGAGTTGCTGTACTTTGCACCTCTTGTTTCATTTAAACACTCATTACCGCAATTAATAAAATGCATGCAATCATACATGCTATTATTAACCAATACACACATAGTTACACCTTATGTATTTGCCATTTCTAAGATTCATGGCTTCTGTGGAATCAGAAGAGAAAAAGGAAAAGGAAAAAAATGTAAAACAAAAGCCAAGCAAAATTTAAAACAAGCAATTATTTCATAGTCTTTGCATTATTTACATCAGTTCTCAATATTCAAGAAAGTTCTTCAGAATTCAACTAAAAAGCTCTCAAAAACAGTCCATATGTTCATTTTCAATAGAACAGTTTAATGATTATAATGCTTATTATTACTTCCAGAGTGCAAAGTCTTTGCTGATCAATTGGCAGGGTTATTTCAAAGTTCAGTTCAAATGTAATTTCAAATTCCAGAATATTAAACTGAAAACAAAAGGCCATAAACTTGCTCTCCCATTCATTTGTGGCAAGATAGACCCATTCAAGTGAAGAGTATCTGTGAATTGGAACTCTTTTCCTTTTCGGTCTCCTTATAGCACTATCTTCATCTTCACTCTGATTTGGCTCTTCAACTGCTTCTGTTATTGATGGAAGTTTATCAGCAACCAGTTCATGTGCAGCTGCAGGACATTTATCTCCTTTCACAGTTCTCTTTTAGAGTGCAACTGATTTCACCATGTTTGCTGCACTGGCAGGAATCAGTTAACTTAAACGTTGCTCTCCTGCACTTTTGTCTGCTTGCAGACTTCTTGCACTTGTTCACAAGTGCATTTGCAGGTACTGCAGGTACTGATGCTATTCTCATTGCACAACCCATCAGAATCTCATGGGGAGACAGTGCTGTCTTCCTGTCAGGGGCGCTATGCATGCTCATCAGGACAAGTGGCAATGCATCAGGCCATTTCAATGCTGTAGAGGCACAAAACTTTGCCAATCGAGCTTTCAGTGTTCCATTCATTTGCTCAACCAATCCAGATGCCTCTAGTCTGTAACTGCACTGCAATCTTTTCTGAATGTTCAGTGCTGCACACAACAACTTTATGATCTCATTGTTAAAATGAGTTCCTCGATCTGATTCTAAAGAAGTCAGGAATTCATACCTAGGTATTACTTCCTTGAGCAACAGCTTAGCTACAGTTAGACTACCATTCCTACATGTTTGAGAAGCCTCAACCCAGGGGAAGAATACACACAATGACTAGTAGATACTTCAGTCCATTACAGGAAGGCATTTCAATGAAATCAAGTTGCATTGTGTTAAATGGACCTCCCAATCTGCATATGTGGTTCAAATTAACCGCTGTACATTTCCCTACATTAATTTCCTGGCATGTAACACATCTGTGACAAACCCCTTCTGCAATCAATCTAAATTTGGGATTGTACCATGTTTGTTTGAAATAGAAATTCATTGCATCTCTGCTGAGGTGGACCTGACCAGGATAACACCTCGCCATTGAATTCAACAAAGAATCTGGCAACACAACCTTCCCTTCATTTGAAACCCAAACATAATTTCTTCTCTTTGAGCACAACCTGCTTTTATCCAACCTCTGTGTTCTTCCTCTGCTGCCTGTTCCTGCAACCTCTTAATTTGATCCCAAGTATCAACCACTGTCAACAAAGAATTTTGATTTGTCTTACTGGTGTCACTTACATTACTCCAATCTTCAAAGAAGGTGACTATCACAGAGAAGGGTGGAAATATTGCTTAGGAGGCTTAGGATTTTGTTGAATTTTGGCATTTTACTGCAATCTCAAGTAGTAGAGAAAAATACAATAATAAGTTTTTCAGTCCTCACAGACAACACACGATTATGTAAGTCCTTGGGTATTGTCTTTGTGTACTCTCCCAGTCTTCTCAGGAAACACAATAGTAATTAAGTTCCTGGGTGTTATCTTTGTGTCATCTCCCGGTCTTCACTGGCTCCGTGGTAATGGTTTCTTTGTACTCTTCTTTCAATAAGTATCAGGATTAACGCCTGCCAGCACCCTAGGAAAAGGAGACACAACATGATGAGTATGCACCTATTTTCCTTTTATTTTGATTTACCATCACCATTACACCCTATGTAGTGTTAGGCACGCCATGGACATTGTTTATAGATGCCAAAACAGTTTAGATAGTTCTTGGGTGGTCGGTTTAGAGTATAGGACACTCAGGATTCTCAGTGCAGTCGTATACTCTTAAGACTCATCTCTGTGAGAAAAGGCGTCCCAATTGAGGGGCTGGCTGGGAAAAAAAAACAAGTGCTTCCAGAGAAAGAAAAAGAAAAGCAAAGCGGAGGAAGGAGAGGAATAAAAAGGAAAATTGACAGTTGTACAAATCTCAATGTGTAGCCCCCTCCCTACTCCACCACAATAGCCAGAACTCTCTGTGAGTGTGGCAGCTGCTCAGATGTTATCACGATAGCCACAACTCTTGCAAGTTGTGGCGAGCGTTCAGATGTTATCACATGGGGTTGGACACCACCAGTCTTTGGACCATGCTTCGCTATTGCCTTCCTTTTCTTCCTCCTCACAGGTGATATCAATCTTCCCACTTTGGGTTCTTCGCTCAGGTTTTGCTTGGTTGTCGCTGTTCGCTAGCACCACTCTTTCTAGACTCCCTGGGGGCTTTTCCGGTCTCTGACCTTTTTCTTTGTTTTTGGAAGCTCACTTCCTGTAGAGCTTGGTTCTCCCTCCAATGGGGTTGCCTGCATGGGAAGTACTTTGGGGGTCATCTTCCTGGAAGCATAAGTTCCTCATTAGTGTTGTCATCTTTGTGTTGTCCCTCTTCCTGTTTTCCACATGATTTATGGTTGTTCTGGTTTTAGGTTTTCCTAGTTTCCCAGAACTCTCAGAAAGAACGTCCAAGACGGGATTCATTCCCGGACCGGAAATCATATCAGGTAAAGAGGGGATTGTATGGGGGTCAGCTTCAACTACCTTCACCCCTACTTTCATAATTGGAAAAAACAAAGATTGCGGGGTATCGGAAAAGGTAGTCAGCATTACCTTGATCTTTTCCTTTTCTATGGAAGGTGGTGAACCTATAGGGCTGCAGATAATGCCCCAATGCCTCCATGTTCCACTTAATGGCAAAGACTACCTTTTTTATTGTTGCATATTTTTTTCCCGTAGGAAGAGCTTTTATTCATGAATATAATTTATTTTTGGGCCAGTCTTCATCTGTCTGGGACAGGACAGCCTCAAGCCCAACACCAGAAGCACCTGTTTGGAGGATGAAGGGCTTTTGGAAATCTGGCCTTCTTAGTACCAGCTCAGAAAGGAGTGATTCCTTTAGTTTTTGAAAGGCATTTCTTGTGGTGAGACTGGGAGTTCTTATGGTGGGACTGGGAGTTCTTAGCTCCTTTTCGGCACCCTTCCCCTTCTTTAGTAAATCAGAGAGAGGTGCCGCTTTCATTGAAAAAATGGGGAATGAATCTCCTTTACTAGCCAACCAACACAAAGAAAGCTCTTAGATCATGTTTAGACTTTGGGAAAAGTAACTGTTGGATAGCTGTTACATTTTCTTTCTGGGGTCTTTTTTGTCCATCACCTAGAAGATAGCCCAAGTAGTTTAGTATGGTGTCAGCTAGTTGGCTTTTCTTGGGGTTGACAATCAACCCTACAGAACCCAAAGCCTGTACTACCATCCCTAAATGGTGTAGATGATAATCCTAAATGGAATTATAAATAATAATATCATCTATATAGGTGGCCGCATACGTCTTGTGGGGTGCCAAAGGCATATGGACTCATCAGATTTGCAGACCAGTACTATGGGAGGGCTCCACTAACTTAGAAATGGTTCTATGATCCCCATGTCTATCATAGTTTGTACCTCTTTTCTTATAGCCTGCCTCCTTGCTTGAGGTATTCGGTATGGTTTCAGGCAGACGAATAGCCCTGGCAAGGTCTGAGTGGGGTGATTGATAAGATTGATCCTCTCCAGAGTGGCAGAAAGTACAGAGAGGTGTGGAGATAGGTGTCAAAGTAGGTTCTCCTTTATATAGTGTACTAGTGTGGGCGATATACTATCAGCTATTGGACAGCTTCCATCTTCACAGGTTACATGAAGGATGGAGCGGGTCCTTCCCATTTCTTTAATAGGTTAATGAGGAATATTTGGCTCTCTCTTCTTTTGTGGTTTAACTCTACTTTGCAAATCACAGAAGTAACTTTCTCTAGTATTATAGATGGCCCTTGCCATGTACATCACATTTTGTTCCCAGAGGAAGGCATCATTAACAAGACTAAATTGCCTACATTAAACTGTCTCATAATAGTGTGTTTCTCATATTGGGCCTTCTTCACCTTCTGAGATTCCTTGAAGTTCTCTTAAGCGATCTCTCGAATCTGACCCAGACAAGTTCTTAACTCAGAAACATATTCCAACAACAGTTTGGAGTTGTTTTATTCAGTCATATACACTTAAGAACCAAATATCACGCAGGAAGAATTAGTATAGGGGCCTCTCTCCCTTCTCTGAATGAAAAGACATCCCAATTGAGGTGCTAACTGGGAAAAGAGAAAAAAAAACAATTGCTTCCAGAGAAAAAAAAGAAAAGGAAAACAGAGGAAGGAGAGAAAAAAGGAAAATGAACAGTTATACAAATTTCAATAGCTTGCCCCCTCCCCACTCACCACGATAGCCACAACTCTTGTGAGCTGTGTCGGGTATTCAGATGTAATCAGATGGGGTCGGACTCCACCAGTCTTCAGCCCACGCTTCTCTATCGCTTTCCTCTTCCTCCTCCTCACAGGTGATATCAGTGTTCCTGCTTTGGGTTCTTCGCTCAGACTCCCTGGGGGCTTGTCCATGTTAGTGTCTTCCCTGCACGCCGCTTTTCCGGTTTCTGACCTTTTTGTTTGTATCTCTTAGCTCACTTCCTGTATGCTTTGGTTCTTCCTCCAATAGGTGTTGCTCGCATGGGAGGTACTTCCGGGATCATCTTCCTACAAGCATAAGTCCCTTGTTAGTGTTTTCATCTTTGTGTTGTCCCTCTTCCGGTTTTCCAGAGGATTTATGGATGTTCTCATTTTAGGTTTCCGAGGACTCTCAGAAAGAAAGTCCAAGTGGGGATTCCTTCCCGGACCGGACATCCTAACCGGTATAGTGATGATTGTATGAGGATCATCTTTACAGTGGCACAATGGAGTGCACAATATTTAGCAATTTGGTCAGCATAGGCATTTACCAATGATACATAATCATTTGACCCCTGGTAGGCCACACACTTCACAACGACAATCTTCTCAGGTAACTGTAATGCATTCAACAAAATATGAATTATTTCCCCATTTTGAATGGGTGATCCAAAAGAGGTCATGAAACCTCTCTGGTGCCATAACTGCCTGAAGTCGTGGACAACACCAAACCCATATTGACTATCTGTGAACATTGTCACTTTGAGCTTCTCTGATACGCAGCATGCTCTTGTGACTCCGCGCTCTACCGCGGCATCCCTTGTTTGAGCCGCGGTCGGTCCGCCACTCCGAGTATCGCGTTTGTATTTCTCTTCTTGCAGAATGGTCCAGAAAGCACATTTCATGCTCCCAGTTGTGCCGCTAGGGAACTACTGAGAGAGCAATAGGTGCAGTCCTACTTCAAAGACAAGAAGAAGATGGATTGGAACATCCTATCTTCTACCGCTCCTACATACTGACAGAAGCAGAACACAATTATTCAGTATTAGAACAAGAGTTACTCATTCTCAAGGTAGCCTGTAAAGAATGGAGACATTTTTTATTGGGTACTAAAGAACCATTTGAAGCAAGAACTGACCATCATAATCAACAATGCCTCAGGAGCTTCCAATGCCGAAACAGCCGTCAAGCAAGATGGGCTTTCTTTTTTAGCCAATACGATTTCGTTATAACCTACATTCCCGGATCCCAGAACTTAGTGGGTGATGCATTATCCCATCATTATCCTGAAAGCGGCAACACCTCCTCTCCAAACATCATTGAATCCAGTTGAATCATCGGGGTCACTCAGTTCTTTCTTGATCGTGTTAAATCTGAATAGCAGTATCTTCCACTAGAAGAGTGGAATAATTTGACTCCTCAATTACAAAAGGATCAGGATTACTTCTATTATCAAGACGCTCTTTTCTTACCTACTAGGGAGGTACAAACTGTGGCATTAAAGATGTGTCATGATTCTCCTGTAGCTGGGTATCGTGGAGTTTAAAAGACCCAAGAGCTGCTTCTACGTTCTTTTTGGTGGCTACCCCGAACCAAGCAGCAGGATTATTGATGCCCTTACCTGTTCCTTCAGCTCCGTGGTGCACCCAGTCTACAAATTTCATATGTTATCTACCGTCTTCTTCAGGTAATCATGTCATCATTGTAACGGTTGATTCCTTTACCAAAATGGCACATTTCACAGCCTTGAAGAAATTGCCCACAGCCCCTGAAATGAGTCGTATATTCATGTGGGATATTTTTCGCCTCAATGGCCTTCCACAAGAGGTTATTTCTGATCGAGGACCACAATATGTATCATGTTTTTGGAAAGCTTTTTTTGTCTTACTGAACATTGACATATCACTTTCATCAGGATTTTATCCACAAACCAACAGTCAAACTGAACGTTTGAATCAAGAACTCCAACAATACTTATGTTGTTTCTGTAATGCCACTCAAAGTAACTGGTCAGACTTCCTTTCTCTAGCTGAATTTTCCTACAATAATATGGTGCATAGCGCAACTGGATCAACACTTTTTTATTGCACCTATGCTTTCCATCCTAAAGCCTTTTCCACCATTCCACGTAGATCTCTGTCTCTTCCTGCAGTTACTTCATTTGCACAATGAATCCGCTATATTCAGGACCTAATCCATACCACTCTATTGGCTTCCAAACAGGCTATGAAAAGGAAGGCGGATCGTCAACGTCAGGTGGCACCTTCTTATCAACCAGGAAACAAAAGTGTGGCTTTCATCTAAATTTCTGGCCTCTCGTTTCTCCCAAAACAAGTTCAAACCTCATTTTTATGTCCCTTTTCGGATACTGCAGTTGTTGAATCCTGTTGCTGTTCATCATACTTGGAGGGTTCATCCAGTTTTTTATGTCTCACAGTTAAAACCTTTCATTCCTGATCCGTACCACAGATGTTTTCAATGTCCTCCTCCCCTCTCTGTGGATGGCCATCCTGAGTATGAGGTGCAAGAGATCTGTGATTAATGATTTTTTTGGAACAAGCTGCAGTTTATGATCCACTGGAATGGTTATCCTCTCAGTGACTGTTTTTGGGAGGATGCTTCTTCAGTCCATGCACCCCGTTTGGTTTGCCTTTTCTATTCTCATTTTCCTGACAAACCTGGGGCCTCGGGGAGGGGACCTACTGTGACGCCGCGCTCTACTGCGACGTCCCTTGTTCAAGCCGCAGTCGGAGCGCCAGCATCGCCACAGCCCGCATTTTTGTATTTCTCTTCTTGCGGCGAGGCCCAGATAGAACATTTCATGCCCCCGGTCACGTGGCTATCCCAGCCTGCCTCCCTGATATTTTTCCCTTCTTTACCTGGGGGGAATCCTCTTCTATCTTCCTTTTTATTTCTTCTTCCTTTCTTCCCACTTTGCTTCTTTCCTTGTTCTGGTATCCATGTTGTCTTCTTCTTGATGTTTTTTTTCCCCAGCATGCCTTTTTTCTTTTTCCTTTAATACTGATACTTTTTTCCTGTTCTTTTCTATTCGGCCTTTCTCAATCCAAGATGGTGTTGATCTTTCTTCCTGTTTGTCACTTCCTGTCTTCTGGTATATAAGCCCTTCAGTTCTGGTCTTCCTTGCATTGCAAACACTTCCACTTGGTGGTGATCCTCGCTCCTGTTTCTTCGTGTTTTTTTCCCAGTTCCTGTGGCTCTTGGCAAGAGATTATTTTTTTAACAAAAAATTTCATTATCTCTTTTCCTCTTTTTCAGGAGTTCCTGTGTAAAGGTTTTTCCCACAATTTTTTATTTTTTTTCCTCTGGGACTCCTTCTGGAGGGTACAATCTGCTTTGGCGTTCCCAGTCAAGCAGCATTGTGGCTACTAGAAAAGGTCGCCCTTATCTTGGTCAGTCCAGAACCAGCAGAAGACCCGGTGCTCCTTCAAGTTCTTCAGCCAATGGTGGGAAGCGACGTGCAGACCGTGACAGCTCTTGTAAGAGCAACCAATTCGGCTACTTGTGCAGAAACAATTCTCTGAAGCCATGAGGCTTCAACCACTCCGAGAGGGTGCAAATTGCATAATCTCCTCTCAGAGTACCTTCACTGTCTCCTAAAAAGGGGCCATCAACAAAGACAACTTAATCATTCTCCTCTAACGGAGTATCATGAAAATCAGGTCTCGGTTTGGTGCACAGTTCAGTGACATCGAGGCAGTCATGTTCCATTCCATTAACATCATTTGAATCATCAACATATACAGACATCAATGTGACTGGGTTTAAGTGGTGGATCTCTTGACCAAAACATTCAGTGATCACAGAATCAATGATTCATAATGGGTAAGATAAGCATTGGTCAAGTTTTGGATTTTGGACCAGGTTAAAAGTATTTCAACTGAATGTGGGACATAAACAGTTAAAGGATGTCCTACCACAATGCTTTTGCTTTGACTGATACTCACACCAGTGGAAGACATGGCTTTCAAACAGCTGAGGAAAGCAGAAGTGATAGGATCCAATATGGCAGAAAAATATTCCACTGGCCTGTTTGTTCCTCCAGTGACTGTGTAAAACAGAAAGAGCACAACCATCAGGTTCATGGCAAAACAATGCAAAACCTTTTGTGTAATCAGGCATTCCCAAAGCTGAAGCTCTGTACAAACTCTCTCTCAAATCAAATTTCTGCAATGGTTTGGAAATTACTGAAAAATTTGCGATTCATTGGCGACAGTAGCTCACCATGCCCTAAAATATTCTGACATCTCTCTGTGTGACTGGGGGATTCTTTTGCATAATTGATGCAACTCTCTTGGGACACTTTCCTTGCACCTTTCTCAATTTGGTGACCCAAATGTTTCACCTCTTTCTGACAGTACTCTAACTTAACAAGGGAACCCTATGATTCAACAATACTATTATCGTGTCTGAAAGCTTCACGTGTATTGGGTGCAACCATTTGGTCATCAATGTACTGCACTAAATGACTAAAATGACATGATTAAATACTCTAAGTTCTTCTTCAGGATCTGATTACAAATTGGACAGAGATTCCAAAAACCCCTGTGGAGTATGACACCATGAATACACACGGTTGCGAATTGGAACAAAAAGAGGAACTGACTATCCTCATGCAATGACAGTGAGAAAATTGCTTGTGACAAATTGATCACTGAAAACCATTCTGCTTCACATGGATTCTGAAATAAAATCACTGCTGGTTTTGGCACTACAGGACAACAGGATACCACAATTTAATTCACCTTTCTCAAATCTTGAACTATGCAATATTTCCCACTTGGCTTCCGTAGACCCATGATTGGTGAATTACATGGGCTGCCCATCACTTCTTCTAACACTCCCTGCTCAGCAACGTCTGAAATTACAGAATTGATTGAAGGTACTACTTCAATCACTTCTGGTGTAATGTCATACTGAGGTGTTCTGCGGAAAAATGCATTTGATTTTACAGTCTACTTTGACAGCTTAAACACCTCGAATAAGTCCAATATCATTTCCAGAGATATCCCAAACTCTCAGACTTAGGGGGTGATTCTAACGTCGCCGCCCGCCGAAGTTCCCCCACCAAAATACCGCTCCGCGGTCGAAAGACCGCTGAGGGTATTTTGGGATTTGCCCTGGGCTGGCGGGCGGCCGCCAAAAGGCCGCCCGCCAGCCCAGGGCAAATCAGCCTTCCCACGAGGACGCCGGCTCAGAATTGAGCCGGCGTAGTGGGAAGGTGCGACGGGTGCAGTGGCACCCGTCGCGTATTTCAGTGTCTGCATAGCAGACACTGAAATACTTTGTGGGGCCCTCTTACGGGGGCCCCTGCAGTGCCCTGCCATTGGCATGGGCACTGCAGGGGACCCCAGGGGCCCCGCGGCACCCCCTACCGCCATCCTGTTCCTGGCGGGAGTCCCGCCAGGAACAGGATGGCGGTAGGGGGTGTCAGAATCCCCATGGCGGCGGAGCGCGCTCCGCCGCCATGGAGGATTCTGCAGGGCAGCGGGAAACCGGCAGGAAACCGGCGGGAAACCGGCGGGAAACCGGCGGGAAACCGGCGGGAGACCGCCGGTTTCCCGAATCTGACCGCGGCCGAACCGCCGCGGTCAGAATGCCCTGCGGGGAACCGCCGGTCTGTCGGCGGTGCTCCCGCCGACACCGCCGGGGTCAGAATGACCCCCTTAATGTCTCTTTCAATTCATCAGCAAGTCCTTAACTGTCATGGAAGGAAGCAATGTAATGAGAGGATATATTTCATCAGTTTGACTAGAAGTCTCATCATCAATATTCGTTTGAATTGCTATCCCTTCATTTGCACATGTGATGGAACATTTTAATTTGCATATCACGTCTCTTCCTAACAGACTCACAGGACTTAATTTGCAAACTACAAATCGTTGAAGACCTTCAAGTGTTCCTATCGTGACTGGAATGGGCTCTGTAATGGGGTTTACTAAATGCTGGTTTGCTACTCCTACAACTTGAACTGTTCTTCCTGAAAGGGGCACATTTGGGAGTGCTGCTGATCTGACAGTGGAACAAGTTATTCCAGTGTCAAGCAGAAATGAAACATCATGACCTATCACACTCACATTCACATAAGGACCATGCTGATCTACCTCCAATGAGGCAGCCAACACACATTCCTCCTCTTCTGAACTAACATTCATGTTTTCTTCACTTATTTCATTATCATTGAAATCAATCAGTGGGTATTGTCTGATGAACTGGTTCGCATTTGCATTTGTTTTTTGGTTCACATTCTGGTGAGGAACCATTACCTGTTGCTGTGCCATCGGAGCTTGTGGTATCTGCATTTGCTGTGGTACATGAATTTGCTGTTGGGGAGATTGTAACTGTTGCTGGGGAACCTGCATTTGGACTGCTCCAGTAGGAACATTCATGGTTTGATTTCGGGGCCTTTGAACTCTCTGATTTTAAAATGGACTTTTGACAACTATCTACACAACACCACCACTTTTCTCCAAATTATTTACATTGCTAAATGCACACTCCCATTTCCAATGTCTGATGTTGACCTTGACAAGGAAGTATTTTCTTCATGTTCTGACAACAGTCACATTTGCATTCAAATCTACTTGAATTCCATAATCTCTCCCTCTATATTAATGCACCATATTGCCATTCTGCTGTGTTCCCTGCATTCTTCCTGCATTCATCACTCCTTGCAGACCCTGCATACCTGCTGCTTGGGCAGACTTGATCTGCATCACCATTGCCTTTTTCTTCGACCTTTTCTGCTTCAGATCAATCTCATCACTACAGTATTTTGCATATTGCAACACTTTATCAGTCAGCTTTCCTTGCCAGCAAATCAAATAATTCTCAATCATATTACTAATTTAAGGCTTCAATCCATAAATTAATCTAAACACTAAATAAATCGTGTCTCTCAGCTCAATAATCTCTGTGCCACTGTATTGTCCGAATACTTTCAGCAGTATCTCATAATAAGAATGATCAGACTCCTTCCCTTCCTGAGATATCCTGCCAATTATTTGCCAATCAATATCTTTAGTGGAAATTCTAGTTTTTAAAAACTCATTCATCACACCTTCAGATGGCGCACTTGTTACTGCATCCCTTGGGGCCTCATCCGTTGGCCAATTAACACTTCCTTACACTTGACCCACAAATCTGCTGGAACCACAATTTCAAATACAGTGTTAAAATCTTCCCACAAACACTTTGGAAGCTTGTCAAACCTTTCTGTTTGCTGGTACCATTCCACTGGTTTCGCCCTCCAGTTTGGGTAACCATTTGTAAATGACAATATATCACTTCTGCTCCAAGGAACGTGAACAATTACCCTACAGGAATTTTTTTTATTGACATTATTTTTACAGCTTCCTAAGCCTGCTATAGATCATTTGAAGAAGTTGTCAGCTTTTTCTTCTGATCTCTTTTCTTTGCCCATCTGCCTTACCCTTTATCTAATGCTACTTATGCTAGAATGATCTGAATCAATTCCTTAATGTGAATTTTCATTCCGGGTGATCTCATGTTTTCAATTACTCTCAAATCAAATTCTAATCTGTAACTCTTCTTCAAGTGTTTGGGTTTATTCATTTCAATTTCTTATTTCTCTGCAAAATTAGTCAATTTCTCATAAACCTGTCCTGCTCGGAGGGTATCCTCCTTACACATGAAGTGTAACTCATTATCATTATAAGAATCAAATCTGTCTAATTCAAGGGTTCCCTCCATCATTTCATGTAATTCCGATTTTAATCTAGTCATGTTCAATGTCTTTTCTCCCTTTGGCGTGTTTACTAGGACTAATGCTCCACTCAAATTATCTAACTAGTTAGACTAATGTTATTACCATTGTTTTGGGGCACGAACTGTGCTACATTACATGGGGCTCTCATAGTCTGTTTTTGAGCCATCACAGTTGCACCCGTCGCGTATTTCAGTGTCTGCATTGCAGACACTGAAATACCCAGTGGGGCCCTCTTACGGGGGCCCCGCGGCACCCCCTACCGCCATCCTGTTCCTGGCGGGCGAACCGCCAGGAACAGGATGGCGGTGGGGGGTGTCAGAATCCCCCATGGCGGCGCAGCAAGCAAGGGATTCCAAGGGCAGCGGAAAACCGGCGGGAGACCGCCGGTTTTCCTTGTCTGACCGCGGCCAAACCGCTGCGGTCAGAATGCCCGGCGGGGCACCGCCAGCCTGTTGGCGGTGCTCCCGCATCCCCGGTCGGAATGACCCCCTATGTGTCTGATTCAAACCAAACAAATTCATAGGGGTCAAAGCTGGCGCAATAGTGCTCAGTCTCTCCATTTCTGCATTATCAATATTACCCTGGGCATACAACAGGAGTACTCGACCTATGGTTACAGAAGCTGTCAATGCTTCCGGGCCTGACAAATCCAACTGAAATTGCTGGAACATCAATCCTTTACTTTGGCCAGTTAATACTGTACCAAAAGCTTGATTTGACTTTATCAGGGCAATAGTCTGTGGTGTCATTACTGGGAAATACGTAGACATTGTGGCCCTCATTACTACCCTGGCAGATGGTGTAATTTTGGAGAAAGGTAGTGCCAACAGGCTGGCGATACCTTTCCCCAAAATATGTACCACTCCGCCTGCCAGGGCGGTGACAGCCACCGGGCTGGAGACATCAGTCTCCAGCCAGGCTGCCATCACAATCCCACCCTCAGGATTATGACCCCACCTACCGCCATGGTTTTCGTGGCAATCTTACTGCCATGAAAACCATGGCGGTAGGCACTGTCAGTGCCAGGGAATTCCTTCCCTGGCACTGATAGGGGTCTCCGCTGCCCCCTTCTCCCTCCCCAGAGTCCTCCCTCACCCTCCACCTCCCCCTCCAAACCCCACTTCAGATACACAGATACACGCACATACATACACACCCGTACACACACGCATACACACATTCACCCACGCATGCATACATACATACACTCTCACATATCCAAACTCACAACCATACATCCAGGCACACACGCAAGCACACAACACAACATGCATGTACACACACACCTACTCATGCACACACGAATTACCCCCACATGCACGCATTCACTCACAGTCACACATACCTCCACAAACGCACACAACACCCCCCACCCCCCTCGCCTGTCAGAGATCCTGACTTACCTGCTTGCAGGAGGTCCTCCAGCAGGAGACGGGATGTGGCGCTGCTGCCAGCAGCAGCATCCACCAGCAAAACACCGCCAGGCCATATCATGGAACATAATACAGTTGATTGTGTTTTGCTGGTGTGGCACTGCTGCTGGCAGCAGCGCCACCTTACCGCCCTCCGCCGCCATGACCATCGACGGAATTCTGCCAGCCTTCTGGCGGAATTCTGGCTACGGTCATAATGGCATGGACAGTCGGTAGCCACGGAGATGGTATGTTGGCGGCCGTCGCCATGGCGGTAGGGGGCATTTGCCGCCAATCTTGTAATTAGGACCTGTCTGTCTTGGATTCACCAATTGTGCAGGTGTCTGTACATTAAGTGTGGACTCAAGCTGAGTCATTCCTGCATTCTGAATTGGCTGTGACCTAACTGGAAATGGACATTATGAACTATATTAACATTTGGAACTGTCGGATAAATTGCTGGCACCTGTGCATCGTTTGCAGCAGGCACATTTGGAATTATCTGAACCTGGCTTTGTACAAGTGGGGCTGTGACAACATTCAGGACTACATTTTGGTTTACTGATGCGACTGCACTGTACTGTGGGGGACGATTCTGCAACAACTAAGTTATAAATTCATCACCCGAGTCACTCTCAACATCTGCTATCCTTTTATCTTCACCCAATTTATGTTCTCTATCTTCCTCAGATTTCTTTTTGGCTTTAGGCTTAACACTTCCATCAATTTCCTGAGTAATACCTGGAAACAACTTCACTGCATGTACTGTATCTGCTCTGCTCATTTTCTGGGATGTATCTCATCTGGCTTCCGCTAGCGTCTTTTATGCTTTCCTCATTCTAATTTGAAATTTCTGAGCTTCCTTTTGTCTCATAACTAATTCCCAAATAGCAAGTGCTTCAACTTGTGCAGGTCTTGGAAGGGACTTTGACTCATACAACACCCTCCTCCAATTCTGTAATACTCTTAAGTTAATAGTTCTATAACTAGAAAAATCTAAGGTATCTTCCTTCTCAGTTATTTTGCACCATTTATTTACCCAAAGACATGCTGAAACTTTTTTTTCCTTCTTAACTCAAATGCTGGTGTATCCTCAGGTGGAGTAGGCTCACCCTCTCTAACTGAACGGGCTCTTTAAAGCTTTGAAAAACTTCATTTTTACACAAATCTCGCAATCCCTTTCATGAACTGTTCTCAACCTATAGCAGGACATTCTTAGCCACCAATCCGTGTGTGGCTCTTCTCACCAACCGACCTATCCCAGCGTGGAACACATGATGTCACACTCAATTCGCTCAGCAGCTATGACTCAAAGCCTGTCTGCTCACTACGGGTAGGACTTAAACACTTTGAAAACTGTACAGAATTTTCGACTGTGACGTTTCGCACAAACAGCTACTCTTTTGACTGTGGCTTTCTCACAAACATAAGTAAGATTTGATCTGAAAACCACACTGTCACTGATATGGATCCTGCATGTGCACTTAGGATTCACCTAATACCAACCAATAGCACACACTCAAGGGAAATCTACTGGTGTTGTCGACAGCGCTCAATCGACCAACACCTTACCCGTAGAAAATACATTAACCAAGTGTCTCCGTACACTTGTACAATACTTCTGAGTCTTGGGCCTCACAGGACAAGTCACAACATCAACAACATGGGCAATTTCTGAGCACCAAGTGCAACATTCACTGGGGATATGCCAACTGCCCACTCCCTTACCTGAAGTACACAAACTCCCTACTCAATTATCTTGGAGTACGCAGACTCCATACTCACTTCATAAATCACCCTTCACTGTGATTTTCCAAAGCATGAAAGCACAAACACTACTCAAAACTTATGCTGTACACTTGTAACACAACGCTGAGATTTCATCAACCCTTACACTCCCCCAAGAACAACTCACAATGTGTGCAAATTCTGACTCTCCTCTTCACAAGACAAAACCATTACTCTGCTACCAACACTGTTAAAACGCAATGGTCCGGGACAAATCTTGTCCCCAATTCCGGTTCAACAGCCACCATCACCAATCTCACCTATTTAGGTTCACTGAATCTTTGGACTTGGCAATGAGTGCAGTAGTCAGAATCATTTAATCACAAATCATTGACACTATACTTTAAACAATTTTAGATACCATTGACAATTTAACACTAACCAAACTACAAACCAAATAAAGTCTCAAAGCTTTATTACAATCCCAAAATCAATGTCACATATATGGTGCGCAAAACTAAATTATACCCATACATGAAATCATAGGCTGAACAAAACGTCTGAAAAGATTAGCCTACTGAAATCAACACTGTTAAGCACTCCAAAAGAACAGTATAGATTAGCAACAACACATAATATGCATGTTATTGTTAAATTTCAAAGCAGATAATGGTGCCATCCATACCAAAATACAGTTTTATAATAAATTTCATATTTCATATTTCCGAACTGGGTCATCCTTATCACTAACACAAATTTGGACTTGCATGTGTGGGAACAGGCTAAGACATGCGGGCAAAAGCAAAAACAAAAGAGAGGCAAACATAATTTGGACAATGTCTAACTAGGTCAACTCACTATAAAAACTATGCTGGTGTAAAAAACAAACCAAAAGGAAACCACATTCAGTTATAGCTCTCCTCAAGGGACAGCATAAAAGAGCAGTTCGTCAGACAGGACGGCCATCTTCTTCAGACGTCAGTTAATAGAAGCATCAGGACAGTTGAAAACATGGACTGCACATTAGACAGAATCAGCAGTTCAGAAATAATTGGGCTTATTAGTACTGAATCACAAATCAGAATAGGGCAATCAGATGAAGATGAGCAACCTAATCTGGAGACATAAAGACTAGGAGGGGGCAGCAGACTTAATATAGAAGTGGACAGCTTTGAGGCAGGAGGGAATTGAGTGATGACTGACTCCAACAATGCTAAGTAAAGAAATGACTCAAAAAGAACTGAACTCAAATTCAAAGATTAAAATAGGCAAAATCCACTCATTAATCCTTTGGGTGGGCACACTTCAGACGTCAGACTCAGCATTCAATGGCTAGTGGTGGTGCCACCAAGTTTGCAAGCAACTTTTCTGAATCTTCTCAACCAAAGTGCATTGTCATCAGATTATTTCACACATTTCTGACAAAATATTTAATTCTCTAATTATTTGTTACTTGAGAACCTTTCTCATGACACACAATAAACTAAACCAAAACATTTCATATGAAAACTACAAATTTCCTGTCTTATTTGACAGCCAGAACAAAAAGTTTTACATTGTTAATCTGAAACATGTTTCTTGCCTTCAATACAATAGGACATTCAACTTCACATTATCATCCTATAAACAAATTCAGGTTAGAGGGAACAGAATAAATAAGTGATTTTCCATTACTGCTGCAAAATGAATCTTTTCAGGCCTAGTCAAGCTAAGAAAGCCAAAATATACATTAATATATAATTAAACCTACTGCGCACCTTACAATTCATGTATGCAAAGTCCTACAAAAGTTTGTTGGGGGGCAAATATCATACGTATGCACTGCAAACCTTTTGCAAGTTTGCAAACATTAAAAGTTTGTCAACTAAGCTACCAAAATAATTCTAAATTCACACACCAGTAGTTTGTGTCCTGCCCTTGATAGGACACTAGCTGCCACTGACCTGTCATGTGCACATATTTACTGTGGTGATATCACCAAAGTACAAAATACAGCACTTTACAGAAAGTCTAAAGACCTACAAAAATATTTTTCAACAGGAGGAAATCGTAATAAGGATTGTTAATTTGGCACTCATTGTAGGGTACAACTCCATTTATTTGTTTGACAAAAATACACTATGTGTCGCACAATCTAGCTGCTCCATCCTAACAGGTGTTAAAGCATGAGGCCAGTTGTTCTCAAAAGCTGTTTTCAAGTCTGCCTTCCAGACTTCAAGGCAGCATTAGTTGTTTCTTTTTTCACATCTGGAGAGACTATACTATTTTACACGTTAGAAAAGTAAATATTGCTTGTCCTTTTCTAATAGCTTCTACATAGTTTTTGCAAAGAGGGAAACAATAACTCCATGGACGTCATTTAAAGGTCGCAGCTGAGACCCCTGGCTTGCCCTTTGCTACCCTGGCAACCTCAGTGCCTGGAACACAGCGGCACCTTGCCCTGTCAGTTGGGGCTCTACTCGCTTTGTTTTCTGTCAAATGTTTATTACACTGATAGTATATTATTAACTATAAGTGTGATAAAAATCAAGTGAAATTAGCTCTAATATGTCCTTTCATGGCAGCTGAGGTAAGTAAAAAAATGCTTTTAAATGTATGTCGTGTGCATGCTAGCGTGTAGGAGAGAGTGTATGTAAGTGTGAATTTGTGTGCATGTATAAGCATTTGCGTGTGAGTAAAAGTGGAGGTCAAAGGGCTGGTAAAGTCACTTCCACTACCCCTGGCATTTCAGTGATTGGACATCCATGGAAAAATGTGCATTATTTGAACTAAAATAAAATCAGTCACATGTTTCAACCATATGTTTTGAGCAGAAGAATGTTATATTAGTTTTCAGATAAAGCCACACTGTGGATCTACTACCTGGGATGTGGCATTTCGGCTGTTTTCCATTAGGAAGACCAAAAAAAAATATGTCTTTTTTTAGTTGTTAATTCAGCTTTTTAAATCAGCTTTTCTGATTTCAGGATGATCCCCAAGTAGTAGTGAAAGTAAAATATTCGGTAGTAAGACTGGAAATGTAAATGAATGTAATTTGCCCAACTACCAAGAAGCAGATTTAGAACATGGAACACTAGATGGAAGAATAGTTAAGAAACGAAACCCTAAGGGGCATATTTAAGAAAAGTGGCACTGCACACAGTGCAGCTCCACTTTTCTTGCTCCCCTTAGCTCTCCCCTAATGCCACCATGTGTCCTCTGTATTTAAAATATGGTGCACCATGGTGGTAGTTAGGGGGCTAGCATCATAATTTTTTATGCTAGTTCGGAGCTTTGCTGGATTAGCATAAAAAAAGTGGACGCTAATCCTGCAAAGCCTATTGAGGCCCATTGTACTCAATGGTGTGCCTCCTTTTAATGCCTGCTCAGAGCAGGCATTAAAAGTGCCAAAAGAATGACACAAACAAATCTCTTAGATTTCTTTTAGCCATTTTTTCAGCTCCACTACTAGGGGAATGCCCTCTTTGCATATATTATGCATGACACAGGCATAATGTAGTGCAAAGGGTTACAAAGTGGCGCAATGCATGCATTGCACCACTTTGTAAATTTGGTGCATCATTTGGGTCTTGTTGAGCCACATATGCATGAAAACAAAACAGCCCTAATGTGGCACTAGGAGGCGCTAGGGGTTCTTAAATATGCCTCTAAGTGTACAGTTTGCAACTACTGGCAAATACTTGTTTAAACAGTTTGGCTCATATTTATAAAACTTTGAGGCTTATTTATGAGAGGCCTGTGCCGCTGGAGTGTTACTTTTTCTGACCACCACCAAATCTTTGAGGCCACACAAAGCCACTTTGTGTGGCTTTGAATGGCCTCATAAACATGGCGAAAGACAAAGCAGCGGTAGTCGCTGTGTTGCCTTACTCTGTACCAGGAGGGCATTCCATGTGCGTTGCAGTGGGTTTTCCCATGCAACATCCATGGGCTTTGATGCTGCCCCAGATTTATCTAATCAGATACACTTGGGGAAGCTCCAAAACCGTAAGCCTCCCAGGAGAGGCGTAATAAGGAGAAATATTTGTATTTCTCCTCATTGTTTCTTCTTTACATGTGTGCTGAAATCTGCAGCACACAGATAAAGAGGAAAACGTCTCTCAGGATTGTTTTTGTGCAGGAAAATATCCCTTTCTGCACAAAAACAATTATGCATGCAACAAGGACAAACTTGCACCATGGGGCACGGCTGCCTGCATTGGTGCTAGGCAGCCAATTGCATGCAAGAGCAGGGGGAAAGGACAGCAATGCACTGTATTGCATAAATACGGTGCATTACTGTCCTTTCACAGTGCTCCCCTATGCCAATTCCCCATAACTAAGACCCTTTGTGTCTGGGTTGCACTACTTTTGTAATGCATACCTGAAATAAAGCTGCACAATGCATTACCTTGTTTTTCTTTCAGCCAAAGAGACATTCCATGGGGGGTGCAAGGGATTTCTGATGTAACCATCCAAGGGTTCTGAGGCAAATCCCTACCACCAAAATGCTTTACCTCTACAAGACAGGCGTAATGAAGACAAACCTTTTTCATTCCTCTTGTTTTTTCCACTTTGTGTGTGTGCTACATTGTACAGCACACATACAAAGTGGGAAACTCCTTAAAGTTTTTGTAAAATGAAAGGGACTACTTCCAGCAGAAAATCTATGCTTCCCGCAATACAAACACCCTTCCACTAAGGTGCAAGAGTGTGTGTGTAGGTGCATGGCAGCCAAAAGTGTGTCAGTGGAGAGAGAGAGCAGAACAGTGCTAAATATGGCAATATTCTCCTTTCTTCCATTCACTTAATGCAGCACAGCAACTTTACTTGCTGCCCTGTGTTGCTTTTTAGGTCCATTAACTAATAAAATCTTCACTCTGGACAAAATGTTGGTATACCTATTCATACAACAGGCTTTGTTCCCACTATCACTACAAAGAGTCTCCCTTAGGGCCTCTGCTCCAAAAGCTATTGCTCCCTTGACATACAAATCTATTTTTTTGCTTTGTTTTTAATAGAAAATGGGGTGATCCACGACAAACAAGATGATAAAGGGAACCAGCCAGAAAACTTAAAAGCCATTCAATCACCACCACACACCATACAGATCATCATGTTTAATAAACAATGCAATGCTATGAATGAAACATGTGCTGATTACTGCAGAAGCACCATCATTGTTGTATGTATACAGCAAGCTGACATTTAATAATTTTCAGATTACTTTAGGAGCTAGACAACCATTCTGGGTCATTATTTTACAGCAAAGGAGAAATTGTGCTTGAGGACTCCGCATTGATTTGCTGACAACTTCGTAATCAGTACCATTTTCCTATTAGATCATGTTTCTAATGTTTGCAAACATATTTTAAAAAATGATTCAATGAGATGTGACAAAAATTATGGGCCTGTTTCACCCAGAGCACTCCTTCCCAGGTGAACGTTATGCCAATCATGTATAGCTCATTCCATTTACACTTAGAACAACCGTCAAAATTCTTGAAAGACCGCACAAATTGGAACGCGCCAGGTTCTGTCTTGTTTTGTTTGTTGTAACAAAATGCTTGCAAGGGGAAAAAAAAGAATGGCAATACTGATAGGTCTGGTAATGGCAAGTTGGTGCAATCATTATTTTTTCATTACAGGCATAATTCAAGTGGAAGCAGATTCCTACATAGTTTCAGGGTGATCCATCAATTGGGGGCCGAGAAAAAAGGGGGTTCCCAAAATCTGTATTCTCCATGCAGTGTCCCATAGGAACTTTAGACAATGCTACAGACAAAACGTTTGAACAGAATTACACCATATTTGGCAGACAGCTAGATCTTTGCCCTGAAAGTGTTTTTTTTGTGATTTGGAGAATATCCATTCAGACGTTGGAGAGAAATTAAGTTGCAAAATTTCTAGCTATGCTGTTCTACTGAAGGAGTACTGAGAGAGTGCTCAGGGAAAATATGATAAATGAAGCATGCAAATTGGCTTAGATCAAGCAGTGATTTTCTGGCCTTAACATGAAGAGAAATGTTGCTGCTGCCATTTTAGAACCCAGGGACCTGGTACCCATGTGCTGAATATTAAAATAAAAAAAAATCTAGGGGGCAGGATAGGTGTCCCTTGACCTCCCGGCTCTTGTGGGAGGGTCCTAGAGGGACCAAAGTAGAAACAAATATCTTTGACTAACGGTTTTCTCAGCGCGGCCCCTTCCCATGAACATTAGTACATCTTAATTGCCTTAAGATTACTGAGGTATTACTTTGGAACCAAAAAAAAAAGTTGGGTGGTTGTCCCTTGCTTTTGCATTACTATGAGGGGTTGGACCTCAATGGGGGGTTGACCATCTGTGGGATTGGGTATGAGGTCTTGCCAAAAGCCAGACCCTGCTCTGACCCACACTGTACCTAGGCACCGCAGGTGTTGGTTACCTGCAGGATGTGGCCACCCTACCCCACGCCACACATGGCCAAGTTTTAATGCCAATCTGAGGCAGGGTGTTGGGTGTCAACTGGGGTTGGATGCAGGGTCTGGCCACAGGCCAAGCCCTGCACCTAACCTCTAACTGCAAGTGTCCAAAGGCAGTCCACTGCAGGAGTTAATGTTGTGAGGACCTCTTGGACCCAAGCTGGTTCCCACATTGTAGTAGATTCATTTCATATTTTATATTTTACATGTTTTAGCTGCATCACTTTTAGCATTGACATTTTACAAGCTTTCTAAGCATGAGATTCTTCTAGGAATATGCTGTACAATATGCATATTTAGTTAGCCTTTTCTCAACATGTAATCTGAAAATGTTCTTCTTTCTTGTTCTCCCCATTCAGGAAACTGCTATCCAGGCAATAGCATTGCATCATAACTGTGCCTCTGGCGCAGTGTGGGTTTATTATATAAGTGTTGCACTGACCCGGGAGGGCAGAGGGGCATTCCAGCCGTTACCATGCTGGGACAAACACTGTGTTTTTGTCATGCAGCTTTGCTGGAGCTAATCTACCAGCTTCTCAACAGGACTGCCATCCATACTGCAAGCTGCCACCTGATACTATCCTCAGGGCTCTGGGGGCTGATACCTTGCCACCCTTATGATAGCTTCCCGGGGGAGGCGTGTTCTGTTGGATATAAGCAAAACTGTGACTTGGAGACTGAGTCCTGTACAATAAAAGGGAGGGTCTAACTTTGGCACCTGGTACCTGTTGCTGGATACCTATGGCTTGCTATGGCTCTTACCCCTCACCTGTGACTATGCCCTCCATGCCAAGTGGAACTAGGCCTGCACGTGCCACAATGGTTGTCTTTGAGCGGCATGGAGGGGCCCAATCTCATCTCATCTGGGAATCTCTCCGGACAGCTCAGAATTTATTGGCTGCTCCTGCTTGTGAAATCAGAGGTTTGGCCGGACAATTAACACACCATTACCTTACTGCATTACAACGAAATGTAGCAGCCCTGCTTGTGCTGGAGTGGTAGAATGAACGGAGATGGGCTGTATTGAGGACTACGTCAAGACGATGCTCCACAAGCTGTTTGGTAACACACTCTCAGGCATGTTCATTATAGAACAAGCATACAGTTCACTTGGACAGAGACTCCTTCCCAGCATGCCGGCGTGGCCGGTAATCACTAGACTGCTAAGCTACAGAGAAAGGGACATGGTCCTGAGCCTCACGAAGGATAAGAGGACTTTCCACTATCAGGGTAACCAAATATCTGTCTTCACGGACATTGCCACAGTGCAGGCTGCTAGGAGGGACTTTTTGCCAATCAAAATTTCCTATAAAAAAACTGAAGCTAAATACTCTCTCATCTACACATCAAGCTCTGAATTTAATTTCAATGCACAACAACTTTACAAACCAGAAGGCTGCCGGCAAATTTGTCAAGCACATGAACAAGACAATGCAGCATCCATCCATTGCGACCATAGATTCAGAAATGGGACATCTCAGTGACAATGACTAAGTGACCGTCCAGTCTTTGCTTGATGGTCATGGGACCACTGAGTAATGACATGCAGTGAAGTCCCTGTGTGTTCCAGATAAAATACACTGCAATTCTGCTGGGATTCTGTCATCCTTCTGATGGCAGTGATGGAGGCTGTTTTGTGAGACCGGTCCACTCTCCTACTGTATGTCCAGCCACACAGCTTGTTTTAGCTGAGAGTGAGTGGGCCTCTGGTTTGTTCCTGCTGGAGGATTCCCCAGTTGTTTTTCTATTTGGTGTTGAGCTTTTGGTTATTTCTTTGAAGGTCAAAGTGGGAGGTTAACTGGGATGTTGAGAAAGTTTACAGTTCTTTGGCTGCTTGAACTTTATCTGTCCCTTCCTTCCCTTACCACTTACCACTCAGCGCCACACAATTAATTCTCTTTCTGGATGTCTCCTACAAATGTGGCAGGTGTGCATTTCTCCACCCTTTGGCTGCAATACAGCAGGCTAAGGGGGTGATTCCAACCCTGGCGGTCAGTGATAAAGCGGCGGCCAACCCGCCAACAGGCAGGCGGTCCAAAAAATGCAATTCTGACCCTGGCGGGAACCGCCAACACAGCCCACCACTTTAACACTCTGACCGCCACGGCGGGACCGACAAACAGCGCGGCGGTCACTGCCAACAGGCAGGCGGGAGACAATGTACCGCCCACCCTATCACAACTCACCAATCCGCCACCTTTTCCGGGGCGGGAGCCCCGCAGATAAAAACACGGCGGAAACAGACTACGAACGGGAAAACGCTCACCTCCACACACTCCACGAGGAATCTGGACAGCATGGAACCCGAATTAAACATACTACCAGCTCTTGTCTACCTGCTCATCTACCACGAGTACGAATGCCGGCGCAGACGACAACGGTGAGTACTGCACCTACGACACAGGGGAGGGAGGAGGAGGAAAGGTTACGTGCACACACATACGCCATACACCCACCCCCCCAACCCACCCCCCCAATACCTACACACCAATGCAGAGCAACAAGTCAGAGTGACACCCCCCTAACCCCCCGGAAGAATGCAAAGACATAATTAAAATGAAGTTTCAAATTTATGTATAAAATAGGTTCATTGAAGTCATGGTAAATATGCCATATGAAATATACAAAAGAAATAATGAACATAGTGCAAAGTATAAACATAGTCAATAAGTCCTGCACAGTCCGTTAAATATCCATAGTCCGTGGGCCAATGTGTACAAACACATGGGCAAAGCCCACACAGGAGACCGGATACCATTGGAGAGAACACTGCAGGGGCATCAGATGATAAAACAACAGGCACCTCAGGGGGAAGGGAAAGGGGGGCACCTCAGCCACATGCGTCCACGATGCCAGATCCACGAGGGGCCTCCATGCCCACTGTACCATCCTGGGGAGTGCAAAGCCACAGTCCATCAGATGGATAACCGACTCCACTGGTATTGGAGGAGGCATGGTGCCCAGAGTGCTTTGTGAACACCTGCTCGACACAGAACCGGCACTGTCAATGGACCAGTGGTGCTTGAGACGGCGGTGCCCAGCGGAGCGGTGCTTCAGATGAAGGGCCCAGCGGAGCGGTGCTTGAGATGGCGGTGCCCAGCGGAGTGGTGCTTGAGATGAAGGGCCCAGCGGAGCGGTGCTTGACAGGAAGGGCCCAGCAGAATGGTGCTTGAGACGGCGGTGCCCAGCGGAGCGGTGCTTGAGATGAAGGGCCCAGCGGAGCGGTGCTTGACAGGGAGGACCCAGCGAAGCGGTGCTTGAGACGGCGGTGCCCAGCGGAGCGGTGCTTGAGATGAAGGGCCCAGCGGAGCGGTGCTTGACAGGAAGGGCCCAGCAGAGCGGTGCTTGAGATGAAGGTCCCAGCGGAGCGGTGCTTGACAGGAAGGGCCCAGCGGAGCGGTGCTTGAGATGAAGGGCCCAGCGGAGCGGTGCTTGAGACGGCGGGGCCCTGTTCAGCGGTGCCTGTCTTGGCGGGTCCCTGTTCAGCGGTGCTCTTCACGGCGGGGCCCTGTTCAGCGGTGCCTGTCTTGGCGGGGCCCTGTTCAGCGGTGCTCTTCACGGCGGGTCCCTGTTCAGCGGTGCTCTTCACGGCGGGTCCCTGTTCAGCGGTGCTCTTCACGGCGGGGCCCTGTTCAGCGGTGCTCTTCACGGCGGGGCCCTGTTCAGCGGTGCTTGTCCTGTCTTTCAAGGGACCCAGACCTGGCCAAGACTCCCCGCTTAGTCGCCCTCCGACCTTGCCGTAGCGGGGCCCTCCTGTGATAGAGTCTTGGGCCCGTGGGTGTCGTCCGTCACACCCGGTATGGGGCTGGTGGGACCCTCCTGGTGCGCTCGCCTGCTGCATATCTTCTCCGCCCTGCTGCCCTTGCCCTCCTTCGCTGCAGCTCTCTGGCCCTTCCCTCCCTTAGATGATGTGGCAGGTGACGGGGCAAGGACACTCTCCTTTGTGGCAGCCGTCTCAGGCTTTTCGCGCCGGCCCTTAATTTTTCTTGTCCTCTTCCCAGGGGGTGGTCTGGCTGTCCCCTTGCTGCTGGCCGATGTTCCTTCCCTAGGAGCTGGTGGACTTCAATAGCCCTGCACTATGGTGATACTAGATGCAGGGCTGGTGGTGGCTGAGGTGCTCTTTGGACTCTTACCAGATGGAGGGGGTGGGTCAGGTGATGCAAAGAGGTTAATTTTGGAGAGGAAAGGTTTTTTGGAGCAATGGGAGGGGTAGGTGCAGTGGGTATGGGAGTGGAGGAAGAGGATGTGGTTGTAGGAGAGTCAAGTGTGCTGTCTTTGGGTGCAGGTGCTTGGGCTGGAGGCTGTCGTGAGGTGGATGGCTGTTGGGTGGGTGGCTGCCTGCGTTTGTGTGTTTTGGAAAAGGGGGTGACAGACACAGTGGGAGAGGACACAGGGGACGTGTAAATGGCAGTGGGGGTGGTGACTGCACGTGTGTTGACTGTAATGGAGGGTGTGCTGGTGATGGAAGTACTGGCTGATAGTGGTGTGCATGCAGGTGTGAGTGGAGACGTCACAGGGAGGGAGACGAGGAGGAGGGGGACACAGAGGTGGCAGTGACTGTTGGCATGTCTGCATCTGGATGTTGTTTGTGTGAATGCTTGTGGGATCTGTGGTGCTTATGTCTGGATGAGCTGCCCTTGGGTGTTGAGGTGTGTGCAGGCTGGTCTGATGGTGTGGATGGGATAGTCAGAGGAACAGGAGACTGGGACTGGGTGGAGGGAGTTAGAAGAGGGAGGCTGGGGACAGGGAGAATGGCTGCCGTCAGTGCTGAGGCCAGAGCGTTGAACGATCGCTGATGGGCAGCCTGACCCGAATGAATGCCCTCCAGGTATGCATTGCTCTGATGCACCTCCCTTTCTACACCCTGGATGGCATTCAAGAGGGTAGACTGCCCAACAATGAGTGTCCTGAGGAGGTCAATGACCTCCTCACTGAGGGCAGCAGGGGTAACTGGGGCACGGCCTGAGGTGCCTGGGGCGAAGGAGATGCCCGCCTTCCTGGGCGAGCGGGCACGGAGCGAAGGCTGAGGGGCCGCTGGGAGGGCGGGGCTGGTGCGCTGGGTGGCGGCTGTACCTGTTGTGGCGGTGGGCACAGATGTTGCCGCCACCGCAAGGGAGCTCCCTTCCGAGGACGTGTCGGTGTCGCTGACGTCTCCACGGGTCCCCGTTGTGAAGCTCCCCTCGCCCTCCGTCTCACTGGTGAACTCGGAGTCGGTTGCATGGCCCTCCGGGGCCATGTGAGATGCAGCTCCCTCGTGCGCCGATGCCACTTCTCCTCCGCCTGATGATGCTAATGCACACATGCACAGAAAGAAAAAGAAAATGGGTGGGGGGGAGAAATGAAGACAGGTTGAGTGCATGCATTGGCAACACCGTTGGCGGAGAGGACAGACACAGAAGCCCCCTGCACTACGCTGTGCAATCGGGGTACACTACTCAGTTCTTGTGACTAGGCCTACAGGTCTATGGACGACAAATGCACACATGGGTGATGCAGGACCATGGATAGCTGTACTTGGCACCCTACAGAGGTGGGGGGCGGGGGCACAGGGCCATGCCTAACGGAGGGGACTAGCCTACAGAAAGCGCCCTGGCCTTGAGTTACCCACAGCCCTCCTCCCCAACCCAGACACCTCAACTGCACGCAAAGATAGCAGAATGTGCAGATACTCACCCCCTTGTGTCTGCTGTGATGTCCTCACGCACCCATCCAAATTGGGGTAGGCCACCGCCAGGATCCGGGACATCAGGGGGGTCAATTGGCGGCTGGCACCCCTCCTACGTTGGGAGGCCATCCCCAGCAGAGACTCGGCGGTCTTTCTGGTCCCGCGGCGGATGTCCTCCCACCTCTTTTGGCAGTGGGTGCCCGTCTGTTGTGGACCCCCAGGGCCCAGACGTCCTTGGCGATGGCACGCCAAATTTCGATCTTCTGATGGGCGCTGACCTATTTGACATGTACAGGGTGGGAAAGGAAATATCAACACTTTTCTTCATGGTCGATGTGAGTGACCCCCCCTCCCCAACCTTCGCATGTGGCACATGTTCCCATCTTTCGTGCGTTGCACTCCTCATTCGCTCCCCTCCCCACCATCTTACATACACCCCACTCAACACAGGCATAGCCCATTCAGCGTGCACCCTGTGTACTAACCTGTTGGTCTGGAGGACCGTAGAGTAGCGCATACTGGGGGAGGACCCCATCAACAAGTTTATCCAATTCCTCAGATGTGAAGGCAGGGGACCTTTCCCCAGTCGCAGCAGCCATAGTATCTCCCAGACCGAGGTCACAGCAGCACTTGCAGTATAGGTCCTCTCCTGTGGATGATCAGGTCTCGAGTGATTAATCAGATAGAAAATGGCGGTCATGCCCGCGGCGGTGCGTACCGCGACCGCCGGCGCACATCGTCATTGGCTCATGAAACCCATAGGGTGCAATGTTAACCAATGCGGCTTCGCACCGCAGTCTTCGACCGCCTACCGCCACGGTGTGCCACGCCAGCGCATTGACCTCACATCCCACTGTCACACTTCACAGGTCAGGCAGCCGCCATTTCCAGGGCCCACATGGCATAATTTCAACTGCGTCACACAGGCCTAGGCCGTGCATTGCCACTCATACAAGCCTTTCAATGCATTGCGATTCTTTTACTGTGCAAGCTGTGTGAACGAACCTGTGGTTTGCTTGACTTTCTGTTCCATGTTGTCCTTCCTAGGCACCGTCCACTGGGACTTGCGAGGAGAAGGATAAATCCTCCAGTGTACCGACCACTGGTGGACCT